>NC_079437.1:52879831-53144831 GCF_903798145.1 Danio aesculapii | reverse complement strand
GTGCGATGACGATTCGACCCATGAAAGCTTCGAGTGTGGGCTACGAGGGAAGCTTGAAAGAAATATTTTCCATTTGATCCTTTCAAACTGTGATGTATTTTAATACAAAACAGTACAAGTGGGCTGGTGGAAGTGGAAACCTCTAGAGCTTCAAAGGACCCATCAATTGCGACGACTGGCTATTTATAAAGTGCAGGCTTTAATTCTCCCCGTTACAAGCACTCAGCATTTGCAGGAACACAACGCAAGTAAGCATCCTGTGCAAATCTAATTCATTCCGACCTGAGCACTTAGCATGCACTCAGAAAGAAGAAACCTGCGTGTTGTGATCCAGCGGACCTCATTACATGGGTTATGGCTCAATAACAGTGGCTCTTACTCTTAATTATGTCTTTTTTAAACATGTTTTGGTTATTGCAGAAAGTCTGTTTCCATGTTGATGCATCTCTAAATGACTGAATTGGATATTAGATGTAGCTGCTTAGCACTGTCTGCCAAATGTTTCAGAACAAGCTGTAGGCTGTGGCTCTTCTGTGTTTTTCATACATGCTTGAAGCTGGAGAGTAATTAAGTAAAATCAATGATGCTCGCATGTCATAATCTGACTACACACAGAATGACGATAAAACTCAATGATGCTGCATAATTGTGTAAATTTGTGAAAGTGCTCGATCTTAGTAACGTGTTTTGCATTCCAAGTTAATCTGGTTTTGGCATATAAACCTATGAATATACTTTCATTTCAAGTCCAATTATTTAATGAAGCTGTAAAAGTGTTAAATGTTAGTGTTGATATCCTGTTATTATCATGTTAATTATTACAATTACATAGACAAAGGAAACTATCACTATAAATATAACTGTATTATATTATTCATTCATTTGTTCATTTTCCTTCTGCTTAGTTTCTATTTCAGAGGTTGCCACAGCAGAATGAACCGCCAACTTTTCCAGAATATGTTTTACGTAGCGGATGCCATTCCAGCCGCAACCCATTACTGGGAAACACCCATACACTCTCACATTCACACACTATGGCCAATTTAGTTCAGCCAATTTATCTATAGCGCATGTTTTCGGACTGTGGGGGAAACCAGAGCACTCGGAGGGAACATGGGGAGAACATGCAAACTCCACACAGAAATGCCAACTGACCCAGCGATCTTTTTGCAGTGAGACGACTGAGCCACCGTGCCACCATATTATATTATATTATATTATATTATATTATATTATATTATATTATATTATATTATATTATATTATATTATATTATTCATTTTCTTTTCGGCTTAGTCCCTTTATTAATCCGCGGTCGCCACTGCTGAATGAACCGCCAACTCAACCCAGCCAAGGCTCGAACCAGCAACCTTCTTACTGTGAGGCGACAGCACTACCTACTGCGCCGCTGCGTCACCTATATTATATTATATTATGTTATATTATATTATATTATATCAAAATGTTTAAGACATAAGCTTATACTCACCAAATATTTATATTCAATCCCATAGTGTCATTCGTTATAGAAAAACTCTGGATAAATACAGATGGATAAATATTTATAAAATAAAACAAAGGGTGTATTTTATTAGTTTTTCCCACACCTAAACATTTCATATACTAAGACATTTTATGTACCTTTGTTGTCGAGTTTTATTCATTCAAGACTGATTTATACTTCAAGTTTGGCGCATACTCATAGCCCTCGCCATGGGTGACAGACTCTGACGTGCACCTCTCAGAAAAATGTAACTACACATTGCAACGACATGTAGCGCAAGCTCTGTGATTGGTCAGCTTTACCAGTGTGGGCGGGACCGAAAGCCGCACAACCTCATTGGAGCAAGTGTTTACAAGTGTCAAGTCCCGTGATTGAGCTCCAGAAGGAAAGTTTTGGTTTGTGTTTACCTTTTGATTAATGTTGTAGAATAAGCGAGTTTGAGCTACTTGTACATTGAGGTAAGGATCAGAAAAAACAAAACACCAGCAAAGAAACTCGTGACAGAGGAAAAAAACAACTGACAGCTAATGTTTCGGAAGTGTTATTGCAGAGCAAAACAAACAGCATGCATATAAATGCACGGCAACATGCATTGTATGCGCCGTGGGTCACGCCGATCACTCGACGCAGAAGTATAAACCAGGCTTAAGTCTCTTTATCAGAGGTCGCCACAGCAGAATGAACCGCCAACTATTCTGGCATATTTTTTACACAGCGAATGCTCTTCCAGCCACAAGCCCAGTCCTGGGAAACACTCATACACTCTTGAATTCACACACGCACTCATACACAATGGCCAATTTAGTTTATTCAATTTACTTATACCACATATCTTTGGAAACCGGAGCATCTAGAGGAAACCCATGCGAACACTGGGAGAACATGCAAACTCCACACAGAAATGCCAACTGGCTCAGCCGGGACTCAAACCAGCGACCTTTTTGCTGTGAGGCGACAGTGAGCCATATTGTAGTAGCAGTAAATGAGATTATTTATTCAGTCATCAATCACCGATTATGTACCTGCACAAATATTTCTCATATAAATTCATAAAACGGCATGTAATAGTTAAATTCTTAAAAGAAAAACATATTGTGCCTTAAAAGTCAACATAGGCTCATTCTGAAAGGTATACCTTTATACATTTCTGGAGTTAACAAATTATGTTGCCAGAGGAACCTGTGGCTGCATTTCATCTTAAAAACAAACGCCAGGGACGTATGACGGCGTTACTTTTTGCACTTACAAGCTGACTGCTAACTTCCGTATGGACGGCTTTGCTGCTATTACCAGTTTGTCTGGTGGCTCGCTGC
The DNA here is from genome assembly GCF_903798145.1 of Danio aesculapii. Lineage (NCBI taxonomy): Eukaryota > Metazoa > Chordata > Actinopteri > Cypriniformes > Danionidae > Danio > Danio aesculapii. The sequence continues at coordinate 53,142,014 of NC_079437.1, read as the reverse complement.
ATACGTCGGAAGATTTGAAATGCAGAGAAGAGTTGACCGTGATGATGAGGTTAAAGTCCGGAAAAGAACGATTCCAGAAAGCAATAAACAAGTTAATGACAGGGTGAGAATATGGTAAAATCTGAAAATGTGGTAAAAATCAGGGGACTTTTCTTTTTCTCGATTGCTTTTCAAAACACTGTCGGTTGGGTTTAGGGAAGTGGATGGCTGCTGGTCAATTGGTGCTTTTTAAAACACTATTGGCTGGATTTAGGATAGGGGGTGGGTGGGGTGATAGGTTGGTTGGTCAGTCAGTCAGTTAATAGTGGCCTCTGGGGGATTTACGCAAGAACAGCAGGTGCGAATGGCACTCACGAGTGAAAATTGAGATGTGAAATAACGTACACAGTGGCCTAAGGTGGATTTGGGAAAACAAAAACTGCAAAAAAAACATGGCTCCTTGGATGTATTTGGCGCTCCCCAGAAATGTATATAGGGGTGCGTAATCAGAATGAGCCTGGGTTATTAAACATAATTAGCTAGAAGTAGAGTAGACAACTGCATGTTTGAAACAGTAGCATGACTGTACATTAATTATAAGATTACAATATCTTCAAGCTGACAACCTGCATTTTCAAAAGCAGCTTCCCCAAGATTTCTGATGACGACAGTCTCAATCCATTCCACCATTCATGCCAGGTGCTGCGATTTCAGCACAGCTGTGAAATCGATGAAAGTAAATAACCATTAGATGCTTCCCCCATGCCAACCTGCCTGCGTGCAGGTAAAAGCATTTAGAGCTTCTTCCAGCCATTTGGAAATCCTTCGCTGGGAAAAGACGCCCGACTGGTGCTTTGTTTTATTGGCTCAGCCAAAGAATAATTTCAGTGTACTGAGAGGCACCTCACACCAGCAGCTACGTAATTAATGTGTCCAAGCCTATTTATAGTACCGAGGGAAAGGCAGTGGAGACGTGGGTGGTGTCGATGGGTGAGGGGTACGGATGGTTGTGGGATATAAGGAATGAGATGGAGGAAGGGAAAAGTGACACTTCATTGTGATTTCTGAGGCTTTTTACTTGGGCTGCAAATAGCACAATGTCCTGAGAGAGGGTCTGTTGTAATTAAAGATACAACTTGAAATATCTAATCTTTGGAGGGCTTTCTAATCTATATTTACAGATCAATTTCTGCTTGTGCACAGAAAAAAACCTAGCAAACACATGTGCAAAGGGGTTGAGAATCATTCACCAGAGCTCAACAGTTGTCAGATGTGAGTATCAAGTGTTCTGATTAGAGGTAAATATGTAGACAATACAGTAATACACATAAAACGAAGGTGGATACCACCATCTTGGATAATATGGTTTGGAAGAATTTATATTAGATGATTTCACACAAGAGGAAATGTTACCATGTTCACACCGAAGTAACCAGGAACAGATTTATTTCTAAGTTACTGTAGCTCCTACAAAGTAGACTTTAAATTCAGCCCAACAGGAAATAGCAGACATAAACATTCAGAAAGCTAATCTTAGCGGAATTTGCCTGTTGCTTTTGTCTTCAGCATTGCTTTCTTTTATCAGCCTTCATATGTAGCTCTGCAGGTTGCCATAGGTAATCTGAATTACATAACGAAGACATGTTCCGTCTCTGTTATCACAACACTGAAACACAAAGCTTCGATCACAACATCCTCCTTTCTCCAGATTGTTTTGAATGAGGCTTTGATGAATGCACATTTTGAAGTATCACATGAGAAAGGAGAGATGCAAGTGCAAATTTTTAATAAAATTCCCTTATTTGGGAAAAAAAAAGAGACTACATGCTTGTTTGAAGTGGTTTTGGACTTGTGTTAAAAAGGTTCATGCAAATAATTGGAGATGGAAATGAATTTGCCTAATAAACTCTGATGTAGCGAAGATTATGGTCTCATGGTTGAACATGCTTGCCCTGTTCAATTTTATCCTACTTAAACTGGTTGCCTGTTAAGTTCTGTATTGATTATGAATTATTGCTTCTTACCAATAAAGCTATAAACAGTCTAGCTCCTGTTTATCTAACCACCCTCCTGTCTTGCTACAATCCAACCCGCTCTTTAGGATCTTAAATCTCAATGCTTCTGGTAGTACCTAGAATAGCAAAGTCTACTAAAGGAGGACAAGCCTTCTCATTTATGGCTCCTTAACTCTGAAATAGCCTTCCTGATAATATCTGCGGCTCAGACACACTCTCTCAGTTCAAAACGAGATTAAAGACCCATCTTTCCAGTAAAGCATACACACAATGCATTACATAACAGTATGATGGATGAGTGTGCTTCATGCAGGTCAGTGGGTTATATGTGCTTTCTAAAACTCTATCGGTTGGGTTTAGGAAAGGGGGTGGGTGGAAGGATCGGTCAGTTGTTCAGCCAGTCGACAGCGGACTCTAGGGGATTTATGCAAGAAAAGCATGAGAGAATGATACACTTTGAGATCTGAAAGTGTACACAGCGCTCTCTGGTGGATTCACAAAAACAAAAACTGCAAAAAACAAAGCTCCTGCGACATATTTGGTGCTCTCCAGAAATGTATATAGGGTTACGTTTTCAGAATGAGCCTTGGTTGTTCCCAACTCTGGTCCTTGGGACCCCCACACTGCACTTTTTGTATTTTGACACAACTAATTCAAATCATCAGCTCATTAGAAGAGAACTTTACGAACTGCTCATTGTGTCAACACTGCACAAAATGCTTTTCGTAGAGATTTTGCATTCAGTTCAGTCAGTTACAGTTTCCTTTATTTTTGTCATTCAAAACATCACAGTTAATTGTAATGCAGGATGAAATTACATTGCATCAGGCCCAACAATAACATAAAAAACATCAAACATTTTAAATACCTAAAATAATAAATAAGCTTTTATAATTTCATAACTATAGTTATATAACATATAACCCAATTTTCAAAAATCACATAAGGGAATAAATTAATACTTATATAACTTTTGCAGAATTTGCTGTAATAGTTATAATGTTAACATTTTGTGTTAATTTAACTATTTATTGATTTATTATTAAATACTAGCTATTCAATAGTATTTAAGATATGGTATTATTCTACGGTATTATTGTATCTAGACCAATTATTAAGTTAGTGTTATATCCAATCGATCCTTAATAAACAAGGCATGTGCAAACATAAGTTTTTCTCTAAAACAAGTTCAATAATCTGCCAGTGCGGTAAGCAAAACAAATTTATTTCAGACTAAAAACAATATTATTTAAGGTAAGATTATTTAGCTTGTTTTAAGGAAAAACTCATTTAATTTTGACTTATTTCAAAATAATTAAAATTGACAATTGACTTAATATTTCTGAAAAAAAAATTTTTGCTTGTCAAGAAAAATGCTTCTTTGTTTTAGAATGTTTAGATATTTGGATCAAAAACAAGATAAAAACTTTTAAGTGAGAAGCTTTTTCATTTGCTGTGAAATAAAAAAGAGATGAACAACATGTGCAGGGTGGGGGTCATGAGGAGGAGTTGGGAATCACTACCAAATGCAATCAGTTAACATGATTGTAATTACCAGTACTGACAGATTTATTTATTTATCTATCTTCTGTAAGAAATGAGGAAAACACAAACACCTGCACACTGACCAACTTCTCAAGATGATTTAACAGAACAAAGTAACTTGTCAAATGAGCAGAAATATAAAAAGACAAAATGATTCCCATGCAAGAATCCAGAGAAATTCAAGTTAGCATTTCTTTTGGGGAAACATACCTGATGCTATATTCAAAATTGCATAAATCCACCTCTGAGGACTACTTCAGAGTGAGAATAGTCATGGACATCAAGTCGTTCAAATCTGAAGTACTCAGAACTGGCCACTGTTAGATGCTGAAGAAGTGTTGGATATGTTTTGCTTTCATCATTCTTTGTGAATGTGATTTGTGACACAGATGACACAAAACACTGAACAGTCCTCTACACTAGTACTCTACACTGGTTCTCAAAGTGGGGGTCGTGGGACAATGACAGGGGGTCGCTTGGTGATTTCCAAAAGTCAAATAAATTTTATTAAACTATTGGATTAACTTTATTTTACCCATAACCCACAGAAGATTAAAACCAACAACTTATAAATAAAAAGCCATCAGCCTTTTAATTTTTTTTTCATAGGATTGTGTGTTTATGTTAGATTAACAACACAGCAATAGCTCAATTCAATTGATTTCACAGTGCCAGATTTCACTTTCTAACACCTTTATGGCATTCAAATACATAAAAAAAAACTTAAAAAAAAATCTATAGAGGTCACAACTGAACATTGAGGATGATCTCTGAGTGTGCTGAAAACATTGTGCCCACCAGTCTCATTAGGTGAGGTTAATATTAAATTAAACAAATAAATAGATGACTATATAATTACAGCCTATGGTTGTTAGACTCTTGCACTTTTTGTGTTGTCAATATGCTAGTGTTTATAGCAGACCTGTAGCCAGCTTATTGAAAAGAGTGGTTCTTTTTTCTGAAAACTTTTTGCAGTTATTTGCTTTATTTTCTATTTAATTATGAGGTTTAAATACTCATTTTAGTGACCATTTTAAGCACTATTCTTTCTGGATTAGATTGATGGATAGTGATAATAACCACACCTTTTGATGTACCAAAAATATTTCCTATCATTTTGCCAAATTACTTACTGTACTATTGTATGTGTTTATTTACAAATGTTCATTTAATCTGTAAGATTTATATTACAGTTTTATAATGTTGAGGTTAGCATTTTTTATTTGAAAATTTAGAATAAAGACATATGAAAAGATACTGATTTTTAAAATACAATTTTATCATTTGACATTAAATTATTTTTGGGATCTGTTAAAATTAGTTTTTAATTAAAAACTGAAGCCTATACGGAAATAACAATCTGGCCAGTGCATTCAACTTTCCTCAGCCAGAATTTAGCCATTTGAATAGTTTACATGTATTCAAACATAATAATAATCCAACAGAAGATTGCTTTTGGTTTTAAAGCCTTCTTTGATTGGTTGGTTAGTTTCACAATTTATGAATGTGTAGAAGTGTAGAAATCAAATATGGGATACATTAGCTCATATAGGGGACCAATACTGGACCTTTGTCAGTGAGGGGTGGTTCTTTCGAACAACCTGAACCCCCCAAGGCTACGGGCCTGTATAGGCCTATTGGTGTTTGTACAACATTTGTATATTTATAACCACCTCCCAGGAATGTGAAGGTTGCAAGTCACTGGCATTGTTTTTTTGGAGGTTGTTGGCTGAAAAGTTTGGGAACCCTTACTCTACACCCTATGAAGTAATTAGGGCATAGGGACGATTCCGTCAGAATCACAACAGGCATCTCCATTTTTCCTCCACATCTCATATCTGAATGAAAAACATTTGAAACATTAATAAAGGAAGGCTTCTAATGCTAGGTTCTCCCCATAGTCATCTGAATAAAAACGACCCATGACTCAATCGCCGAAGCTTCTGGTGGGACTTTATTCAAAATTAACAACTGGCATTTGGCAAAGATTGCATTTTAATTTCCTGAAAAGACTTTGCCGGATATCTGTCTTTAAAGGCTGCCGTTGGCTAGTTAATGTTGACACTAATCTATCTAATTTAGTTTTCCATGTTGAAAGACCAGTAATCAATAACGGCTTATATTAACCAAAGAATGAAAGAACACCCCCATCTGTGACCTGAACGTTTGAATTAAACCTATCTAGAAAGACAACTCTAAGAAGAAGGAACAAAATGCTGAAAGATGTTCTCTAAGAGGAGGTCATTTTCCAGACTCCTCAATGTTCTGCCTTATTTCTTCAAGCCCAGAACACTAAAAGCATCGTGTTTCATCATATTCTCACACACATGTGCATGAGCACAAGGCTCTCACACGTTTGGTCCGTGACAGCATGAGTCACCGCACTGTTTGGGAGCTCGGGTCCACGCTTCTGTTTTACTCATACTAATAAATGTCTCAGATCTACTGTCTGCAGGGTAGCACCTCCTCCTACTGCTTTGTCTAATTGGAACAAAATAGAGGAGACCTACATAAATGCCAAGTATTGGCGGTGGCTTTCTTTCCCTGAGCTCTGAAAACAATAGCCTAGAGGTTTTGTGGAGGTTTTGTGAAATTTGCCCTACTTATGCAATGCTGGCAAACCCACAGCAACGAGAGTCAATTATTGGGCTGATTTGTAAAATTGTAGGCTGTCCAGACTGTGATATTCATCTGTTTGGCAGGCAATACTCATGAAACCCTTATAGAGAAGCCATTCTTCTCTATTTAAATCAGCTGATTTACAAATACCACACAAATTCCTGTGCTGTATACCATGTTTGCACGTTTTATTGTATGTTATAATGCTTGTTCCACACAAATAAAAAAATCTAATCAAAAATTATTTACAGTAAGAGTATAAAACACAGCAAAGCTGTTCTTTATTGGCAAAGCGACTGACAGCCCCTCAGCAACAGCTCCGGGCATGCAAAGTAGTCTTGCGCTTCCCCTTACCATATATGGAATATACCGGTGCGCACGAGAGCAGACGGAAACATCTCGGAGAAATTAAAACGTTTTCCTGTCATCAGATGAGGACAAATTAACGTTTATTGCTTAGTTGACATCTTCCCGTCTTAAAGGGATATACCACCAACCAGTTGCGTAGATTTCGATGGGCGAAGAAAAGTCTGAGACGCACAGAAACAGTCGCGCGCGCATCGCACAGCAGTGAATGAGAAATCCACAGGTGAGATGCGTTTATAATGGATGTATACGTGTGTTTTGGCTGTCTGAATGTTAGTAATTATTTTTAACATTGATAATTGGTGTCAAATAAGCGTGAGTGGCATTACTTATTTTCTGTAAGTGCAAGTCAATCTTGTTTAGTCGTCCGTCTGACAGGATTTGTTGTTGTTGTTGAAGTAACAATATATTTGTAATTCATTCACGCGTTATGTCTTAGTGTGGGTTTAAATGGCGTTTTAGTGACATTTAAGAGCTACTGTTTAAGCTTTTGAGCATTTAAAAAATGTTTTTACCTTTTTTGCTGCTCGGAGATCTCTGTGTATGCCTTCAACACCTGTAGCTGCGTTTCCAGAAATGTTATTGGCTGTAAAGTAGCTATAGGACGCAGTTTCTTCTTCTTTTTCTTCTTTTTGTATGGATTGACAAATGAAAAGGGTAAAAATACATTAAAATTAAACCATCAACATGTTTTTGTAGGTATGTAAAAACAGGTACATTATTATCTTTAGGTTAAATGATTAATTTGTTCAGACTGCAAAATGCAATGCATTACCTATAAAACTGTCCCACTTAAAAATAATAATAATAATAATATAAAAAAGTACAGAAAGTTCATCCTCTAAAAGTAGCCAAATAATGAAGAAATTATTAAAAGACGTGTGTCTGAATAACTTGGAGTACACATAAACATTTTACATTAAAATGCTAATATTTTTTTATCACCTTTGAGGAATGGGTTGATGGTGCAATGGTACACAAGGGAGTTAGTTGCCAAGACAACAACACATACAGACACAAGATAGGGTTAAGGATCCAAGAAAAATAAATAAATAAATAAAATAAATAAATATATTTAATATAATAATTTAATATAATAATATAATAATAATAATATATATATATATATATATATATATATATATATATATATATATATATATATATATATATATATATATAAATTAAGTATAGTATATCTAAGTAAAAACTTTTAGTTTAAAGAAGAAAAAAAACATGCTTGAGAATAAATTAGAATCTATACAACTTTATTCATGTTTTCCTTTTAAATTAAAAAAAAAACAGAGTCTCATATATTTTCATAAGAATTAAAAAACATGCTTGATTGAGTTATCTAGATATAAACCGTCTGTTTCTTTTTACATCCGTCACAGAGGAGCTAGAGCACACGCAGGAGCTTGTCCCACTGTAATTGAATGTGAAAGCTCAGGCAGGCTTCCCTTTGGTCTCTGATTGACAGTTTAAATCTGTGCTGTTCTTAATGGGGGCTTGAGCAGGCGTGTGAGCAGAGCTTCCTGACACAGGTGAAAGACAGCTCTCCATTCTCTCATCTGTCTCTCTGCGAGCTGCTGCGAACATCTCAGAAAAAAAAGAAAAAAAAAACAAGCGCAGTTGAATTACATTTCACTTTGCGGCGGCTGTGTATTTTAATTCACTGCAATCAAATGTTTCGGAGTTTGAGAGTCCTTTGATTTGAAGTTAATCTGTTTTTCTTATTGCAGCTCTTGGCTTGAAAATGTCCATCCATCATTTTTTTTTCATTCTAAATCATGGAGGCTTGTCATCACTTATCCTTTATTTTGCCTAATAATCAAAATTCCACTGCCTAATTTAAGTATGCTTCTTGAAAGTTGTGTTGATTTGAGTACTATATGTGTTTTTGTCCTCACCCAAGATAAATGACAAATAAATCTAGGTTATTGTTTCATTCTGTCATATGGAAAAGCAACACAAGTTACATTTACATTAGTCTATGAAGTGGATTATGAATCCTGAAAAATATATATAATTGATTGTAATAGTTCACCTATAAATGTAATCTGCAACTCTCACCCTTATCTCATTACAAGCGTATAATTGGTGCCTAATATTAACACCTTGTAATTGTAAAAGTAATGTTCAAAAAGGAGATGATTGCTTGTTATACAAGAAATGATTTTAGATTCCATAAAGATGCGCATAAATAGCAAACTTTGTTTTAAACAATGTATTATAATTCATTCTTGTATTTCAAGTCTTCTGAAGCCATGCAAAGTGCCTTTGTCACAATGCATTCAGAAACCTCTACAACATTTAAATCTGAATATCTGTCATTAAAAAAAAAAAAAAAATTATTAATAATTCCTACAGACGATGTCCTATAGACCATTTCAATGTGGTCATGTCATTGGCCTATGAACATTTCCTGCTTGTTATTAAACAATTTCATAACTGTAATAAGAGACAATTCAATCATATCTTAATGTTAAACCAGCTATCAGAAATTTATTTACAGTTGAAGTCAGAATTATTAGACCCTCTTTGAATTTTGTTTTCTTTTTTAAATATTTCCCAAATTATGTATAACAGAGCAAGGAAATTTTCACAGTATGTCTGATAATATTTTTTCTTCTGGAGAAAGTCTTATTTGTTTTATTTTCGGCCAGAATAAAAGCATTTTTTAATTATTTTTAATTATTTTAAATGTTTTTAAAGTCAAAATTATTAGCCCCTTTAAGCTATATTTTTTTCCGATAGTCTACAGAACAAATCATCATTATACAATAACTTGCCTAATTACCCTAACCTGCCTAGTAAACCTCATTAACCTAGTTAAGCCTTTAAATGTCATGTTAAGCTGTATAGAATGTCTTGAAAAATGTCTAGTCAAATTTTATTTACTGTCATCATGGCAAAGATAAAATAAATCAGTTATTAGAAATGAGTTATTAAAACTTTTATGTTTAGAAATGTGTTGAAAAAAAAATCTCCATCTTTTCCCCCAGAAATTGTGGAAAATTGTGGTTGGGTAGTTGGAGGGTCGGTTGGGGAGGGGGTGCTGGGCTACTAATTCAGGGGGATAAGAATTCTGACTTCAACTGTATCAATATGTGGCTCTTTTTGGATTCTCAGAAGCTGCAGAAATTAAAAATGTAAAACAGGAAATATGTTGGGACCATTGTTTTTATTTACATCCCTCGAAATGGTCTATATACTAAATGAATATCCAGTAGGACCAGTTCAAAAGAATGGATTTTAATGGAAACCAGTTGCATTCCAATTAATGTGTAGAGAAATTCAGTTTCTTTTAGCAAACAAATAGTATTTTTGTGTATTGCAGCTTGCACAAATTGTCTCCATTTTTTAAATCATAATTTAATTATTATTACCTGGAAAAAACAGCATGTTTTGTGTTAATATGTAATTGTGGAGAAAGTTGACGTTTAAAGTTTTTATTTTATTTTATTTTTTTTATACTTTATCCTATTTCTGGGTAATTTGTCTTGGACATCCATGACATGGCAAGAACACACTACAACACAATAAATTACATGAAAAATAAATAAATAAATAAATAAATAAATACAATAAAAATACACATGGTAGGTAAGACAGCACCCTACCTTATATTTAATTTATGTCAAACTAAGTAAATATCCTTCGGAACAATAACCGAAACATTTATGTCGAAATATCAACCATTTATAATATGGATTAAGATATTTACAGTATGATTTATAAAAATTCTTATCATTAATTGTTCTCTCTGTCTACAAATTAACAATTCAGATTTAACAGAGTCAGATAAAATCCAGTCATACATGTTTTGAATGAGATGAGGGTCATTAATGATGACAGAATCAAGCTTTTGGGGTGACATAAATCTCTGTAGCAGGGAGAATTTGTAGAATGTGGACAGACATAACAAAGTAAAAAAAAAAAGACAAACCAGTTTTAAAAAGTAAGCGACATAAAGTTAAGGTTTAGGTTGACTGTAACTTTAAATAATATAAATGCGTGCAGAATGGTGGCTCAGTGGTAAGCACTATCGCCTCACAACAAGAAGGTCAATGGTTCCAGTCGCAGCTGGACCAGTTGGCATTTCAGTTTGAAGTTTGCATGTTCTCCCGGTGTTGGCGTGGGATTCATCTGGGTGCTCCGGTTTCCCCCACAGTCCAAATACATGGCTATAAGTGAATTGGATTAACTAAACTGGTCGTAGTGTGAGAGTGTGTGAATGTGAGAATGTATGGTTGTCTCCCAATGCTGGGTTGCAGCTGGAAGCTCATCTGCTCCGTAAAACATGTGCTGGTATACTTCTCTACTTGTGGCGACCCTTGATATATATGGGAATAAGCTGAAGGAAAATGAATAATATGAATGGAAAGCAACCTGCCTATAAATAGATGCATATGTAATAGACAAATGCACACTAGGGGTGATTGGATATGTTTTAGACAGTGTAAATATGCTTTCCGTTCATGTAAATGAAATCTGATTTCGTGTCAGTGTCATTTGAACTTTGCAGCACACACACAGTGCACTGCACTCTGAAAAAAAATTGTTAAAAAAGGGGGATTTAACAGTGGTGCCATTGAAGAACCATTTAGTTTTTTTAATAACCCCTAATTATGGTGTCAAAAGCAATTTGAATCTTTTCATTTTCCCTTTTTTCCTCTATGAAGAACATTTTGTGGAATGAAAATTTCCCATAGATGTCAATGGTTCTTCGTGGAACTGTCAATGCCAATAAAGATCCTTTATTCTTAGGGGGTGTGCACAACAGCACAAAGTGGATCATCTGCTTGAGTTTGTGAAAACATAACACATACCTCACCCATAGACTAATAAAATGTGCACAAAACATCTGGATACCTTCTAATGTGGTGGCTTTACACTAGTCCATTTTCATTTTAACACTCATAAGTTTAAGTTACACCTAGAATCCACATTGGTGCACATGTAAACATAGTCATTGTCACCCATTCTTCCCCATTGGGATTCTACACTACCTGACAAAAGTCTTGTCGCTTATCCAAGTTTTAGAAACAGCAAATAATAACTTGACTTCTAGTTGATCATTTGGTATCAGACGTGGCTTATATGAAAGGCAAAGGCCTCTAGATTACACTTATTTTACCAAAATAAAACATTATCATGCCTTGATTTTTAATTATTTAATTAGGACAGTAAGGTCTGACTTTGTTTAGACAAAAGTCTTGTCACCTAACAGAAATAATGTCAGAATAGAATATAAAGTCATGGTGCAGTGGAAAAAGAATTAATATTGTGCATGACTCCCATGAGCTTGAAGAACTGCATCTATACATCTCTGCAAATAACTTGTTAATAAAGTCATCTGGAGGCAAAGAAAGCATTCAAGCAGGACTCCCAAAGTTCATCAAAATTTTTTGGATTCATCTTCAATGCCTCCTACTTCATCTTACCCCAGACATGCTCAATAATGTTCATATCTGGTGACTGGGCTGGCCAATCCTAGAGCACCTTGTTCGTCTTTGCTTCCAGGAACTTTGATGTGGAGGCTGAAGTATAAGAAGGAGCACTATCCTGCTGAAGAATCTGCCCTCTCATGTGGTTTATAATGTAATGGGCAGCACAAATGTCTTGATACCTCAGGCTGTTGATCTTTCCATCCACTCTACCGATCTCTCGCATGCCCCATATTGAATTTTACCATTAGTACCATACTGTATTTGTGACGATTGGGATGCAGTTCAACAGATGATTCATCTGAAAAATCGACCTTCTGCCACTTTTCCAAATGATCAACGAGAAGTCGAGTTATTATTTGTTGCTCTTACAGCTGGGATTGACGACAAGACTTTTGTCAGGTAGTGTATTATGAGGTTAGATCATCCATTAATTGAGCATTATGATGAGCTGCTATAAAGATGTGATGATTTATTAAATATACAGTAGGCTATAAGTGAATTAGCTGTAAAATAACGGCATAGCATGCAATTGCAGAGACACAGCTTGATGATTTCATCTCTGTCCTCACTATGCATCCACATATGATGCATGACCATTCATGCTCACTAAGCATGTGCATATCTTGTCGGGATCTGTACTTGTTGCCTACCAGTTGTGTTATGATCATAAGCAAGGAGCTGGATGAATCTTTGAAGATATGGTCCAGAAGACCAATCAGAAAGCAATTAATGAAATGCCACACCTCTTTTTCCAAAAGCCTGTGTTTCAGACTGTTCACTCTGAAACCCAACCATTTTCCAAATGAAATGGGATTTTTGGCATTTTGAAAATGCTCGGAGATGGTGGAGAATATGACAATTTCCTATTGCAAGGATTTACTCATAGTAAGATGGTTGCATGGCATGTGCAGACACCACATATTTACATGCATCTTTCAATATGGTGATTAGTTGCTAAAATTGGTGGTTATGTTTATTCATTTTAAAATTTTCACAAGTATAATTGTTTACTATTTTAATATACTCACATCAAATGCGAAATACATTTCCTTGCATTGTTATTCAGCATTGTTATGAACATTACAGTAATACAGAAACTGTGCTGGACTATATTTGCAACATGCATGGATGAATTTACACTGCAGAAATTGCGCATTGAGTTGCATTGACAGTTTAGTGATTTATAAAAGGAAGAAAAACTACAGAATGATGCAACAGAGTTCATTTTTTTAATTGTGTGAACAACACACAGCATCTGTGTACATCTGAGCTCATGCTCACTTTGGCCAGAGCTGTAATAATCCGATTACATTGTTTAAAACAGGAATAAGCCAGATAATGTAATCAATGTTGTTATGATTATAAGCTTAATTTGAACAAAGTATCTTGGTTACACGAAGTGAAGTTTAATTAGTATATTGACAAAATCCCATTAATATCACATTATGAGGGTGCATGTAAACATAGTTATTCAGACTCAAAGTGTGTTGGAAATGTGCTTTCTAACTATGTTGTCGCTACAGAAAAAAAACTTGCTTCGATATTAATAGCTTGGAAATTATATTTTTGAAATCATACCATATTCAAATTTTGACATCAGAGGGCAAGCAAAACATAAAACAATGCTTAGGGGTGTAACAGGACATCTATATTAATAGATAGATGCAGTGGGGAAAATAAGTATTGAACAAGTCATGTTTTTTCCCTGGAATAATATTTCTAAAGGAGCTGTTGATATGGATTGAAGCAGATTTTGGTAGAAAACCCAAACATTACAAACATAAAAATAAAACAAAACAAAAAGAAATCTGGAAAATTTGTTGTGTGTAATAACAATGGAATGACACAAGGAGAAAGTACTGAACTACTGAAATGTAGCTACTGTACTGGCAGCTTAAAGAAACCTCTTATATGGAGAATGAAGTCACATGAATTGCTCAGGTGTGAGTTTTTCACAGACTTCAACAAGGTGTAAAAATCTTGATGGTTCTGTGGGTCTCGTCTATCTAATCTGATCTTTAATTTGTATTTTATATTGGATTCAGGTCAGGGGGTTGGATGGGCCATTCTACAGCTTGATTTATTTTTCTGAAAGCATTTGAGAGTTTCCTTGGCTGTGTTTTGGATCATTATGTTGCTGAAATGTCCACCCTGGTTTCTTCTTCATCAACCTGGTAGTGTAGATGTTGGACTAAAGCACCTAATATTAATTTAAAATGATGAAGGGCAAAGAGTTGCTGAATAACTACTAAGAGATTTCAGCTGCTGTCTGGGCTTTCACTGTCTTTCTACATCTTCCTTTCTTCATGTGTTCAATATTTTTTTACATAAGTTAATTTGTAAACTAATTAGATTTGTTTTCTTTTCATATATGGATTTCTTTGATGGTTACCAACATCCAGGGAAAATTTCAATGGCACCTTTAGAAATATGTTCTCTGAGAAAAATGGTGATGTGTTCAATACTTATTTTCCCTATCGTCATTTGATTATGTGCATAAACATAGATATCTCCTGATTTCTTAAAAGACACACTTTTATTCATTCTCCACATCATGTACAGCTAGGTATTTCCGCTAAAGTTCACATTCAGGTATTCTCATTTACTCATCACATCATCTGCATTTTTCCTCATCGCAATGCAACAAAACAGCAGTTACAGCCAATTTAAGACACATTTGAAAGGATAGTTCACCCTAAAACGAAAATTTACTCACTGTTTACTTATCCTCAAGTGATTCCAAACCTTTATGAGTTTCTTTCTTCTGTTGAACACTAAAAAGATATTATGAAAACAAATACAGTTGTAGTCTACAGTACAACCATGGAAGCCCTTTTCACCTATTATTTAGATTTCTATATTATTAAAAAGCTTTTTTGTGGATGATATAGAATGTGGAATTCTCACAGCGTTCAATTTAAAGTTCACATTTAATATATATTAATATTAATATAATGATTTGGTTGCATTTTTGAGTCCTAGTTCTGTAAATTAGGCACATAATATCCCACTGAATCAAACTAAATCAAAATTGTACCATACATTTTAATATTTTTTGCAGTACAACTAATATCATATCACTGGCTAAGATGTTTAAATATCATACCTTGTGCCATATCTACTGTACTGGTATTTTTTTTACCTCACAGTTCTAGTGACCCTTCATGGCCTGGCACTGTCTATCAACCTAATGGTGTGCCACACATGTCAAACCTGTCCACTTGTGCTCATCCTAGGTTGAGTATATAGTATTTTGAAAGCTACACGCACTGAGCTATGCACGATAAGGAACGACATGCAGAAAATTAAGTATACCAGGGTTAAGAGACAATTAGGCATCCTCTGAGAATGAGAGAAATGAAATAAATATATACAGTAGTCAACATTTGAAGTGGATCTAAACCTTTTGTCAAAGTTGTCCTAAAATACAACAACAGACATTCTTATTTAATATATTTTTGATCCACTTCAAATGTTGACTACTGTATAATAAAAACAAAGTTCAGTTGCAGCCATTTTTTCTAAAGATATGTGAATGCGCGAATAACCAATTATGGCACCTTGGAAAAAAATACAAACAACACACAAATAAAGATAAAAATAGAAGGATACAAATAAATGAAATATATTTGCTCAAATGGGTAAATATGTATCTCTTTTGAATAGTAAATGTAATGTAGTGTGTATTTATATAGCATATAAATACTATATCGTGTATGGCCATACACCCAAAGCACTTCACAATCATGAGGGAAGGGGGTTTCTCCCCACCACCATCAGTGTGCAGCGTCCATTTGGCTGATAAATGAAATGCTTGATAATTTTCCAAACATTTGGATGTATAATTTGCCCAACATTTCAGTTCTTCGTAATTTTGAATGCTTAAAAAAATGACATAGTTGCCCTGACATCAACGTCAAACTGTACTGAAATCCTAAAATTTACATCAAATCTCCATTGCAGAGCACTATTCTGTTGCTGCCTGTAGACAGATACATACAGGACTCACATTGCTTTTGTCTGATTTATGTTGATGACTAGTTTGCAGCAGTAAATTGATGATCACACTGCATATGCCAAGCTTTTCCATTGTGCTGACTTGCTAGATGACTGCATGTTGTTAAAATGTTGTCAAGAACTGTCTCCTTTGTGGGTGAGAAAAACGACCTCATAATTGGCACACCTAGTCAGCGATCAGTCGTGTAGTGTGCAAACCAACATGACAGGAGACAAGTGTCTGAAGACATTTTTAGTCATGTAGTGTGCAAGTGCTCGGCTTATGTGAAGAGTTTTAAAAATAATTTGATGACAAGGATGATGAGTTTAGAGGGAATCTGCCTACATAAGTCTCGTCATTAACTTACCCATCAGTTTCCATCCACCTGTTTTTATGTGCATTTTGAGTATGCGCATAAAAAAAAACGGTTGATGGAAACGCCAAGATGTGCATACATTTTGAAAATGCGCATAAAAACATATGCACATAACTGAGTCGGATAAACTTTTTATTCGATAAGAAAAGATGCGCATAAACTGCGATGGAAACACCTTCACAGAACAAATTCCAGTATGTGCATTACAAATGTATGTGACTCTGTGACTGCGGGATTTTTTTTTCAGTCCCCCTACCTGCCGATAGATACAGGTACTGCTGAACAGCTGACTATTTAAATACCTGACACTAAAGCTGCGTTAGTGGAATGCGCGTAGGTGGTCATTTTAAGTACTTGGATAACAGAATAAATGCTATACAGCTAATTTTTTTTACAACCTACAAGTGCAACATATTCCAAAAGATCAGGGCCTATTGGCAATACATCAGGGGCTTAAGTGACGACCAGGCTTAGGTGACCATCAGGAAGTGACGATTTTGTTCTCTTTGACTCATTGAATGGAAACACAGCTTTATTTGCACGTCTTTTATGTGATATTCCAGGTTTGCGCATAACGTTAATTAGTTTATTTGGATGGAGACCTAGCTATTAACTCAACTTTTTTATATTCTGAACAATGTTGAAAACTTGTAGCCTTTAGTTATGTTTCTATTCAAATATAGAAATTAGATTTATGTGCAAAACTACAATATCCAACACAATCTCATGGCAATTCGTAACTTTTTGGTTTAGTAGCTAATTCGTATGAATTCATATGATCTCATTAGTACAATTAAGTACGATTTTCTCATCCCCCAATGATGGTTGGGTTTAGGGGTGGGGTTGGGCCTCCTTTTGTATGTGCATCTTAGTGTGTGTGTGTGAATGTGAGAGTGTATGGGTATTTCCCAATACTTGGTTGCGGCCAGTGCATAATTTGTAAATGACTAATTTCCGGAACAAAACCAGAAAATAAAAGTAACCATGATCGACGTTCGCCACACAATTTTAGTTTTCCTGGAACATGACGTTACCAAGCAGTTAAAGCGTGGAAAAAAGCATGAAATTTTTGGACGTTCTTTAATTATTTGTGCTAAAAAAAAAATATTAAATCACTTACTCTGTCTAATCTAAGAAAAACCCACAGTGACCTCTTCCATCATGTTTTCTGGCTGACTTGAGATCGCCTTGCTTCTGTCTCCCACTATCCTGATCCAGGGGCACAGCACTTCTCGACATCTCTTTTGATCAGGCTCATCATCATATTTAGTCGTGGTTTTATAAAATTTAAATATGCTTGACTGCCTCTTTGGCATTTTGAAAGAACAAATATTATTTAGGTAGGCCAATATGCCATTATTTATTTTTGCTGCTCACTGCTTGCGAAATA
This sequence comes from Danio aesculapii, assembly GCF_903798145.1. Taxonomy (NCBI): domain Eukaryota; kingdom Metazoa; phylum Chordata; class Actinopteri; order Cypriniformes; family Danionidae; genus Danio; species Danio aesculapii. Next base: position 53,124,274 of record NC_079437.1, on the reverse strand, counting down.
ATAATCACCGACCAATGAGAGTGATTGTAAACATAAGAAAGCTGATTACTCAATAATATTGTTGTGGCCAATAGTTAAACATTACTTAAAAATAAGGTACTAAGCTGAAGGAAATGAGAAACATGCGCATCTTAAAATTATATTCCGCATTTTTTATGAAATATATTTAAAAATGTACGTAAAATTGTTAAATGGAAACTAGTAGCATACAGTAGTGTGTCTTTCTTACTATCAATATCAATTAGCAAATTGTGTAATTTTTCAAAATATCTTCTTCAGAAAATATAGTTTGGAACTACTTGAGGGTGAGAAAATTAACAAATTGTAATTTTTTGGTGAACTACCCCTTCAAAACAGCTCTCGGATTTAGAACAAGACTGTTTTTTTCACTAGCTGTCATTGTTCATCGTCTAGTTACAAAACTGTGTCACTGGATGTCGATCTCATTCGTTCCATCATACAAACGTCTGTAAACATCTCGAGTGCAGCTTGAGCAGGCACAGAACTATAGCTATTCTAATTTAGTTTCATTTCAGAGAGACCAATAAGGCTCAGAGTCGGATCGATCCCAATTGCGAAATGTCTGCGTGGTATTATGCCCGACGTTCACGTTGATCAACACCGCAGATTGGCTCTTTGAGAATGGCCTATTGGGGAATAAGCTGGCATAGATCCCCTGATGGCCCATACACCTTTATCACAGCCTGGAGGATTATTGGTCTTATCGGCTCCTAGATCGTAATGATATGAGTCCTGGTTCCTCTTCTGTGCTACCTGCCCTGTATTAGAGTTTCCTAACCTTTTTTTTAATATTAGGACCCCCAGAGTCCATCAGAAGGTTGTAGTATTAAGTACAAATTCATTCCCATCTAATCAAAAATATGACTCCTTTTATATCGATGTCATTTAAAATTCAAGTGTTTCATTGGCTGCATGAAAGTACAATGAACAAAAGTCATTTCATATTCATAACAAGCCTATTAAATGAAGCCTAGTTTCATATTTTAAATAACTTTTCTGAAAGTTCAATGTCAAAATATCAGTGCTTTTCCATTATCATTTGGATTGTAATATAGGCTACTGAAGATATACACTCACCGGCCACTTTATTAGGTACACCTGTCCAACTGCTGGTTAACGCAAATTTCACATGGCAGCAACTCAAGGCATTTAGGCATGTAGATATCGTCAAGACAATCTGCTGCAGTTCCAACCGAGCATCAGAATTGTGTAGAAAGGTGATTTAAGTGACTTTGAACGTGGCATGCTTGACAAAACTGCAGCAACTGCGTGATGCGATCATGTCAATATGGACCAAAATCTCTGAGGAATATTTCCAGTACCTTGTTGAAGCTATGCCACAAAGATTTAAGGCAGTTATGAAGTCAAAAGGAGGTCCAACCCAGTACTAGTAAGGTGTACCTAATAAAGTGGCCGGTGAGAGAGTTTTATGTAAAAATTTATAAATATCACGTTTATACATTATTATTCATACTTTTTCAAAAAATAAGTGATCATGCTAAATGTTATTATAATGGCCATATATTTAAAAGGCATAGATTTGGCTCTGTCCACATGTATTGTAGGAATATTGCATATTACTTAACTGTATATTCACATATAACTGTATACTCACTTTTATTGTTTGTTAATTCGTTGTCATTGTTTGTCCATGTTGTTGATAATTATAGGACCAATAAAAACAAACCTAAGGCTATTTTGCTACCTTGTTAAATTACAGTATAATGCATTAACTAGCTAGCTTCAATATGCATGGAGTTCCGTTAGCTAGTTTATATGTAATATTGAATGTAGCTAGATTATAATATGATCACGTCTCTCTCAGTTCTTGTTTTATTATTTGCCTATTTATGTACACAGCTATGTTTACTGTGGTCTCTTAGTTATTATAATAATCTTAATAATAATTAAATAATGAAAAATTAAATTCCTTAGCAATGCAAAATAGTAGTTTGTTATAACCAATTTGCACTGTAGAGGGGCTCTTTAGTCCTTTTTTTGACAAATTTACACTTATAAAATAAAATAAAATAAAAGTGCATTACAAAATATGTGTGACTATGGCAGATTTAAGGCAGTGGCCACCAAACTTGTTCCAGGAGGGTTCCATTCTGCAGAGTTTAACTCCAACCCTAAGCAAACACACCTGAACAAACTAATCGAGGTGTTAAACCGCAGTGACACTGCACTTTTCGCCCCATTGAATACTACATGCAAATATGGCAGACCTGGAAATGCACTCGTTTCGCAAGTTTCGCAATTCGCTGTGTTGCAAAGTTCAAGCTCTGTGAACTCTGGCCTGCGGAATCGCATCACGTGATTGCGCAAGACTAATAGAGGGTGAAAAATATGACCTCTGTAATGAAATTTTAAATATAGAACAATCGTTGGCTTTTTTCATTTTGTTTAAATCCCGCCCCTTTTCCGAGCCCCGTACGACAGAATTTTGCATGCTCTTATTCTGTTATGACTGTGGTCTTATTAGGTATACTCAAAGCTTCTAGGCAGGTGTGTTGACAACCGCCCACAAGGACCGATATTGGTGATTCCTGATTTAGGATTAAAGGACACAATGCACTTTTCCCCCCACCATTAATTTCGATTCATAACGGATGTGATGAATGGAATGTGGCAGACCGAACACGGAAACTCATGCATGAGGTTTCGCATGTTGCTGTATTCCAAAGTTCAAGCTGAACAAGGTGAACTCTGACCTGTAAAGTCGCATCATGTGATTGTGTGTGACCAATAGAAGATGCAAAACATGACATCTTTGTACAGAAATTGTAACTATGAACCAATTGCTCACTTTATCAACGTCCAATCAATGTTTGATCTTGATCTAAAAATGCCTGACAATATTATTTAGTTAAATACACTGCACTGTATAAGATTTTTGTGGTAGCTTGGTAAATCATAGTAAAAATGTATAAGTATATAAACATAATTTTGACATCTGACATCTACATCAAAAATCGATTACAAGATGGATTTTTGACGTGTTTTTTTGACGCCAATTTTAGATGTCAATTTGATGTCTTTTTGACATCAAGGCACTTTACATGCATTGTAGGGATACTAAATCCAGGGTAAATTTGTAGCTTGTAACTTAAGGCTGTTTTATACATCTACATCAAGCGATCACCGTGACCCACGGCACCTGTCTTGCGTGTAGTCATGCATTTATACTTCTGCGTGGTGTTTGTGTTGCTTTGCTATAACACTTCTGTAACGCTAGCTGGCAGTAGGTTTTTATGTTCCTCTGTGTTGAGTTTCTTCATGGGTGTTTTGTTTTTTTATGAACGCTACAAGTGGCTTAAACTTGCTCATTCAGAGACAGGAACCAATGGACGCGCAACAACTTTAATCATAAGTAGTTGGTTTAAATTCAAAACAATACTTCAATCACTCTATTGGGCTCATGGCTTTTAGCACTGCCCACGCTCATCACCACTACATGCCGACCAATCACGGAGCTTGCAATGCGCGTCGTTGCTACGTGTAGTTACATTTTTTGAGAGGTGTGCGTCAGCGTTGGCGTCATCCATGGCGAGGGCTATTCGACCAAGTGCAGGTTGCGTGGAAGCATATGTGTGCGCTTGACGCAGAAGTATAAATCAGCCATCAAGTTTTCCAATATTTTTTTCTTATAATATAAAACTTTTTTTGTGTCATTATTTTGGTGGTCAAACAGGCATCAATGTGTGTGTCAAATCGACGTCATGGTTTTGACATCAAATCGATTTGTGTTTTAAATATCGTTTATTACTTGTCTTTTGATGTTGTTTTGACATCAAAGTGCCTACTGGGTAATGTACCAAAAAAATAACTATATACTATACTAATAAAAATAGAATTTTTAAATATGTATTACAATTTTAGCATTTTGCAGGGCAAAGAGGAGTTTGAGCTCAGGTAAATCTCGAAAACCCCCAACCCCCTTCCTGCTGCTTAAGGATTGCTAAGGTGGTGTGTTGCTGGTGGAATTTGAATATGGTGCTGATTTGGTTTAGTCAATTTACTTATGTCTCATGTTTTTGGACTGTGGGAGGAAACCGGAGGACCCGTGGAAAACCCACGCAAGTACGGGGAGAACATGAGCTCCACACGGAAATGCTGTCCGGCCGGGTAGAAACCCGAGCCAGAAGCATTCTTGCTGTGAGGCCACAGTGCTAGCCACTGGGCCACCATGCTGCCCTATAGAGGAAAAGAGGAGGAGAGGGGGTGGAAGGGGGGATTCTTCAAGGTAAGATGCTTGGTTATTTATACTGAAGAATCGTTTGATTGGTGATTCGTACATTGGCTTGACTCAGGGCCAGATGTGTCAATCATAAGCACGTGATCCTCTCGAAATTAGTTTATAAATAAACTTATAAATAAACACAATGTGATTTGTAAATAATTTTTACATAGATTTCTGTTGTACAAAAGCATCCATGTAGTCCCCTATTCACTGAAGACAAGCATGAAAAGCAGGAAAAAATGTGGGTATGATGTGATTGGATTACACTGTTCTAGACGGGTTAAAATATTAACTATATGTGTCTATAATTTCATTACCGGAGTGAAAAAAACGGCACCCTTACCGGCAACCTTTTACCCCACCATTCAGAGCTTCATAATGAGAAAGACACTTGACATTTCTCCAATTTATGAATACTGGAGACAGTTATGGGCCGTCTCTCAGTGCTTATCCAGAAAGACTTCATTGTGAGAGAAGAGAGCGGTGATTGCGTCAATGACACTCACAGGGGCTGTCGTTGCAAATTATTATGAAAACAGTTTTGCTGTTGCATTAGTGGACTGACAGCAATGGAATAAACAGGAAATGCTTATAGAAGGTCTACATTAGACATATTGGACATGAACATTATTGATATTGTGGGCACTTCAAAATAATGTAAAAAGTTCTTTATTATTTATACTTAAGAGTGCTTTTTAAGAGTGTTTCAGATTGTTGTGTTGTTAGTGGTCACAGCACTAATATTTGAAGACTCAGTAGATTTAAATTAACATTTTTACATGTAAATGTGGTCTACGACATTGAAAATTCTCTGACTATTTACACGATTTTTGTTTATTATCTGTACATGAAGGTTCCATTTGTCAAAATCACTTAAAGTCAATGTAATGACAGCTACTAAAGCATTTATTAATCTTAGGTGATGTTAATTAATTAGTTAAGACCTAAGGGGTCGATCACACCAAACGCACTTTTTGTGCGTGGAGAGAAATGATTTACTAACGGCCGAGAGTGTTTTATGTGCTGCTTATGTGCCTGGTGCACCTCGTGTTTTAACCGCCTGCTGCGCCTTGTGTTTTTGTCGTTGAGCCTGCAGTTGAAAAAAAAAGTCAACTCTGAGCGAAAAAAGTGCGATACGTCAGTTGCGTCTTTTTTATTCTCCTATCAAATGAAAGAGGAGGTGGGGTTTGTGTTGAGGTGACTGCAGTGTTTGTGTTGTCAAGACAACTACAGGGACTTTTGAAGATGGAGGAGAGACTTGAGGTTGCTGTTTTGAGTCATCCGGAGCTGTATGACTTCACAAATCTTCAATATCACAATATTATTAACAGTTTGGTGCATCTCAAGTTTTCAGAATGGAAAAGCACGTTTGGTGTGATCGGGCCTTTATAATGCATAAAAATCAAAAGTCGTAATGGTTTAATTAAATAGAGTTATTAACTAATAATATTCAGTCGTATTAAAACCAACTTTAACATATTTCTATAATGTGGCTATTCCTCACTGTTGATTTTAAAGCTTTAACATAGAGACTTTATTTTAAAGTGTTGCCTATTGTACTTAATAATCCATTTGGAATTTAATTTAACTAATTTGCCTTTGTCTTAGTCTCAGAGGTCGCCACAGTGGAATAAACCACCAACTATTTCAGCATATGTGTTATGCAGTGGATGCCCTTCTAGCCACAACCCAGCACTGGGAAACACTCTCACATTCTCACACACACACACATACACAACCACCAATTTAGTTCATCCAATTCACTTATATCGCATGTCTTTGGACTGTAGGGAAAACCAGAGCACCCACGCGAACACAGGGAGAACATGCAAACTCCACATAGAAATGCCAACTGGCCCAGCCGGAACTCAAACCGGTGACTGTCTTGCTGTGAGGTGATGGTGCTAACTGCTAAGCCACCATCCTGCCCCATTTGCAATTTAATTTGTTTAAAACATTAATTTACTCTATCAGGTATAACAACTACAAATACTTTGTGTATTGCTTTATTGTACTGTATATACATGTGCAAAGTAAGGCCAGCAGTTTTAATAGTTTCCTTACAATATTGTATACCATGATAAAAGACAATCTGATACTTTCATAAGCCTAGCCTACATTGAAAATCACTCAAAAAGAAATTTAGTTAATATCAAATGATGCCTAAATCACACAAGACAGTCTATTTAGCAACATACGGCTTAGTGAAGGCTCACATCTGACATAAATACTGACCCGGAAAACCTCATTGTACTCAGAAAGGTCTTCTTCCCTGGATGGCATATCTTGTCAGAAAGAATTTGAGACAAAAATAAATGAAGGTTGAGGAATAGGCTCTGGTGAGGCTTGCGTGTCAGACCAGTGAAGGCATTATGCAGCAGCCCTGCCTCATTTCGCTTGACAAAGATCAGAAGGTTAACTCATCTCTATGAATGATAATGAAAATCCATATGACAAAGCAGTCATTCAACCTTTGTATATGAATGAGAGTGGAAATCTATGTAAAAGACTGTTATGAAATCGATAACGCAATTTGGTAGCAATTGGCAAAATTGAAATCCATAAATCTGCAGCAAATGGGAGAAGAATATCCACAGTGTTGCTTATCTGCGCTCTTAAAGGTCCCCTGAAGTGTGAAATGTGCATTTTCTGATCAATGTGATGCAGTTTTAACTGAAAGATGACGACAGGGCGGTGCATAGAATAGCTCCTCCCCCTTTAAAAACAGCTCTTAGCATTTCATTTTGATAACAGATCTTTTTGTGAGAGTGGCTGAGCTTAAGCACTGGCATCATGTAGGGGGTGGGACAAATCAGATACTAAAGAGCATTTGATTAGTCAGAGGATTTGATAAGAAATTAAAGTATGAGGTACAGGTAAAGGTAAAAAAAAAATAAAATTTATAAATAATTTAAATAAAAGTGATTTAAATGAAACCGCAAGCTCTGGATGTGTATATACTCTAAATGCATATTTTGTGGAGCTCACTTGCTTATACAGTGCTCCAAATCTCTCTTTTAAATTAATATTTTTAATAGGAAGCTATACAATATTATATTTGTGCATATACATTAGATTAGTCAGTACTGAAGCCAAATCTGAGCTTATCTCACAAAATAACTTACGAAAACGGTCCAAAAACTAGTACATCCAAATTTATATGTTATAAAAAAATATTAAATACAAATTTAGAAAGAGGAAAAATCAAGAGAAGCAAAAAAATTGAAAACTTTTGTTGAAATTTTGTAGGTTGTAATTTTTTTGCAATATTTTTCTTGTTGCAATATTTTAATTGTATTATCTGTTAATAATCTAAATATGTTTGGTGAATAAAATATATATATATATATATTCTCTATTTAAATAAATCGGTTTTGTTTAAATGCACCAAAATACATTGCCTTTATTCACTGAAAAATGGATAAATATATTCATTTTCAAATGGGGTGTACTCAATTATGCTGAGCACTGTATATATATCCTTAAAACTACAGTCAAAAATTACATTTGCTATTTGTTCAAACTACATATTTAAATTGAGCTGAAACAACTCAATTCTTGTTTTTTTTGGGGGGGGGGACTTCATTGTTTTATGTTCAATCCACTTAAATTTGCAAAAAACTAATAAGTTAACTTAATTCCTTCATTTGTTCCAACACAAATCGATATTGTGGAACCCTGTGTGTTTTTTTTTTTACAGTGTAACATAATGATACTAAAGTTTTTCACACACTGAATTCAAAAATTTTGTCCATAATTTTTGCACGTTAAAAAATATGCCAAAAAATATTCAAATCGGGTTAGATTTTGCATTTGTAAAAGCATTTGAAAGGTGTTTTAACAGTATAGAGCCACTGTAAAAGGCAAAAAAACAGAATGTCATCACTGCATCAGCACAGATCTTTGACAAACACAGTGCATAAATTAATATGAAAAAAAATCAGCATAGGCTCATTCTGAAAATGTAGCCCTATATACGTTTCTGGAGAACGCGAATTATATAGTCAGAAGTACGTATAGCTGCATTTCGTCTTTAAAATGAACGCTACAGGGCAGTATGATGCTGTTCCTTTTCACACTAGCAGCTGAATGCTTACCTCAAAATGGATGGCTTTCCTGCAGTTACCAGTTTGTTCAGTGGCTCGCAGCGTAAATTGGTGGGCTTGAGATGCAGAGTGGAGTTGACCGATAACAGTTCCAGAAAGTGGGTAAGACAAAAACAAAAGCCAAAGCATGAAAATAAACAAGTAAATGGCAGGGTGAGAGGTAGCATTTAGAAAAAACAAAACACCAGCAAAGAAACTCTACACAGAGGAACATTAAAACCTCCCCTTCAGCTAGCGTTTCGGAAGTGTTATTGCAAAGCAACACAACAGTGACTTCGGCACGCACAAGTATAAATGCATGGCAATGCGCAAGGCATGCGCCATGGGTCATGCCGATCACTCGACGCAGAAGTATAAACAAGGCTTCATCGGTTGGTTGGTCAGTCAGTCAGTGACAGCGGCCTCTGATGCATTTACGCAAGAACAGCAAGCGCAAAATAGAAATTTAAGATCTCAGGAAGCTTACACAGCAGCCTATGGTGGATTTCCGAAAACAAAAACTGCAAAAAAAAAAAAAGAACGTACTTCCTGGGATGTATTTGGTGCTCTCCAAAAATGTATATATGGCTATGTTTTCAGAATGAGCCTGGGTTGAAAAAAATACCAACTACAAAAAAAAACATACAAAAATTTCGGGCTTAACACCTTAACACTTTTGGTTTTGCGTGAACTTTAACTTGTACATTTATATTTTATAAATAGAAGGTATTGTTGAACAATATTGCCAGCTTAACCCAACCCCCCCCAAAAAAAAAGGTGAAATAGGCAAAACAAGGACATGTTTTGTGCAGCTTTGTTGAATTCCGTGTACCTGCATTGGCGGCTCATCTTGCTCAACTGTTACCATAGAGACCCTCCATCCCCAGTGGAGAAGCCTTTGAATGCCAGGCTTACCATCTCTCCATTGAGCAGTGGTGTCATTCACGTGGCCCGAGAGCTTTTGAGAGGGACAGCGGCTCAGCGGGGACGACCTGGTGAGAAGAAGCCGATGTTCCCGCTCTCGGCTATGGCAACGCTCCCTTGGCAGCTGTTGTCTTGCGTTTGGTAGCGTGTCAGTTCTCGCCTTTCATGGGAGCAGATGACTGAGACGGAGTGACATTCAATTCAGATGGCGGAGTGCGTAATTGAAATGAGTTCACCTGGGAAGCAGCTGCTCGGTGGCCTGGTGCTAATTGCCACCGGTAAGAGCTGAGAATTCAGGTGAATGCGCTGTGGTGCCGTTCGATGCACATTGTGTTCAATTCCAGCACGGCGACTGGTGGAATTTGCCATCAAGACTGGTGCTGGGGTTCATATATAAGCTACTTTGCTTTCGGCATTTGTTACTTCACACCTTCATTCATTCATTTTCCTTCGGCTTAGTCCCTGATTTATCAGCGGTCGCCAGAGCGGAATGAACCCCCTACTTCACACCTGATAGGATAAAAGAGGCTGAATTGCAAACACATGCTCTCCTCTTGTCCTACAAGTTTAGCCAAGCTGAAAGTAAGCAGATCCACATTAGCAAGTCAACATTAGTTGCTAAAATTCAGAGTTTCTTGATTTCAGTTGACTTGAGTACGTTTTTTTAGCCTTATATAATTAATCTACAGCCATTTTTCCACTATCGAGCAGTTCTGTGGGTACAGATTCCACCAATTGGGTTTTAAAGATATCTAATAGATGTCTAAGCATGGCTAAAACAGGGATAAATTTGGCCTGTCAGTGAGAATCTAATTGACATAGTCTAAAACTGAGTAGTCATCAAACAGAGAGATTAGTCAGATTTCACGTGTAGTCATTTATTCCTGTCTATTTTTGGACTATCGCAAGATGTCATCTATTAGATATTTACTGAAAGCCCAACAGTCTATTAGACTTCTTATACATGCTCGCTGTATTTACCTTGTTACTATAAATACTGTGCAGCAAAGCATTCACACAGTACATTGCATACATTGTTTAGCATTTATACTGTACATAAGTGAACAGACATGAAGTATGAATACAGTAAGCTGCTGTCACATGACCAGGTTTGTTTTTGAATCAATTGTTAAATACACGCAGATATTATGTCTTAATACCACAAAAATCCAGAATCTTTTGGACACGAAGACAACACTTCTTACCCCCTCTGACATCAGACAAAATACTAGTCTGACTTGACTGGGAAAACAAATGTCTACAGCGTGGCTCTCAAACTGGATTCCTGGAGAGCCGCAGCTCTGCACAGTTTTGCTCCAACTAGGGCTGGACGATATGGGCAAAAATTCATATGCCGGTATTTTTATGAGGCATAACGTTAGGCCTATACGATATATATCCGATACTTTCCAATGGTTACTTGAGAGTTAAAGCCTTTATTAAAACTTTATTAAACAATTTTTGAGCTAAATATAATTTAAACACAGGGGTTTCCCTCCCTGTTTACAAATAAAAAGTTGCACAAAATCTTTGATAAATAAAATACAGTACAGGTGGTTTTTCTCCTGCTTAAAACTGTTGCACAACATTTCAAATTACAAAAAAATCTTTGATAAATAAATACAGTACAGTTTTTTTCCTGCTTAACACTATAGACAGCACTACTGTTCTGTTGTGCTAATGACAAAGTAAACAGAACCATAGAAAACAGCTAAAATGTCAGCGCAATAAAGGAGCACACTTAAATAGTAACACAACAAAAAGTATTGTAGGATAGAAAAAAAAAACACATTGATTGTAAATATGAAACACAGTATTTTATGTCACAATTCCAGTGTTGTTATAAGTAATCCTGTATACCACAGTTGTGTAATTTATAAACAACAATTAAATCAGCTGTATATGTGTTTAGTTACACATTTACATATATATATATATATATATATATATATATATATATATATATATATATATATATATATATATATATATATATATATATATATATTTATATTGTATATATATATTGTGCACAATTATTAAACAGCGCACATATCCAATATATCTAAAGATCAGTCTTTCACTCCATGTAAAAAATCCTACACTTTTTCTTTTATTTTGTTTTGACAAAACTTGTTTTACTAAATATTGAAGGAGATGAAAAAAATAGACTATATATATGAGAAGTAATTAAATAGTTTCAGAGTACTGTGATGAAATGCTGGTTAAGCATATGAATGTAAACAGTCTTTATAACAGACCAGAACACAGAGCTAAATGTGTTATAAAGCAAATGTAAAGAAGAGACCGTCGTGTAATAAATACTGAACTTTATAATCTGTGAATATGAGGTTGCTTCACTTTCGAAATGCGGTATATATTCGCCCCATTTTGGCATTTTTAACTCTTTTGAACACATTCAGGTGCCGCTTGTCAATTTGACAAGGCTTCTAGGTTCGTTCTTGCTGTCAATTGCGAAAGAAATGATCGACAAAAGGTTTCTGATAAACCGCTGTGACAGCTGCAGCCGCTGTGTGACGTGCATGCACGCGAGGGGGAGTCAGATTTCGATACAACACAAGTGTCATGAGCAAATGGGTCTCCACTGACAATTGGTCCACCTAGGATCCTATTGGTTCAATGGAGTTGTAATAGGTAAAGTTTTGCCTGATTAATAAATAAATAAATAAATAAATAAATAATATATATATATATATATATATATATATATATATATATATATATATATATATATATATATATATATATATAAGCAGTGAAATACGGGTCCCCCCTGATAATACGCATCGTGTTGGGGAATCATATCGATATATCCCCAGAACTTAATATACCACCCAGCCCTAGCTGCAACGATGATCAAACACAGCTGATCTAGTTAATGAAGGTGTTCAGCACTCTTTTGAACACCTTGATTAGTTGAATCATCTGTTTGGTATGATTTACAGAAAAATAAAAGTTCAGCTAGCAAAAGTGTAGCAAACAACTTAGACTATAGTATTGCATTCCAGACCCAGTCGCATGTGGGAATTACAGGAGTGAAATGTTGCACTTCCAACCTCAATGTGTTCCAGTCAATTGCTTGTCATAGTCCTATTTTTTTTTACCATGTGAGATGTGATTATTTCAAAACATTTCATGTTAAAGTGCCAATTATGGCTAAAACAAAAATAACATATAAAAGTCTAGCAGTCCTTTTAAAACAACTGATGGAAAAAAGGACATTATATATTGCACTTTAAAACAAAAAAGTTCCCACTCATTTATTATCCCACTCAGATATTATTTATATATATATATATATATATATATATATATATATATATATATATATATATATATATATATATATATATATATATATATATATATATATTTATTTATTTATTTTTTATTTTTTTCATGCAACTCTCACTAAAGCAGAACTAACCACCATCTATGAAGTGATTGATGGAGGCTGTGATTGAGATGATATTTATTTATTTAACTTGTAGTGGCATTCAAAAGTTTATTTCCAAGTAGGAAGTAGGAAAAAATAAATAAATTTGAGTTGTTTGGAATGCAGGATAAGACAAGCATGTCCGGTTTTGTTTGCGAAGGGCCAATTGTCCTTCAAAGTTCAGATCAACTTTGTTCAGATCAAAAAGTTCTCATTTAAAAATATGAAGAAGCTAATCAAGGTCTTGTGGACAACTAGGAACATGTATGCAGGAGTTTTGGGGCAAGCTATTCGCCTTTATGTAAGGTGGTCTTCCAGGTATTAGACGTAAAAAATGGCGTACAATGTTCTGCTAAACTTGGCCAGCGTTAACACAGTTTGCTTCATCTTATTTATAAGAACAATGAGTTTCGAAACACCTTAATTCAGATTTTGCTTGGGAAGATTCAAGAAATTCCAGCTAAAGTGTAGCAAACAACTAAGACTATAACAATGCGTTGCAGACCCAGTTGGCATGTGAGAATTACAGCAGTGAAATGTCCCACTTCCAACCTCAATGCGTTCCAGTCAATCACATATCACAGTCATATTTTTGCCGTGTGAGATACCATGATTTCAGAACATTTTATGTTAATGTGCCAATTATGGCTAAAACAAAAATACCATAAAAGGCTAGCAGTCCTTTGAGTACAGCTGACGGGACAAATGACATTATAAATTGCAATTTAAAGCTAAAAAGTTCCCACTTATTTTGTGCCGTAAACATACTTGAAAGTTATTATTTATATATTTATTTCATAATCTAGCTCCATGCATCTCTCACTAAAGCAGAACAAGCCACCATCTGTGAAGTGATTGATGGATGTTGGTGATTGAAGGGATGTTGGGAATGTGACTTCTAGACTTTATTTCCAAGAAGGAAGTAGAAAAATTAACTTAAATCTGAGTTGTCTGGAATGCAGGATAAGACAAGCGTGTCCAGTTCTGTTCCTGAAGGGCCAATTGTCCTTCAAAGTTCAGATCAATCATTAATTAAACATATGAAGAAGCTAATCAAGGACTTGTAGACTACTAGAAACATGTATGCAGGAGTTTTGGGGCAAGCTAATCACCTTTTTGGAAAGTGGTCTTCCAGGAATTAGATGTAAAAACTGGCGTAAGATGTTCAGCTAAATTTGGCCAGCGTTAATTTACAGTTTGCTGCATCTTATTCACAAGAACACTGTGTTTTGAAATATCTTAATTCAGATTTTCTTGGTCACATTCAAGAGTTGAAATCAAGCTGAACTGCAATATCCGGCTCCAGAAATATGTAAAAATATTGACCTGAGGTGGTGAAGCAGATTGGTCATTACACCACTGGTGTGCATTATTTTCCAATAAGTCAATGGACTGGACTCAGTTATTCTATTTATACTATGCATACCACACCAAAGATGTTTAGATGTTGTATTTCAAGATATTTGTCATGTTTTTTCTCCTGTGTGTGGGACTAGCATCTTATGTCTCATTCAAAGCCTTCTGTTTTGTTTTCATTTCATTCTTGACAGTAAAATGAAATCATTTAGTGTAGTGAGATGGATCTGTAATGTGATTAAGACCTGGCTCGAACAACTTTAGATGGAACAACTGTTTATCTAAAAACAATTGCACACTTTAAATGTTCACCAGCCAATCAGAATCAAGCATTCAACACCCTCTTGGCATAACTGGCCTACCGTGATTTCTTCACAGAATTGAAATGTCAGTAAAAACACACCCCAATATCCTCACAGTCCTATGCAGCATGGCAAAGTAACATACCAGTTACATGCTAGATCTCCAAGCAAACATAGAGTCATATCCGTATGTCTTTGATGCACAGAAAACAACTGGGCTTCAGAACTCCTCCTCACAACATTTAGAGATTTGACAAAGGCGGACTGTCATGAGATGAAAGAACTGTTAGTAAGTCTGCATGTGACATCAATCAAAATTATTCCCCACTACTCATTGTGTCAGTCTTGTACACTCTTTTCCCCCTCTCTTCTTTCTTTCCCTTGTATAGAGCTGTTGCTTATTTTATTTTGTGGCTCACCAGTGACTCACTCTCAGTCCGTACTCAGAAGTGGCAGTTATTCTCGGTTCTCAGACTACTTGGGTTAAAAGAGCCTAGAGTTTAAACCTGTGGTTCTGGTCATAACAATTTTGAGGGGCTCAGCCAAAGCATCTACACCACATCTGAGCTCTCGGGTGAAAAACTCATCGCCGTCTTGACATGGAGAGTAATTGCAGGCTTTGCTTCTCACACTAATGCCTACTCACTGTGGCTGAAGACAAATGTGCCTGACACGTACGTCAATTAACACTGGACAGCCGCAGCGAGCGCCCTATGCAGAGTGTGTTTATAACTGGATTACGAGAGGGAGGGATGATGCCTGTAATTACTCATTGTGCCCGTTGCAAGCACAACCAATGGTCAGCCCGAGAGGTGGACTCAGGGTTAATTGTTTCCTCCGTTCTACCTTTCAGAGATGAGCTCTCTAATAATGGCCCCCATGCGTCCCCTCGTTCTTTCACCTTTCCACCTCTCCTGCGGTGTAGCTGATGCAGTGTGTGGTATTTTCCGCAGATAGTGAACGAGCATGTCGACGCTGCTGGATCTGAAGAGCAGTGTGCTGAGGCAGGTGCAGAGGAGCCAGTCCCTCAGGACCCGGAGGGAGCCACCGGCCAGCACCAGCGCTGGAGGGAGTCCCCCGACACTCGCTCGCCGCTCCGGCACCATCGTACATAGGTGAGTCTGAGCACAAAATGAAGACTCTCATCACAACCTAAGGCCATGTCAAAATGTACACAGGTATTTTTATAAACTGAGATTTCCCCCCTTTTATATTAAAAAAATCTTCGTTCACATGAAAACGCAAAACTGCACTGTGATGCATGTTAGAGGCTTGTGAAACCAACAGGAGGAGATAATTACATTTTTATGCTAAGTTCACATTAAACGGGGAATTAAGTTAAGTTTTACAAACTAATTTTGGGAGGACATGTGATATGGTTGATCGTGGCTGGCCTCTTATGCATAATCGGCAGTAATCCAATCAGATCGATCCAAGCCTACAATAAATAGACCAATTTCACCCTACTTGCCTTATCTTCGTTTTGAAAGAATCCACCCTTCCCACCCTATCTCCTCTTTTCCTCCTTTTACCAGGGGAAGCTCTCGACACCTACCTGATCTCGAACCCCCTATTATGCTTATTGACCAGGTGGGAGCCTTGGGCTCATTTATCTCCAATCTCAGGGTTCTCTCCAGGAACAGCATGCCAAACCTGCTAATAGGGTCAAGCAATATCAAAGTGTGAACTCTTGAAATATTTTTGCATTTCAGTGGGGCGAATGATGCAGAATACATGATGTGTATGCCACAAACGTGTGGACCCCAGCCATTTAGGCCAATCAGAAAAAAAAAAAAAGCTTGCATTCTGAGTTATGAGGCAAAAACTCCAGTCTAAAACTATCGTCCACACAAACACACTGTACTCAGAGTTTTGAAAGATTCTGAACCCAGAGTTTTGGTTTGTCACCTGTTGCTCATTTTTGTGTGGACAAACAGTGAAACTGTGTAGAAAAAACAACCAAAGGCCATGTACACAGGTATTTTTATAAACTGAGATTTCCTTTCTTTCCGTCCACAAAATCTCTGTCCACATTAAAACACAAAAATGAACTGTGATGCATGTTAGGGGCACACGAAACCAACAGGAGGAAATAATGACATTTTTATGCTAAGTTCACACCAAATGGGGAATTAAGTGAAGTTTTACAAACTAATTTTGACAGGAGCACGTGATATGATTGACCGCTGGTCTCTCATCAGTAATCTGCAATAATCCAATCAGATCATTCCAAGCCTACAATAAATAGACCGATTTCACCCTACTTGCCTTATATTCATTTTGGATGAATCCCCCATTAAACATTAAACGGGGAATTAAGTTAAGTTTTACAAACTAATTTTGGGAGGACATGTGATATGGTTGATCGTGGCTGGCCTCTTATCCATAATCGGCAGTAATCCAATCAGATCGATCCAAGCCTACAATAAATAGACCAATTTCACCCTACTTGCCTTATCTTCGTTTTGAAAGAATCCACCCCATCTCCTCTTTTTCCTCCTTTTACCAGGGGAAGCTCTCGACACCTACCTGATCTTGAACCCCCTATTATGCTTATTGACCAGGTGGGAGCCTTGGGCTCATTTATCTCCAATCTCAGGGTTCTCTCCAGGAACAGCATGCCAAACCTGCTAATAGGGTCAAGCAATATCAAAGTGTGAACTCTTGAAATATTTTTGCATTCCTGTGGGGCGAATGATGCAGAA
This sequence comes from Danio aesculapii, assembly GCF_903798145.1. NCBI lineage: Eukaryota > Metazoa > Chordata > Actinopteri > Cypriniformes > Danionidae > Danio > Danio aesculapii. The sequence goes on along the minus strand of NC_079437.1, from coordinate 53,107,181 downwards.
TACGCGATGCGTATGCCACAAACGTGTGGAACCCAGCCATTTAGGCCAATCAGAAATGAGAAAAAAGCTTGCATTCTGACGTTATGATGCAAAAACTCCAGTCTTATCATCCACACAAACACATTGTACCCAGAGTTTTGAAAAATTCTGAACCCAGAGTTTCGGTTTCAGTCACCTGTCACTTGTTTTTGTGTGGACAAACAGTGAAACCGTGTAGAAAAAAACAACCAAAGGCCATGTCCACATGTACACAGGTATTTTTATAAACTGAGATTTCCTTCCTTTCATTTAAAAAAAAAAATCTCCGTCCACATTAAAACACAAAAATGCGATGCATGTTATGCATGTTCACACCAAATAGGGAATTAAGTGAAGTTTTACAAACTAATTTTGACAGGAGCACGTGATATGATTGACCGCTGGTCTCTTATCAGTAATCTGCAATAATCTAATCAGATCTTTCCAAGCCTACAATAAATAGACAGATTTTACCCTACTTGCCTTATATTCATTTTGGAAGAATCCCCCATTCCACCCCATCTCCTTGTTTTCCTCCTTTTACCAGGGGAAGCTCTCAAGACCTACCTGATCTTGGACCCCCTTATATGCTTATTGACCAGACAGTAGCCCTGGGCTCAATTATCTCCGAGCTCAGGGTTCTTTCCCTGGACAGCATGCCAAACCTGCTAATGGTGTCAAGCAATATCAAAGTGTGAACCCTTGAAATATTTTTAACGGTCTCGTGGGACGAACGCCCTGGAATACATGATGTGTATGCCACACACGTGCAGATCCCAGCCATGTTGGCCAATCAGAAATGAGAAAACAGCTTACACAATGATGTTATGAGACAAAAACTTCAGTCGTATCGTCCACACAAACACACTGTACCCAGAGTTTTGGTTTCAGTTCATGTCTTTGGATGGAAACATAGCTATAGCTAGCTGTGTTAGATTAATTTTGTGACATAAAACGCACAAGCACTCTTCCTTGAGCATTTGAGTGTACAGTTAAAACTAGCATAGAGCTCCATCTGTTGTTAAAAGCTATGCTCAGAATTGTTTCAAGAGAGAATACATTATAGATAAATTACAGGGCTAACTTTATTTTTTATTCTCTAGTTCTATTAGACATTTTAGACATTAGAATGCCCAAAAATGAAGTGAAACTTAGCACGAGAATGAAAACCAATGCTTTAATGCACCAGTACAAAGATTTAGAATAGTTGTAATCTCTGAAGAAGCATGAAATCAGTTCAGTTTGTATTTAAATGTATTGTGCTCTTCACAGTATGCAGTTCCAAAGCAGCTTTGCAAAGAATAATGCCTTGCAAACCCCAGAGAGCAAGATAGGGTGAGTGTGGGATGAAAAAAAGTTAAATTTAATTTTGGTGATGAAAGCCCTCTTCCTCACACTCACTCATACATAGCTTACTGGTAACTCACATTTAGATTTGGTAGTCCTGTGCATGTAATCTTTGTCTCTTTTGACAGTAGCTTCAGTTGAGAGTAGCTGCAGAGTGAGTATGTATTTTCATTCAGAATAATGTATTTTTTAAATAAAATTTAAAATATAAAAAAATGTAACACAGACCTTTAATTTTTTTAGCCAATGCTTTTATCCAAAGCAAATTAAAAGAAGCTCTTAAAATCCTCAGAGAATAACAGTATATAAATGCTAGGACAAAGTCTTTGAAAGTAGAGAGTTTCTCCTGCATGTGGTTTGACAAGCCCACTCACTTATGTGGAGCACACTCAGAATTGCACGATGTTTTCCAAGACGTACAGGGTGCTTAGAAGAATGTCTGGCTCGTATGGAGAGGAAAAGAGTTTGCCACATAAAGGTGGTTTGTCAAGTCCACTCACCTCTGTGAAACACACAAAAAATTGCAAAATGTATTTTTTCTAGAAAGTGTTGATAAGTGTCTGATGCATTTGGAGAGGACTTACCGATGTTACTTACAGGTTGTTTGTCAAGGCTACTCGCCTGAGAGGAGCACACTCAGAATTGCAGAACTGTTGTTGGGCAATTAAATGATTAAGTCTTATTTGTTATCAGAATAGCAATGAGAATGACAGCTTTGTTACCATAATAAAATTTATGTGATATCTGGTTTGAAAAACAAAAACATACAGGCATTTAGTACAACCCCAAATCAGAAAAAGTTAGTACAGTATGGAAAACTCAAATAAAAAAAGAGAGTATTAATTTCGAAATTTACTTTGACTTCGAAGTGATGAAGTGTTTCAGGTGTAATTTTTTCCCATTTTTCCTGCAAACAAGTCTTAAGGTAGGCAACAGTATGGCTTCTTCGTACTTTAGCATTTTGCGCTTCAGGGTGCTTTCGGACACTGTTAACATAGGGCTTCCTTTTAACACAGTACAGTTTTACCTGGCATTTGTAGATATAATTATGTATTGTGGTACTTGACAAAGGTTTGCCAAAGAAGTCCTGAGCCCATGTCGTGATATCACTTATAGTTAAATGACGACTCTTGATGCAGTGCTGCCTGAGGGATCAGAGAACACGATAATTCAGCTTAGGTTTGCATCCTTATCCTTTGCACACTGAAATTTCTGCAAATTCCTTGAATCTTAATTATGTTCAGGTGAAATATCTTTCTTTGAGGAACATTGTTTTTAAACATATGAATAATTTTCTCATGTATTTGTTGGCAAACTGGCGATCCTCTGCCCACATTTGCTCCTGAAGGACTAGACCTTTCTTGGATGCTGCTTTTGTACCAAATAATAATTACAATCACCTGATGACATCACCTGTTTCAAATGACCTCATAATAATAACCAATCTATCTAATTAAGAGCCCTAAATTGCTCCTGTCCCAACTTATTTTGGAATATGTTGCAGGTCTGAATGACAGGAAAGAATGTATATTTACATTACATTAAATGAATTGAAGTTGACCAGACAAAACATGACATATTTTGTGATCATGTTGTCTGAAATGAAATACAAGTCCAAGTAAATTTGGAAATCCCTAATTTCTTTTTTTATTTGCGTTTTTTATACTGTCCCAACTTTTTCTGATTTGGGGTTGTACAAACGCTCAGCTTATATGAACAAAAAACAAACAAAAAAATAGTAAATATAATACTTTACTCAGTTAATATATTTAATACATTGATTATAAATATGAAAATCAATATGAATATCTCAAATTTCTGCTAGAAATTTCCATTAGGTTTTACTGCTTTACAGCAAAATCATGTTAAAAGTTGGTGATTCATAGAACTAAAGGCCTAGTGACCATGGCTGGGTTCCCTGATAAATATGTATCTTAGCTTTGAAAGGGTTAGTTCACCCCCCCAAAAAAAGAAAATAAAAGGTCATTAATTACTCGCCCAAATGTCTTTTCAATCCCCTGAGACCTTCATTCAAACACAAATTAAGATATACAACAAAATCATAAGTCCAAGGCACTCGAAAAAATTACGATATTTTAGATCTGAGAGCTCCCTCATCCTCCATAGACAGCAATGGTCCAAAGACGTTCAAAGTCCAGAAAAAGAAACAAAAGCATTTACAGAACACTACATGTGACTCTTTTTCATGATATTTCATCAAAGATATCTTTATTTGTTTTTCTGAAAATGAAGGACGCTAATGGGATGAGGGTGAGTAATGGGGTATATGCAGAGCTAGTGTTTTTGAGCCAATAATAAACTTCTGGTGAAAGCTTAATGTGACTGTTTTCAGTTTCATATCGCTCCTTTTACAGCATCGATGTTGTAATGTAATTACAATACATTCAGTTAAATAGACTTAAGCGTTCATTTAATTGTTCAAGCGTAAAACGAGATGAAAGACCATGTAACTGCTAGCACCATCAGGATTAGCAGGCGAGTGCAGAAACTCCATTGAATACTTGGGTAAAATAAACGGTCATATTTTAAAGACATGGCGGGGGGAAATGGAATTTAATGCAGTGCTTCTTGTCCGGTATGAGACCCACTTTATATCGTATATCTATCAGGCAGTAAAGATCTTTTTTAAAGAAATCTGACCTTACACGTGGCAATTTAATAATGTTAAAACAGTTCACCAGAAGCACTGAGGCTGGCTGGCTGAAATTAAAAGTCTATGTGCATATACAGTACCCCATTAATGACAGATAACTGTTCCTTTTAAAATAATAATAAAAATTCTTAATAAATTCAGAGGTTTATCCATATTTTTTTTGCACTATATCTGTTCATGTATTAGTATAAATTACTTATGCTTGTGGGATATTCTATTAAGCTTAGACTGGTATACTGAGCGAATTTTCCCAAATGATGTTCGCATTCGAAAAAACACCAAAAAACACTAGACATTAATGTTACGGTTGAATGGTTGGTAATGCGGTGTGTTTTGGCACTCTGTCAAAAGCACTTTTCAAATATTGCTTAGTGGACCTTTTAAGTTGAAGGCTAAGGTAAACACTACTTTCAGTATTATTAAATATAAAATGAAATGATCAGTAATGAATTAAATTTTAGGTTGGCCTTGCTGAAATGTGTGAGACTTGAGAGCTCTGTTTTTTTATTTGAAACAGGATTGAAAAGAGTGGCTTTTTACCAAACTTAAGATTTGAGATGGCAGATTTCAGTTGAAATCCTTTTGAGTTTGCATACTTCAACAACACACCCGTTAATGTTTAAAAATGAGCTTAGCATGAGATAACTAGATCTTTGGTGTCTGTTCAAACATATTCAAAACATCAAAACAATCCTATCAAATGTGTTTTTGACTATTGGACAAGCTCCAAAAGTTGTAGCTACTTTTTAAATCTGTATTTAGCATTTGTGATCAGATCCTCAAAAACACATCTTAATACCAGACGTAAACAAGACCATGCTATAAACTAGTTAAAAAGCATGAGCATATCGGTTTTCCAACCTCTATCAATATAATTCTCAAAAGAAATTGCACACAACAGCTGCAATTTCATGGTCGCTTAAACACGCATTATTTTCCGAGTGATAAAGTGCAGGTTGGCATCTTTAACAAATGGAGGTCATTGTTTCAGCGTTCTAAATGGATCAAGTTTTGTATTGATCTATTAACTCCCCCGGGTCTCAACAGATGGTATAAGATGACTGTCCATGAACAGGCCAGTGACTCATTTAGCTCTTGAACGCCTACTATGTCTTATAGTACATTCATGCTTTGAGAATGACTCAATCTTGATACCTTGCTCTATCACATTTCAATTTTATCTGTTGAGAATTCCGTACAAGAAGGTCTTTGTGCGGATCATGCTACAATTACCTTGCTGGCTCAGTGCAGAATCATGAGGCTTTTTCTTTCATATTCAGAACAGCTTTTTTTACACAATTTCCAGACAGCAAGGATAAATCCGGATTGTTCTATGTGGTTAGCTGAGACGATATAGTGCAAGTCAATTTGAAGTTCACGAAAAAGTCAAAGACAGTCCTGATATTAAAGTCTAAGGGTGGAAAAAAGCTTTTTGAAGACCAATTTTGTTCTTTTTTTTTTTTTTTAAGAAAATAGGTGCATCCCAATTTGCATACTTATGCACTATTCTATGACGTTTTGTAATATAATTAGTGTAAGTAGTGCATTTACACTGAAATATTCATTCATTTTCCGTCAGCTTAGCCCTGTTATTCATCAGGGGTTGCCACAGCGGAATAAACCGCCAACTTATCCAGCATTCACAAGTTCACACTCACAGATATTTGACCGAATAGATATGCATATTCCGTGTGCTGTCCAGAGAGAGGGCTCTGAGCTCAGGAAGACACCCTAACTAATGTTATTCCCCTTATCAGGATAGCACGATAAGGTCTGAGCGTAGAGTCAAGCCCGGCTCCAGAACGCTCCCCCCTCAGATATAAGAAGTTATCGGGTTTAAAAGTGTGGAGTTGGGGTGGTGGAGAGATGCCAAAGTCAAGAAAAAAGGAGGTATGACGTGTTTGACTATTTATAGGGGTTTGGTCTTGAGCTGATTGGTTAATAGAATAATTGTTTGTGATGAATTAGCCTCATCAAAGATTGATCGTGCTCCCCCCAAAATTTGTTTACGATGGTTTTACACAGAGCCCAACACTGGGAACACTGAAATCATCAACATAGGCACATTCGGAAACCATAGCTCTATGTATATTTTTGGCAAGAAAACAAAACAAAAGCCAAAAATTAAATAAACAAGTAAATAACAGGGTAAGAATGTGGTAAAATCTGAAAACGTGGTAAAAATCAGGCGAGGGCTTTTCTTTTTCTGGATTGCTTTTTAAAACTGTCGGTTAGGTTTAAGGAAGTGGGTTGACGGGTCAGTCTGTGATTTTGATAACACTTGGTTGGGTTTAGGGAAGGAGGAGGGTGGGTCAGTCGATAAGTCAGTCAGTAAGTCATTCAGTCAGTCGACAGCGGCCTCTTGTGTATTTACGCGAGAACAGCAGGAGCGAATGGCAATCAAAAGAAATTTGAGATCTGAAAAAGCATACAAGCTCTGGTGCATTCGCAAAAACTGCAAAAAAACAAAATGTAGCTCCTGGGACGTATTTGGCGCTCTCCAGAAATGTTTATAGGGGTACATTTTCTGAAATAATTTGCGTTTTATTCTCAAAAGAAAATTTTAAGGATAAGTGAGCTTTAAATACCCGTATGATGCACTTATTTAACTATTAAAAAGAATTGTGGAATGTTGGACACTTCACGCACTCAACAGCTGCAGTTTTGATCAAGTAGCGGAAGGGGTGGAACTATTAGGCACATTTAATTTGGATTGCAAAAGCCAAATTTTCCTACGAGAATGATTATGCTGCCGATGGTGAATGCAGTTATACTCATGGCAGGTACTATTTAGTAGTTTGGTCATTTATTTCATTAATATGACAACCGTCAACATCATGTGGGAAACGTTTTGAATTTCCAGTTAGTAAAAAAACATGGGGTGACACTGAATTCATATACTATATTGTTGATTGTGTATATACATAAGTACTTAGTGTATAGTGTGCCATTTAGACGCAGGGAATCTTTTCAGTTGAAAATACTTCATGGCAACCTGCAGTACCTCTTGATAATAACAATACCAATAGTGCTGGTACCAATTGCATCAATAATATACATTCATTCATTTTCTTTTCGGCTTAGTCCCTTTATTAATCAGGGAATACCACAACGGAACAAATAGCCAACTTATCCAACATATGTTTTACACAGCGAATGCCATTCCAGCTGCAACCCATCACTGGGAAACACATATACACTCTCTTTCACACTGTCATGGATTGGTCAGGCTCTCACGACCCCCACTCACGAAGATCACCATCACCTGACTTCTAATGAGCACACAGCTGCATCACATTCACGAGCACCAGATAAAAGCACAGCACTCCAGTCGCTCATTGTCCGGGCTCGTCTCGACGAAAGCGGACAACTGAGCGACCACTCAGCGTAGTCATCCTCAGCTAAAACAAACGATTTACTTACCTGTTCTCTTTGTATTCCTCCTAGTCTTCCTGGTCCTCCCGAATCGTCCTGTCTTCCAGTCCTTCCAAGTCTGTGTCATCCTCTGTCAGCTGTATCTGGTGTGTGCTGTCCATCCTCGTGTATTCCTGTTACCCAGCCACGGAGGAAAAGACCCCAACATCATTCCTGATCCTCCTGGCTATCCTTCATGTGCTCCTTGTTGTCATTTAATAAACACCCTAACGTTTCCTTACCTCTGTCTCCTGTCCGCTTCATAACAGAAGCCCGGACCCATAACGACGACAACATGAGCACCCCCGATCACCTTCAAGAGCTGGTGGACCAGTTGAAGCGGATTCTACAGCCACCAGCTCCACTTTCCAACGCACCACCAGCACCGAGCACTTCCGCCTCCACAGTTTCTTCTTCGGCCCTTCCTTCCAGTCCCATGGCCCGACCAGCGCCCTACTCAGGCGGAGCGGGGGAGTGCAATGGTTTTCTGTTACAATGTTCCCTCATATTCGAAATGCAACCTTCTCTATATCCCACAGATAAGTCGAAGATCGCCTACATCGTATCTCTACTCTCTGGACCTGCACTTAAATGGGCTGAGACGATCTGGAACCAAGCCGGGCCGGTCATGAATTCCATCACTACCTTCACGGAGTATTTCAAAGAGGTGTTTGGACGTTCTGATGGGGAAGTAGCCGCTGGAGAGCAGCTGTATCATCTAAAGCAAGGTACTCTATCTACACAGGAATATGCTCTCCGGTTTCGCACTCTAGCAGCTGCAAGTGGATGGAATGAGAGATCGTTGTTGACCACGTACCGGCTCGGCTTGGAACCCACTCTCCGAATCCAACTGGCCACATTAGATGATACAATGGGTCTGGAGAGATTCATCCAACATTCTCTCCGATGTTCCGATCGTCTCCGTTCCTATCAACAGGACACCATCACCCCCTCGTCTGCACTCCTCCAATCGCCTGAGTCAACAGCCTCTCCAGAACCAGAACCCATGATAATAGAGTCTGGAAGACTGACATCAGCGGAACGACAGAGGAGGCTGACCCGGGGTCTGTGTCTATACTGCGGTGTCAGTGGACACACCCGTATGGAGTGTCCCCTTCGTCCCATTCGGACTTCAGTGAGTGTATTCAGTACGAATATTGAACAATGTAAACCACTTACTACCACCGTACAAATAACTACTGCCTCTATTTCTCTCCTTGTCACAGCCCTCATCGACTCCGGGTCAGCAGGGAACTTCATCTCCCAATCCCTCTGTCGTCAACTCCACCTCCGTACTGAGGCGTCCTCGCATATATACCAGATACAACCGATAACCCAGTGCACTCGATCTTCGACCCGTATCCATCGACAATGCGAAGACATCCTTCTTCAAGTGGGGTTGTTACATCAAGAGAGGATTCAATTTCTGGTTCTGGAGGGTGCAAATATGGACATCATTCTAGGGCGCCCGTGGCTGGTGAAGCACGATCCCATCATCTCTTGGGGCACAGGAGAGATAAAGAAATGGGGATCTGGATGTACACCTGCCTGTTTTCCAAATCTCCCTCTTCAAGGTCGGAACCCCATTTCTTTGTTTGCAACATCGGTCGAGAGCCCTCCTGAGAAGCAGTCTATCCACATTCCTAAGGAGTACAGCTCCTTTCATGATGTCTTCTGCCCCAAGAGAGCTTCCCAGCTACCGCCGCATCGGCCATGGGACTGCGCGATCGACCTAGTTCCAGATGCCCAGTTGCCAAGAGGTAGGATCTACCCGCTCTCGCTTCCAGAGAATCAGGCAATGGAAGATTACATAAGGGAGGCTCTGAGTCAGGGGTACATACGTCACTCAAAATCACCAGCCGCCTCAAGCTTCTTCTTTGTGGCCAAGAAGGACGGAGGGCTGCGTCCATGCATCGACTACAGGGTCCTAAATAACGGTACAGTAAAATACCGATATCCCCTTCCTCTGGTACCAGCCGCTTTGGAACAGCTCCGAGAAGCTAAAGTCTTCACTAAATTGGACCTCCGCAGCGCGTATAATCTGATAAGAATACGTGAGGGGGACCAATGGAAGACAGCATTCGTGACCCCTACTGGCCACTATGAATATGAGGTCATGCCTTACGGTCTGGTCAACGCCCCCTCCGTATTCCAAAACTTCATTCATGAAGTCCTCCGGGAGTTTCTTCACCACTGTGTAATAGTGTACATAGATGACATCCTCATTTACTCCCGGAGTGAGGCCGAACATCGCCAACACGTTGCGGAGGTCCTACACACATTGAGAGAACATCACCTCTACCTCAAAGCGGAGAAATGCTCATTCCACCAGAAGTCGATTCATTTCTTGGGATACATCATTGACCAAACCGGTATACGTATGGATGGGAAGAAAATTGAGGCTGTTCTATCCTGGTCAGAACCCACTTCCATTAAGGAGCTCCAGAGGTTTCTTGGGTTTGCTAACTTTTATAGACGGTTTATCAAGGACTACAGCAGGATTACATCACCTCTCACTAATCTCCTCAAGGGTAAACCCAAAGGACTGGAGTGGACCAAAGAAGCAGCCGCAGCCTTCCGCCTTCTTAAGAAGGAGTTCACAAGGGCCCCACTCCTGACTCATCCTGACCCAAATCTTCCTTTCGTGGTGGAAGTGGACGCATCCACCACCGGCGTCGGGGCAGTATTATCTCAACATCATGATACACCGCCCCGACTGCATCCCTGTGCCTATTTCTCTCGGAAGTTGAGCCCGGCGGAGCAGAATTACAGCATAGGAGACAGGGAGCTTCTAGCAATCAAGCTAGCCTTGGAGGAGTGGCGTCACTGGTTGGAGGGAGCCAAACATCCGTTCCAGGTGATCACAGATCACAAAAACCTCCAATACATCAAAGAGGCCAAGAGACTATGTCCACGTCAAGCCAGATGGTCACTTTTCTTCTCACGTTTTGATTTCTCCATTTCCTATCGTCCAGGACCCAAGAATCTAAGAGCAGACGCTCTCTCTCGTTTACACGAGCATCACGATCATGAAGAACTCCCAACGAAGATTCTTCCCGAACACATCTCCATTTGTCCGATCACCTGGAACGCTCCTCCAGTCGTTGCCACTCCGGAAGCCCCTGCTCCGCCGGGATGCCCTCCTCATCGGCAGTTCATACCACCTGAACACCGGGTAGATCTGATCCACTCCTTACATACCTCGCTAGGCACTGGACATCCAGGGATCAACAATACTCTCTCGCTAGTATCCCAACGATTCTGGTGGCCAAACATGGCAAGGGATGTGAGGCAATATGTTCAGGGCTGTAAGGACTGTGCCCAATCCAAGAGCCCACGTCATCTACCCGCTGGAAAGCTCCATCCCTTGCCGATTCCGAACCGTCCCTGGTCACACCTAGGAGTGGACTTTATCACTGACCTCCCTTCGTCAGAAGGTAATACCTGTATTCTAGTCATAGTAGATAGATTCTCAAAGTTTGTCAAACTAATCCCTCTGAAAGGTCTTCCCACAGCCTTTGAAACTGCCGACAATATCTTTAATCAAGTCTTCAGGTCATTTGGTATTCCAGAAGATATTGTGTCGGACAGAGGTCCACAGTTCATCTCACGTCTATGGAAAGCCTTCTTCAAGCTCCTAGGTGTGGCCGTCAGCCTCTCTTCTGGATATCATCCCCAAACCAACGGGCAGACAGAGAGGAAGATTCAGGAGGTGGGACGGTTCCTGAGGACCTTCTGCAGTGGTCACCAGAACTCCTGGAGCCAGTATTTGGGCTGGGCAGAATATGCCCAAAATTCACTGCGGCAACCCTCCACCGGACTCACGCCATTCCAGTGCGTCCTGGGCTTCCAACCACCGCTCTTTCCCTGGGATGGCGAACCATCTGATGTCCCCCGCAGTGGATCACTGGTTCCGGGAGAGCGAGAGAGTCTGGGACGAGGCTCATCAACATCTGCAGAGGGCAGTCCGTCGAAGCAAGGTAACCGCCGATAGGAGAAGGTCTGAAGAACCCAGATACACACCCGGACAAAAGGTGTGGCTATCCCCCCGGGACATACGCATGCGACTGCCCTCTCGCAAGTTAAGTCCCCGATTTGTTGGTCCCTTCACCATCGTGGAACAGGTTAACCCCGTCACCTACAAACTACAATTACCCTCTCACTACCGTATTCACCCTACATTCCACGTATCACTCCTGAAACCCTATCACGATCCTGTTCTTCCCTCCACAGAGCCTGACCACGAAGAGGAACCCCCTCCTCCACTGCTCCTAGAAGAAGGAGCCGTCTACGCAGTGAAGGAGATCTTGCGTTCCCGACGTCGTGGTGGCCAGTTGGAGTACCTGGTGGACTGGGAAGGGTACGGCCCCGAAGAAAGGACATGGGTTCCCAGAGCTGATATTCTCGATCCTAGTCTCATGGTGGAGTTTCATGAGAGCCACCCTGAGTTCCCAGCGCCTAGAGGCAGAGGGAGACCACCACGGCGTCGGAGGTGTCGGCCCTCAGGAGCGGGCCCTGGGGAGGGGGGTACTGTCATGGATTGGTCAGGCTCTCACGACCCCCACTCACGAAGATCACCATCACCTGACTTCTAATGAGCACACAGCTGCATCACATTCACGAGCACCAGATAAAAGCACAGCACTCCAGTCGCTCATTGTCCGGGCTCGTCTCGACGAAAGCGGACAACTGAGCGACCACTCAGCGTAGTCATCCTCAGCTAAAACAAACGATTTACTTACCTGTTCTCTTTGTATTCCTCCTAGTCTTCCTGGTCCTCCCGAATCGTCCTGTCTTCCAGTCCTTCCAAGTCTGTGTCATCCTCTGTCAGCTGTATCTGGTGTGTGCTGTCCATCCTCGTGTATTCCTGTTACCCAGCCACGGAGGAAAAGACCCCAACATCATTCCTGATCCTCCTGGCTATCCTTCATGTGCTCCTTGTTGTCATTTAATAAACACCCTAACGTTTCCTTACCTCTGTCTCCTGTCCGCTTCATAACACACACACATACATTACAGACAATTTAGCTTACCCAATTCACCTATACTGCATGTTTTTGGACTATGGGGGAAGGTGCTGTGAGGCAACATCGCCACCCACTGCGCCACCATGCCACCCACCTATAATATACAATAATTTATTCCCTGCTAAAAAAATAACTTAATAAAAATAACGTTAATGTTTTGATGCTGATTTGCTGGTTTATGCTGGTTCTGCTGGCCATGTATTAGTACCATATGACCAGCAAAGAACTAGCAAGATCCATCTGTAGCCACAAAATATTCTAAATACACCACAAACACTCTCAGAACACATCAGCTTCATAAGAGAAAGAAAATAGATGTACAATCAGTGTAAAACAACCATGTCACATGTGGCGTTTAGACGCTAATTACACACTGTGATCTCAGTAAACCAACACAAACTCCAAAGTGTTTCAAAAACAGCAATTAAAAAAGGTCACCAATCTTAGAAGCAGCAGATAAACATGTTTTTCATATTGTTGAAGCTCTAAACAAACATAAATTACTCATGTTTTATGTAGTCTCACTTTCTTTTGAACTTGTATTTGGTGCCACCTATTTTTGTATTATTGATGGGTAACTCTGAAGACAATGGTACCTTATTTAATGTATTTACTAACATGAACAAACAATTAGTAATACATTTATTACAGTATTTATTCAACTTTGTTAACATTAGTTAATCATATTCAAGTTCAATAAGTTACATTATGTTAGTTAATGTTATCTCATTGTGCATTAACTAATGTTAACAAGCACAACTTTGATAATTACTGTAATAATGTATTAGTTAATGTTGCACTATGGTTATAAATGCTTTACAAGATTGTTCACACTTAGTTAATTGGTAAAGACATTACCGAACATTAGCTAATGGACTATTATTCTAAAGTGTTACTTGTTGATAAAATTGATGTTATTGCAATTAACTGTAAGCGCTCACACTACAGATATAGAAGAAAATCAATTATGGAAATGTTTTTGATCCCGCTTATGGATAAGCTTGGTCATATGTTTGATCCACTCGCTCTACATCTGTGCTCAGCTTCTCTAGTTTCACTTTAGCTCTGGAGACAGAATATTATGGAATGCAAATTTTCCGCTTCTCAGACACACAATTAAGGAGCATTTATCAATATGAATGACAATCTATTAGCTCATTTCATTGTAAGTGTTTGTAGATGGCATCGGCTACATAAAACAAATGCCAGAGTAATTGGCGGTTTATTTCTATGTGGCGACCCCTGATAAATCAGGGACTAAGATGAAGGATATGGGAGTTATGCCAAGTTCAGACTGCATGATTTTAGCCCCAATTTAGACTCGCCGACAGGTTTTGAGAAATTGTTGACAAATGCCTGAAATCACAAGCAAATCGGTGCTCGTTCACATGAATAACAATAACACAGTGTAAAATATCAAAGATGGGATCTGAGAGAATCGCAGATGAGTCACCGATGCCCTTGAGAAATTTGGCATCCTAAATATCTGGAGCTGTCGACGCTTCAAATCATGCCGTGTGAAATGTGTTCTGATTAAAAATAACATCAGGGATTACCTACAGCCGATGACAGAGCAGCATCCTATAGTATGGGTATCTGCAGGCCAGCGGGAGGTTAGGGGATGCCACTACTTTGAAAATCGTCCAGTCTGAACTTGGCATTAGTGAGTGTTTGTAAGATGTTTTTCAAAAGTATTACTATAAAATGGTCAGGGGTTATTTGCATTGGTTTTCCATTGTGTACTCCTGAGCATTAAACAATGGTGGAACACAACTCGCCATCATGAACTACATGTAGATTCCCATTCTCTATTTGTGGCAATAGCCTAAAATAAATTCTGTGGGTCAAAATTCATTCATTCATTCATTTTCCTTAAGCTTAGTCCCTTTATTCATCAGGGGTCGCCACAGCAGAATGAACTGCCAACTCATCCAGCATAATGTTTTACACAGTAGATTCTCTTCCAGCTGCAACCCAGTACTGGGAAACATCCAAACACTCTCACATGCACACACATACACTACCGCCAACTTATTCAACTCACCTATAGCGCATGTATTTGGACTGTGAGGGAAACTGGAGCATCCGGAGAAAACCCACGCCAACATGGGGAGAACATGCAAATTCTTCACAGAAATGCCAACTTACCCAGCCGGGACTCAAACCAAGAGACCTTCTTGCTAATTACTGAGCCACCATGCTGCCTTGGGTCAAAATTATCAATTTCGCCAAGAATCATTTGAATATTAAGTAAAGATAATTTTTAATGAACATTTTTAGTACATTTACAACTTAAATATATTAAAACTAAATATTTTATTAGTAATATACATTGCTGAGTACTTAATTTGGACAACTTTTGGTGGTTTTATAATATTTTGAACACTCAAATTCCATATTTTCTAATATTTACCAAGCATTCTCCTATCCTAACAAGCTGTCCAAGCTGGAAAGCTTATTTATTCAGCTTAAAGCTGAGTATCTTCCAAAAACGTACCCCTATGACTGGTTTCGAGTTGCAGGGTCACATATATTTATATATAAAACACAGCTTAAGTGTTTTCCAGCACCTCTCCACCATGACCAAAACATGTTTTTCTAGCCAATCTGAAGATGTTTACTGCTCTAAAGACCGCATTTTAAGCCTACACCTGACTTTTTTGGTCAGAGGTCACATGATCATTCAATGCAATAAAATCCCCAAACATGTATGTGGTGAATGGGTTTAATGCTTTAAGTAAACAAAATTGATTGTTTATTTTTTTTTGTTTTTCACCCGTCCTCTCCTTCTGCCTTGTTTTGATTCCTTTTCGACTGATTTCAAAGCCAAACGTAATGATGGGCATATGAACCTTGAGGTTTCTATAGCAACCGGAACACGTCTGTTTATCACAGCTGCTCCTAAAATATGAGCTGCTTTATTTTTAATGACTGCACCTCTTCACTCTAGGAGGGAAAAACACCTGTTACGTGCAGAACTGAACTAAATGATTGTTTTGTGCTTGATTTGATGTTCCCGTCGTCGCTAATGCTTTTTAGACCAATACGCGAGTGATTGCTGTCATTGCTGGCCAGATGTAACTAGCGGCGGTCAATAAACACAGCTCGTCTACTGTTTTCCTAACTAGACAGGATTCAGTCCACATCCTTAAAGTCTGAAGTGTGTTAGCCGACGTTTCCTTCAGCTGTTTAACTGCCATCATTAGCTTTGCAGGAAGCTGTTTGTCTCCTTCATTAGCACCAAAGAGAACTAAAACCTGTAACCCAAGATACTCACTCATTAATATTATGCAAATGATACAAAGCCGTGCAGAGCGTCCCTTTCCTTATGCACATCACAGGTGACCCTGATTAGAGCTCGTGTAAGGTCTGCCGATCTGTGGAAACATTTGAAAACGATTATGTGCAATCAATCCCGGGGGCAGATCATTGCAGGATGTTTTATTATTAATGATATCACTGTTCATATATTAATACAGTACATCTCTTTTTCAAGGTTTCACAGCTCTGTTGTTGTCCTGGTTGTCAGCGCTAGTAGATATGAGTTCATAAATATATAACTAGTGATAAATCATTTTATGTTTTAAGTTCAACATCAACAAGGTCCCAGTTTTATATGAATCAATTACAGCAAAAATACTGTATATACATTTACAGCACCAATAATCTTGCTGAATATGCATTTACATTAAGTGAAGTATAATTTTAAACCCAGCTGGCCCATATTGGCTAATCATGATCCTCCAATCAAAGGATCCCAAGTCACCATATATCCTCATTTCCTTTTTCCAACTATCCTCGTCTGGAAGTAAACCCCTTCCCCTCCCCTCCCCTTCTTCCAGCTTTATCCAGAATGGGCAGCACGGTGGCCCAGCGACTAGCACTGACTAGCATCTCGTATTTCTGTGTGGAGTTTGCATGTTCTCCCCGTGTCCGCGTTGGTTTCCCCAGGGTTCCCTGGTTTCATCCCACCGTCCAAATTTGCTCTATGTTATAGACAAAATAAACCTAAATCTTTTTTTCTAATGTCTTACTCTCTGGAAGTTCACGTTGGCCTCAGCAGCGGGGGAGTTTGAGATTGACCTAAACTCAATTTCCCCTCGCCCTGCGAAAGAGGGGAGCCCTGGCCCCTAGGATCCTTTAAGCTCAGGGCTCTCTCCACGGACAGCACGACAAACATGCTATGTATAAATCATGAACTCTTGAACATTTAGTCATTTAGCAGACACTTTTGTCTGAGCCACTTACAATTGAGGAGGCATTCAGCGATTCAACAAGAGGCAATACACACAAGAAGTGCTAGTTCATTCATTCATTCATTCATTCATTTATTTTCTTTTCAGCTTAGTCCCTTTATTAATCAGGGGTCGCCGCCGTAGAATGAACCACCAACTTATCCAGCATATGTTTTACGCAGCGGATGCCCTTCCAGCTTCAACCCATCACTGGGAAACACCCATACACACTCTTTTACACACATACACTGCGGACAATTTTAGCTTACCCAATTCACCTATAGCGCATGTCTTTGCACTGTGGGGGAAACCGAAGCACCGAAGGAAACCCACGTGGACATGGAGAGAACATGCAAACTCCACACAGAAATGCCAACTGACCCAGTCGAAGCTCGAACCAGCAACCGTCTTGCTGTGAGCCGACAGTGCAACCCACTGTGCCACCGCGCCACCCAGAAGTGCTAGTTATACAAAGTCAATTGTTTGTGCTCAGTTCTAGTTTTATTTGTTTTTGTTTTTCTTGAGAGAGAGAGAGAGAGAGAGAGAGAGAGAGAGAGAGAGAGAGAGATAGTGAGAGAGAGAGAGAGAGAGATAGAGAGAGAGAGAGTCTTTCTACAGGTGGTTTGTCAAGCCACCTCAAGTATTTTGGGTTGGTGTGTGGTGAGGTTGGGAAGAGAAAAGTGGTCTTGGTTTTATTTACTGGGGTTCAGGTGCTCTCGGAAAAGATGGGTTTTAGTCAGCCGAATCTCTCTTAGATCATACAAATTCATACGAATTAGACACCGAATCAAAAAGTTACGAATTGCCATGAGATTGTTGTTCGAAGGATACCAGTGAATCTGCAGTCTGTGTAAGAATCTTTCCACCAGCGTGAAACATTGTATAAAAAGGTTTTGGAAAGATATAGCAATATAGGGGCGACGCTGTGGCACGGTTTTGAGCCTTGGCTGGGTCAGTTGGCATTTCTGTGTGGAGTTTGCATGTTCTCCCCGTGTTAGCGTGGGTTTCCTCCGGGTGCTCCAGTTTCCCCTACATACATACATAGTGTGTTCATGACAGTCTGAATAGAAATGGTATTGAACAGAATAGAATATGGTTATTTTGTCATCACTGTAAGATTTTCATTCTGACTAGTGAATGGAGCTGAACATCACTTTGAAAGAATATTGTTGTCTTATTTTAATAATTTTGTGTATCAAATGGTAAATGGCAGGAATATAAAAGCACACTGTGTGAGGAAATTAGACTAACTGAACCTCTGAACAATTTGATTAACCCAGAATAATTTCTGTGTATAGGAACATGTACTTATTTTACATTGTTTTGAATCTATAGCTGTTCAAGTCGCATATCCCCACAATCTAAACTGGGTTTCTCCTTATTTATCAGCTACTGATTCGATCAGACAGTTTGTTATAGCTTCTTGTCTTGGTAGTCTCTAATCATGCACACTAATTTGAGTTGATCATTAAAGCGAATTGAAGAACATTTTATTTTGTGTCTTGGAGCCGACCGCAGACCGCAGCCCACACTAAAACACAGAGAGAGCAATTTGTCATCGTCTTAACAGGAGGGAGAGGTGGGGGGATTCTCCACCGCAAGACTTACAGTATCAAAGCATTGCAGATGTGTTACATGATGATTTTTTTTGTAAAATTGAGTGTACTCTATATGGCTCATGGCAATTCTATAGAAGCCTTTTCACCCTTTATATATATATATATATATAATTTATTTATTTGCTCATTTTTTTTACCTCTGAAATTATATCTGAATTCTTCCTATCCTGGAATTTTGAGTTCATGTTTTATCATTCTCACTTTTTTCCCCATTTCATTTTTTTGGGGGGAATTTCTGAAATTTTAGGTAAATTATGAGCTCATAATTCTTTCTGTCTTGGAATTCTGAGTTTATAATTCATAATTCTGGCTGTTCTCCCTCACAATTCTGAGTTTATATCTCAATAATATGACATTAAATGTTGAATTCAAAATCATGCTTATCTTAGAATTTTAAGTTTATATTTTATAATTCTATTTATATCACAGAGTTCTGACATTTTTTATTTTAGAATGTTTTTCTTTCAGAATACTGACTGAGATTTTCTTAGATTTTCGTAATTCTAATAATTTTCGTTTTACAATTTGTCATCATCTTAACAGGAGGGAGAGGTGGGGGGATTCTCCACCGCAAGCCTTTTATAGAATCAAAGCATTGCAGATGTGTTACATGATGATTTTATGTAAAAGTGAGTGTACTCCATGTAGCTCATGGTAATACTATGGAAGCCTTAAAATATTTTTCACCCTTAAAATATTTGTAAAAAATGTAATTATTTATTTATTTACCTTTTTTCTGACCTCTGAAATTATACAGTCTCTTGGCAACCTGACTTTCTCCTCCCAGAGTTCTGAGGTTTTAGTTAAATTCTAAATTCTTTCTATCCTGGGATTTATCATTCTGACTTTTTTTTTTTATTTCATTTTCATTCTGATATTTTAGGTTAATTTCGAGCTCATATTCTTTCTGTCTTGGAATTCTTAGTTTATAATTTATAATTCTGGCTGTTCTCCTTCACAACTCTGAGTTTATACAGGTATCTCAATAATATGACATTATAACTTACAATTCTGCATTTACATCTTGAAATTCTGACATTGTTTTCCTCAGAATTCTCAGTTCACATCTCACATTTCTGACAGAAATTCAGAATTTTGAGTTCAAAATGATTCTTATCTTAGAATTCTAAGTTTATATTTTATAATTCTGTTTATATCACAGAGTTCTGACATTTTTTTTATTTTAGAATGTTTTTATTTCAGAATACTGACTGAGATTTTCTTAGATTTTCGTAATTCGAATAATTTTCATTTCACAATTTGTCATCATCTTAACAGGAGGGAGAGGTGGGGGGATTCTCCACCGCAAGCCTTTTATAGAATCAAAGCTTTGCAGATGTGTTACATGATGACTTTATGTAAAAGTGAGTGTACTCCATGTAGCTCATGGTAATACCATGGAAGCCTCTTTTCACTCTTTAAATATTTTTTTTTCAAAATGTATTTATTTAATTATTTATTTATTTACTCATTATTTGACCTCTGAAATTTATTTTTTTTTTTTCAGAATTTTTAGCTAAATTCTGAATTCTTCCTATCTTGGAATTTTGAGTTTAAGTTTTATCTCTTTTTTTTCATTTTATTTTTATCTGAATTTCTGAAATTTTAGGTAAATTTTGAGCTCATAATTTTTTCTATCTTTGAAATTTATAATTTGTAATTTAAGCTGTTCTCCCTCACAATTCTGAGTGTCTCAATAATATGTCATTATAACTTACAATTCTGCATTTACATCATGGAATTCAGACATTGTTTACCTCAGAGTTCTCAGTTCACATCTCACACGTCTGACAGAAATTACAGTTTTGAGTTTAGTTTGAGTTTATATTTTAGAATTCTGACTTTATTTTCTTAAATTTCATCTCACAATTTGAGTCTACCATAAAAGTTTATGTTTTATAAATCTGAGTTCCCATCTTACACTTCTGACAGAAATTCTGTATTTTCAGTAAAATTTTGAGTTGAAAATTATTCCTATCCTCGAATTCATATCTTAGAATAGAAGTTTATATTTTATAATTCAGGGTTTTTTTTTAGAATTATGAGTTTAAATCTACACTGTAAAAAAGTTGACTCAAAATTGTATGGCAGTGCTGTCGCCTCAGCAAGAAGGTCACTGGTTCGAGCCTCGGCTGAGTCAGTTGCCGTTTCTGTGTGGAGTTTGCATGTTCTCCTTTGCGTTTTGCGTGGGTTTCCTCCGGGTGCTCAGGTTTCCCCCACAGTCCAAAGACATGCGGTACAGGTGAATTGAGTAGGCTAAATTGTCCGTAGGGTACGAGTGTGAATGAGTGTGTGTGGATGTTTCCCAGAGATGGGTTGCGGCTGGAAGGGCATCCGCTGCGTAAAACATGTGCTGGATAAGTTGGCGGTTCATTTCGCTGTGGCAAAATGATGATGATAAATAATTCTAGTTAATTTCCAACCGCAGCCATATATGATCTATAGCTGATTAACCATGTGGATGATGTGGATGACAACAGGCTTCTGAGCCCTGCCAGTAGGCGCAGAAGGCCCCTACTGGCTCATATCTATCAGCTGATAACCACTGATAATGCTGTATTATGCTGTTATCATCATGTGAATGATAACAGCCTTCTGAGGCCTGCCAGTAGGCGCAGAAGGCCCCTACTGGCTCATATATATCAGCTGATAACCACTGATATGCCTATTCAATCGAGTGATGACATTTAAATTGGCTGTTAATTCTAAGTTTAAATCTCTAAATTCTGAGTATATATTTATCCTGATAATTCATAGATTAGTCCCATTAGGCTGATATCAGAAAGGAAGTTAGGTCAAACCTCTGAGTATATTAACCCTGATATGTATCAGGGAAACTCTGGGATATCTCGCAATGGGAGATATGTCAAACCTGAGAATGTGGGGTAAGTCAAGTCTCTTTTAAATTTTTAATTTATTTTTTTGGTCTGAGATACCTCTCGTTCTCAAGCGAATAACCCAGAGTTACCCTCATTTCAGGTTTAACATTCCAAGTTTTCACTTAACCTTCTTTCTGAAAAAGGCCCATTTAGACTGATAAATTAGGCAGTTGTGAAGACCTGTTCATCTGTTTTTTATTTACTTTGATCAATTGAACTAGCCAAATAAACAATGAAATGACACCACAGAATGTAACAAATGACAAAGCCCAAACAATAATGCTAAATGAATCACAGATTTTTCCTTTCTTAATCATCCATAAATTAACTTTGTGAGGATGAGAGAGAGAGCATTTATGGGATAGTTCACCCAAAAATTCTGTCAATATTTACTCATTCAATGTTTACTTTATTTGTTCCAAATCTATTTGACTTTCTTTTGTTGAACACAAAGGAATATATTGAAGAAAGCTGGGAACCATTGACTTTCATAGTGTTTGTTTTGTCTACTATGTACTGTATGTTAGTGATTAGGTTTTAAGCTTTCTTCAAATATCTTCTTTAGTGTTTAACCGAATAAAGAAAATCATGAAGGTTTGAAATCACTTAAGAGAGTAAATGTTGAATAAATACTTTTTATTCATTTCCATATATTAGAAACTGTATACTATATGAAAATTGGCCTCGAAGGACTGCTTTTTGAGAAACCAGAATGGAACCTCTTGAGTTTCTTCTGTCTTGTTCTCTTGCTGCAAGAACATTAAATCTTTGAAAATGAATCTTTCTGGGTCTTTGCATCATTTTTGATCCTGACAATAAGTAATGACTAAATTTAAATTTTGGGGTGAACTATGTTTTTAAAGTTCCACTGCAGGCAGGCACAGGATGTCAACATTACATAAATTGATGTTGTAGACCAACATTTGTTTGCATTTTGTTTGGCAATGAAAATCGGGTTGACGTCAGAACCCAACATCAGGCTGACTGCAATGTTCATTGTCCAACCTAAAATCAACCAAATATCAATGTCTATTGATGTTATTGCATACTTGACGTTGTGTGGACTTTACCACTCTGACGTCTATCAGACGTTGAATTTTGGTTGCCATACCTGACGAATAAATGTCAGTATTTGACCTCAATATGACTGACGTTGGTTTAAGATGTTGGCTCGACGTTGGATTTTGTTCACTTTGTTCACCGAATATAATTTTGACATCATAATTTGACATCATTATATGCTTTAATTTATATGCTTTAATTATTATTATTTATAAAAGAAAAATTAAATGGTATACATTAGCAGCAAATAAATTAACAAACAGTTCAGCTTATTAAAATTAATAGCTATTATAAAGAAATAGAATCAAGTTATCAAACCTCATTAACCTTTTATTCACTGTATGTCTGTATAACACATTCTGATTAAAGAGCAATGAATGAATCTCATTTATTTGGATTTTTCGTTTGATTACATTAAATAACAGAGGGGGCACTTTAAAAATGCACACATCCAACGTTATAATGAAAGCATTCAATCTCATTGAATTGACTGCTCATTTAAGACAAAATTGGTTGTTTAAAGAAAAAGAAAAACCCACCAAGATCAACATCTTTAGATGTTGTTATTATTATTAATTGTGTGTATATGTCTGTTCAAACACGCACCCAAAACCTAGACTTTCGCTCCGCTTCAAACCACATGTACAGAATCCATTTGGGAAACAGCTTCTATTTATCATTATGGAGCGCGTCAACTGACAGTCACGCACCGCTATATGACTGTTTTGTGACTGTTATATGACTCCCCTTCAGAGAAAGACTGAAAATACGGGAGAAATACGGGAAAATACCTTTACGAGATGATAGCAGGATAAAACTGTAAAATACAGGAGAATTCTGGGAAAAACGGGAGGGTTTACAGGTATGGTTAAAATGTACTACACACACACACACACACACACACACACAATACATCGCTGCATTATAAAGAGCAAACCATATTACTAGCATGAAAATAGCTGGAATGTAAGCCATGCAATTAAAATTTTTAATTTTGCAAAAATTACCAATAAAAGTATGTTACTGATACTATACCCGGCTGATTTGCATGTTGATTCTAATCACGAGCTGTTTATGTTTTATCTAGTTAGTTTGTATTGTGTAGTATGTGTTTTTTGTCATTTTAAAATGTTTACATTTTGGTGAATTACATTTGTCTGGGTTGGTTACATTTGTTGCAGTAGTTGTTTTCATTCCCATTAGATCGCATTTTTAAAATGATCAGTCCAGGAGGTGGCACTGATCAACAGCAGTATTAGTTTAAAGACGTTAAACGCAAGTAAAAAAAGATTAAAGAGCCTCTATTATGGATTTTTGAAAATGACATTCAGTGAATGAAAACATCCAGCAGAGGTTTAAATCTGAAAGTGCACAGTGTTTAAAACTATTGATTTTTTAGCGAAATAGTTAACTCAGAGTCGAATAAATGAATCGAGTTAGGTTCGGATCTTTTGTTTGATCGCATCGACGTCGATATGGTAAATCACCAAATATGTACTTCTAGTTCCAGTAAAATGTGAACACACTTTCACTTCAGACACTAGCGGAGGCGCAGGGGATCACGGGACTGATCATGACGTGAAGATGACCATCACTAACAGATGGCAAAACTATGTTAGAAACGCGACACGTGCTTCTTCCTTTACCGATTTAAATGCGTTTCTAAACTGGCGATCCTCTGCTGTTTACCTTTGCTATGGCCACCATCAGCTGTTCCTCACACGCGGCGCGGTCAATTTTCTAATTAATTCAGCTTTTGCCACTGTGTGGATTAACACTGAATGTGTGTCGTTGTTATTACTTGAGGTTGGGGTTAAGAGTAGAGTATATGCTGGTGTTTAACTGCACTGCTTTATTGCATTCCTGCAGTGGGCTCTGTAGCTACTGTAGCCATGGTGGGTGTTTCTTTCTGTCTTGTGCTGAACCCAGTTGACCAATTGCAATAGACTGGGTCATCGGTCCAATCGGCGCAGATTAGCTTCGCGCTAAGGAGGAGTTTGGAAACAAATAAATCACTGATTGATTCATATAGGAGTCGCTGGGATAATTAGGTAAAAATAAATGCATATTATAAGACAACGAAAGTGTTTTTTGACATTGCACGCATATCAGCATGTTGTTGGAGACCCCCAAAACTAAAATATGACCTTTTTTAATGCAAAATAGGGGCTCTTTAAAACTATAATTTCAAAGCTGTTCAAATGTGACTCTTTATACATATCAGCTGTCGACTGGAAGTTTTTAGCATTCTCCTCACGCATACACGCAAAGCAAAATGGGTAATTTGGCGTTCTAAGAAAAAGGTCTATATGAACAGAAATTTAAAGTTTACTTAATCGTTTTGACAAATTTACTTGGATTGAACAAGAAACAATTACGTTGTCCCCCAAAAATATAAGAATTGTGTTGTTTCAACTTATTTTAAATGCGTAGTTAGAACAAGCAGCCAAAATCATCTTGTAATAATCATCTTGTTGTTGGAAACAGCAGTCAGAGGCTCGATGTGTAACTTCATATCGCTGTGACAGACATCTAAATGACCTGGTTAGCTGAAAGATCTCTTATTATGATGCGCCCACAGAACACTGTGAACGGAAAAAAGCCACGAGGAACACATTTGATTGGCGGAAGCATTAGAAATTAACACAATCGCATGCGGTACGACCTGAAAGGGCCCGAATGGAATCAGAGGTAATGAGCTCCATCCAGACTTGTATTTCCTGTTGTGTAAGAGAGCATTACTCTTATTTTCCGCACCGACCAGACTAAATGATTTGTCTCTAAATGTCGCCCCGACCAAAGAATGATTATTGCATACTTAACATTTAATTTCGCCAGGCTTTCATCTGATTCGTAAGTGCCAGACTGTAATTAATTAATTCTTTTCTTTTTCTTCTATGCCTATGAAGTCTAGTTGAAGGCAGGCTCATGCACTTGTATCTGAGTGTGTATGTTTGATATGTCAGTAAATAATTTAGTTTTTCATTTTTTTTTTCACCCTCCGATGCAACCTTTGAAGTCCGAATAATGAAAATAAACAATATTACTAAAATAATAAAAAAAAAGCTTCATGGAAAAGTCTGTTTCCTAGCAACATGAATGTGGACGGCCAAATAAGCTTTGTGCCTGTGTATGTGTGTGTGTGTGTGTCACTTGCATTCGTATAAATCACAGAAGTTGTAATAATCCATGCCTCCCATGCAATCACTTTTCAAGTAATAACAGCACAGGAAGGTTTAAAAGCTTTGATTGGAGATGTAAAGCCAAGAACAGACTCGCAGTGTTCATGACTTTTAAACAGCAACCTTGTTGATCTTCAGCAACACACGGAGAGAAAAAAAAACATTAAAGCTTAGAGGTCACTGTTTATTAGCTCAGGAGAAGTTCAGATTACAAAGGAGAAATAAAATCAGAAGCAAATGTGGAATCATTTACAAACGACAACATAAAATAGCAACTATATATATATATATATATATATATATATATATATATATATATATATATATATATATATATATATATATATATATATATATATATATGTGTGTGTGTGTGTATCCACAGCAGTGTATCTTAACAATCATTCATTAATTTTATTTATCAGGGGTCACCATAGCAGAATGTTTTATACAACGGATGCCCTTCCAGTCGCAACCCACTACTGGGAAACACCCATAGACTTCACATTCAGACACAAACTCATACAATGCAGCCAATTTAGTTTATTCAGGTCCCTTATAGCGCATGTCTTTGGACTGTGGAGGAAATCAGAGCACCCGGAGGAAACCCGGACAGAAACGCCAACTCGAACCAGTGACCTTCTTGCTGTGGGGCGACAGTACTCACCACTAAGCCACTGTGCCACCATGGATCTTAACATTGTTTTATTATTCTAATTTATAAGTACACTGCAGTTGTGTTGTCTGTCACTTTAAATGAGTTTGCTTTTTAATGCAGGATGGATTTTTATTGGCTGTCAATGTTTATGTCCTTCGTAGATTGGAAAAAATACTGTAGTTCCTCAGAAAGTTTCTTTCACTGAATTCATGTTTTTGTCTTCAGATGTTCGAGTTTAGGTTTTAGAGATCTGACTCTTTTTTTCAATATCAGAATTCTGCCCTTTTATTAGGATTCATAGTTTATAGTTTAGTAATGCGATTTTAATTTTACATTTTAGAATTCTGTGTTTCTGTCTTGTAATTTTGAGTTTGTATCATATAATTCTGACTCCCCCTTATTTATGTATTACAAATCCATTTCTGTATGATTTCCTAGGATTAAACCAAATTTGGTCATGACTATTGCGAAATTTGGATTCTAAGGGGTTGGGAAAAATTTAATTAAGAAATATTGAGAAAATCTCCTTTAAAATGGCCTAAATTAAGCTCTTTGCAATGAAAATTCACAAAATGTCTTCAGGGAACATAATTTTTACTTAATACTTCAATGATTTTTGGCATAAAAGATGTTAAGTTTAACCCATATAATGTATTTTGAAGTATGTTAATATACACTGAAAAAATTATTCAAAGATGATTCCATGAATTTACATTTTTTTTAAGGTAAGTAGTTGTAAACAATTTATTTGGGCTGAATTTAGACAAATTAAATTGACTTAAATTATCTTAATTTGTTTGTTTGTTTGTTTAAATTCAACACATAGAAACTGTTTGCAACAATTTTGCAGAATTTTTTTTTTTCAGTGCATGTACAATGGTAATGCCAAATATATCTGTTCAACTAACATAAGGTTTTGTGGTCCAGGGTCACGTTACGCTCTTACAAACAAAATGGTCTCTGATTGACTGTCAGTGTTTTTATACTGAAAATTCTGGTAGTGATTCCACTGCTATTCCATTTTGTCATTAATGCTATGGTTTAGAGTGTAGATTCTGCTATGCTTTTATATTTCATATGATGTTACTCTGAAAAAAAAATGTTGCCGGCAAAATTGTTGCAATGTGTTAAATTTAAACAAACAAATAAAATGTATTAATGTTCAGCTTAATTTGTTTGTTTAAATTCAGCCCAATGAAATTGTTTACAACCACTTACCTTTTAAAAAAATTGTAAATCCAAAGTATCATCTTTGAGTAGTTTTTTTCAGTGTAGGACATGTTCATCATTATTGTTATAGCCATCACCTTTAGTGTGAACAGACCTTATGGTTATAAAAAGATAATGAAATTATAATGATTTGTCATTCTGAGAGTTTGTTCATTAGAATTTCTGACTTTGATGGCAAATTCTGATTGAATTGGAGTGGAGATCTTGTTTGAAGCTCTCAAGGGGAGGACTAAGGTCTTTTCCCGGGAGAGAGCTATGCTTTGAGCAATGTAAAAACCACCCATAAAATCTCCCTGTATCTGACAGATATCACTGGCTTATATGTCACTACCTGTCTCTATGACAGTATGCTAGGCTTTGTAAACAGCTGAAAATAGCAAGAGGAGCAGTCTCTGAAACTAGCCAATCAGAAACAGCCTCTGGCTGTCAATCAGTTTGCATGGTTGGCAAGAATGTGTAGGACTTCGAGAAAAGTATGTGATTCAGACTCTGCCTTCTGTGCTCATGGGGTCACAACCTTTTGAGCCAATCGCATGAGCTGTAAATGACATGTGACTAATGACTCTGGAGCTGCTCATGCAGTGTTGATTAGCTGATGGCAGCATAAGAATGGCAAAAATATGAGTCTCTTTTCAGATTAATAAAGGAAAAAATTGCATGTACTGTACCTACTTTGCACACAACTCAACTGCAAGCCATTCAAGATGCAGGTGATGTTTTTCTACAGTGGATTGTTAAAGAATATTCTTATCTGAAACTGTTTTATTTAATGTATTATTATTGGTTAGAGAGTCAGACTTGATCCAGAGCTTGCAGGTTTGAGTCCAAGCATGCATGACATGTTCATTCATTCATTCAATCGTTCATTCATTCATTGATTTATTCATTCATTCATTTTCCTTCAGCTTAGGCCCTTATTTATCAGGGGTCACCACAATGGAATGAACCGCCAACTATTCCGGCATGTTTTACGCATACCCTTCTAGCCTTAACCCAGTACTGGGAAACACCCATACACTCTCCCATTCCCACATGCAGTCATACACTAAGGCAATTTAGTTCATCCAATTCACCTATAGTACATGTCGTTGAACTGTGGGGGAAACCGGAGCACCCAGAGGAAACACACACGAACACAGGGGGAACATGCAAACTCCAAACAAATGCCAAATGGCCCAGCCAACAATTGAACCAGCAACCCTCTTGCTGTGCTAACAGTGCTAACCACTGAGCCATCGTATTTGTGCCGAAACCTTTGTGTTTTGTATGCCCTAAGGATGTAAAATAAAGCTATACAAAAGTAATTATTTAATGAGTGCAAATCCTTGAATGACCTTCTGAATGATGTATTAAAAAGTAGACATATTTAGTCCTCAAATAGAACACTTGCAAGTATCCACATAATCTCAACAATAGGTAACACTTTATTTTGATGGTCCATTTGAGTATTAGTAGACTGTCTGCTTAATATCTGCTAATACTGCTCATTCAACAGACATTTAACCGACTGTAAGAAACTTTGTAAGTACATGTCAACTTAAACTAATTCTAACCCAACAGTCTACTCATAATCTAATGAGAATTAGTTAGCATGTAGATGCAATATAACTTTATTTCAACAAACGGACCATCAAAATAAAGCGTGAACCTTCCTTTTGAATGTTTGCAAATCGAGAAAGATGCATATTGTTTACTAATAGTATCTACCAGTAGGCGCTTCAGTGAAATTATTCTTGGATAAATGCATATAAACCAAACAAAACATAAAAAATCTGATTAAATATATGATACACAACAAGATATGATACATGATACAAATTTGCAGGTCACAGTTCACCAAAACTGAACTTTGGTACACAATAAAATTAGCATGAGCTTGTGTTTGCCATCTCACTCATTTGCATACATGAATAGAAATCAATGGAGTGAAACGTGTATTATGATTATCCATTTATTAGACTATGCTAACCAGCTCAGCTTTGATACTTTGGGGTTTGCTGACATATATTTGCAATCTTTGAACAAAAGTTCATGAAATTAGCCAAATAATTTAAACAAATAATGTAAAACCACTTCCTTTTACCTAACGTCTTTTTATACCCAACATTTCAAATATGAAAGCTATCTCATGAACCAATTTTCTTTCACAAAAGAATCAACAAAGCTGTCTAGACGGCCCTAGATTAATCTGACAATGATATAATAGACGGCCTCGTTGAGCGTGTTTTTATATGGGTTGTCTGCGAACTCAAAGTGTCATGCCTAATTCATTTTATGAGGGAATCCCAGAAGCGCTCTGTTGGATATCTGGGGGCGCAGGTATCTAATGCTCACCTGCTGTGATGATGTTGATAAAGAAATGGTCTGGAGTGCTGTGGGCTGGATAAATAATGAGAGACAGGAGGGCTGGAGCTCACCAAGGGAGGGGGTCTGACAGCTGTATGGCCATACTAATGCGTTCCCCGCTCATTCCTCCACACTCTGCTGAAGTCAGGCAAGGGCAGAGCAGGAGAGATGTGCGATATTCCCCAGGTGCTGCTCTCTGCCAACCAATCCCGCATTGAACGGCCTATCATCACCATGACGACCGTGTCTGGAAAATTAGCAAGTGGCAGGGGTCCAAGAGTTCACCCACTTCCCACCCCCTTTCCCCAGATCGCCTCACGATAAGATAAATGAAGTTGGACAGTGTGTAAGAAGCGGCGAGGCGCAATTG
The DNA here is from genome assembly GCF_903798145.1 of Danio aesculapii. Lineage (NCBI taxonomy): Eukaryota > Metazoa > Chordata > Actinopteri > Cypriniformes > Danionidae > Danio > Danio aesculapii. Next base: position 53,077,120 of record NC_079437.1, on the reverse strand, counting down.
TATACTTGTAGCGCTGATGATGTTTAAGCGGTGCGGCAGTGACTCTAATGACTACGGAAAATGTCTATCATCTTTCTTTTTTTAATCTCCATGGAGGCCGTTTTGGCGGGGACGCGCTTCAAGCTGTTGATTTTCAGGCTTGTCAGTGGGACGGGGAGGCCTGTCACCTCAATCCCCAGTGAGCGCAGGCGTTTTGTAGATAAACTCGAAGCAACAAGGTCTGCAACAAGTTCTGAAATCTGCTGTCAGTGTTTCCCACCGTGTTCGTTTGTTTCGCTTGGCTGAGCAGCATGTGGTTTCTGATCCCATTTTATTTTATTTTTTTACTTGTGTAAAGTGACGGATCACCTGCCTTGTCCAAAAGAGCAGCATGAATTTTCATTATGCACCAAGCTGGTTAGTGTTTGATTTGGTGTTGGTTTGACAAGTGGAACATTAAATTAATGTTCTGCAGCTACATTTATCTGAAGAATCAGGTTCATTAAAAGATGTATTAAAAAGTTGCTTGTTTAAAGGGCACCTTTTATGAAAATCATCTTTTGGAAGCTGTTTTGACAGAACTGTGTGTACGTATAGTGTGTCCACAGTCATATTGGAGTGATATAAACACAACAAGTCTCTTTTCTTAATTTCCTGACGTTCCCGAGTGTAGGATCCAAATCCCTCCCATTTTGAGGCCAGCCACAATGTGACGTAGGAGTGCGATTTTTTTCCCACTCACCGAATTGATTGACAGACGTGTATTAACATGTCTCCATAGTCACGCGTATAATCATATCCACAACACAGGATGTGCGCAAAGCCACTGGGATTAAAAGATCTGTTCAGCACTCTGTGATCATCAATCATCATCAAATGTGATCACGAATGAGTTTTACAAGTTTAAAAGGTTTTTTAAAACAGTGCATGTTTGTAATAAGTTAAGTTTAAGATGATAAAATCGCTACGTAATTCATCACCACAGTCGCATGTCAGTACAATTATAAAAGATGACGCTTCAATTCTGGTTTGTGGACGTTAAATCAGGTTTATTTTGTACAATAACATAACAGATATCCGTGCTGCAGTGGATATTAACGTGTGTCCTGTCACATTTGCCCTGCAAAAAAAGTCCAAAGTTAAACATGCACACTGTGTGTGTGTGTTGTGAACATTGTAAGAACATTGTGTGAAAGGCTCCACAACAAATACATAAAATAATCATTGTGAAAGTTCTTGCATTTCTCACAAACATTTCATGAGATCTGCTTTCTTCATGTCTGTCACTATGCTGTTTATCTGATGCAGCCGGAGATTGAGTCACACTCTGACAGGCATGTGGGAACGATGGGTGGGGAGATCTAGCTCATTTGCATTAAAGGCACAGGCAACAAAAACAGCTACAATGTGCTCAGAGCTGAAAATTCTAATATTCTGAAAGGTATAATAAATAACCTGATGGATATTTCGAACTGAAACTTTACAGACACATTCTGAAGACACAAAAGACTTATATTAAATCTTGAAGATAGAGTAAAATATGTGTGCTTTAATACTGGTTGTTAAGTGGAGTTTTAAAGCAATGTTCATCATCGGTGAGATTTATCTGAAGAAGCTGAATGGTCAAGGTTAGTATGCTGGTTGTGTACTCGTTGCCTAGTGAGGCAGCAAAATATTCATCTGCTCAATTTATCTGAAGATTGCTGGTTGATCAAGGTTAAAAGAATAGTTCACCCTAAAATGAAAGTTTCCTCTTCATTTCCTCACATTCAAATGGTTCGACATTTTAACGATTTTCTTTCTTTTGTTGAAAACAAAACAAGATAATCTCAAGAAAGAAAAGGAAAAAAGGAGCCATTGGCATTGATAGCAAGAACAAAATATGCAATGGCAGTCAATGGCTGACACCATTAGTCTAAATTTCATCCTTTGTGTTCAAAATGAGACAGAAACTCAAACAGTTGAGAATTAGTAAATAATAACATAATGAATTTATATTTTGAGTAATCTATTCCAATAAAGTGTGACTTCCATAGTATTGTTGGTCCTAATATTGATGTCAACGACTGCATATTTCCAACATTCTTCAGGATATCTTTTTTTCAGGATATGATTAAGGATTTTTTAAAGTGAGTGGGTGTGAACTTAAAGCTGATAAAGATTAAGCTGTTGGTTTGGTGCGGGTTTGGTTTGGTCAACTAGTGGAGCAATGAAAGGAATGTTCTCCAACGAAATTTGTCCAAAGAAGTTGGTAGGTTAAAATTAAGATTGCTGGTTTAGTACTGGTCAACTGGAATGGCCACCTTTCTCTCTGAAATGTTCATTTTCAAGTCATCAGTTTGATGACTTGGGCACAATTTGCTTAGCCACGTCCATCTAACCATTAGTAAAAGACGAGAGATGAAGTGCAAATAAATAAGCTTTTCATTGATGTATGGTTTGTTTGGATAAGACAATATATTCGACCGAGATAGAATCTGAGGGTTCAAAATAATCAAAACATTAAGAAAATTGCCTGCAAATCTGTGCAAATCAAGTTAATAATTTATATTGGTAATAAAAAATAGGTTTTGATTTATTTTCAGAAGGAAATTTACAAAATGTCCTCATGGAAGATGATCTTTAGATAATATTTCAATAATCTTTGGCATAAAAGAATTATATATGTTCACATATGTTTGGTAGAAATATATACACATTTGTTAAGTCATTACAACTGCTACAAAGTCTTATTGATTACATTAATGTTCGCCTATAATAGAGCAGATTAGCTTTACTGCGTAACAAAGAATAGTATTTACTTCTGTTGAAATGTCTGGAAGTAGAAGCTTCTTGCTAATTTGTCCTCATCCTGTTGTGTGTCAGCACCGCTCTCGGTTTCAGCCTAAATTTGACAGTTTATTACCACTTCTCTATTTATCTATGTTCAAGTAATTACATGCCAACCCAAAACAAGCGTTTGCTGGAAGCCTGTCAAAGATTTTTCAGCGTTGCTCATCGTATCTTGTTAGTGTGAATGAGCAGCACTCCAGAGGTCCAGATGAGCTTTCAGCATATATGCGATACTGATTACAGTGAAGCAGAGATAGGGGGAACAAAAAATAGAAATAAATAAAAAATTCAGCTCAGACTCGGCTGGAAGGGAAACTCTTTTTGAAGCCACATCGTGTAATTAAATGTAAACAAGGGTGAAATGTTTCGCAACTGAACTGATCCGTCTCTATTTCCAGGGTTGCCAGGGGAAACGGAGACTTCTTTGACCGCATGAATAAAATCCTCCAGAAACAGGATAGTCTGCTGTCTGCCAGCCAAACTGAGGTAACCACATTCATCATACCATTTCATCCCCCTTTCCAGCCATGGTGCATCCCCATCTCCACATTCCCCCTGTGTGTTCAATCTGAAGAATCAGGTCGTGTTATTAAAGCAGTTCTATTCGGTGATCACAGGAACTCAACCTCCCACTTCCAAGCGTATAAAGACAGCATCAGAGTTAATGTGCCTGAATTAGATGTTTATTGAAGAGCATTTCTCTCCCACTGTTCTAGCAGTAAATGTTGAATGGGACAGCAATCAATTCTGGCTGAGTAGATTTTGCCTCCGAGTGGTTCTTCACGATAAAATTGTCATTAGCACTTGTACTGTATACTCATTAGTGAAGTATCATACAGAAATGTGCCGATCTGAAGATCTAATTGAGCAATTAATATTTAGAAATTGTTTTTTACGCACTCTCATTGAGCACAATGACCCACATGTGGGGAATTTATGGTGTGTGCTAGGGATGTAACAATACATCTTATTATCAGGAAAATATATTAATTATATTAATGATATAATTCATAATATTAAGCTTTTTTTTCCTAAAAGTCAGCTAACTTTATTTATGAGGTATAATTAATCTAACGATGTGAATTCCTCCTTCATGTACTACATTGCATCATGATGCATTGTGGCTGCAAAATCACGCTGACGTAGTTGGGGGTAGGGCTGTGCGATTTGTGGAAAATATCTAATTGCAATTTTTTTGACAGATATTGTGATTGCAATTTCATTTGATATTTAATTTTGTAGTCAAGCTTCAGCTCAATAATCTGTAAACCGTGGCAACAATTCTGCGACAGCTCTTAAAAATTACCTGTTTATGTTTGGTGTCGAAGTTTGAAACCAAAATATTCCCATAATACCAGTGCTGTTTTTCTTTAATATTAATGCCTTTGAAGCAGCAGACGCCATTATCCCCCTTGTCCGCGCTTTCCTGTTTGTTTGTTTTTTTTGTTTTTTTGTGGGTGCCGCATAGTTCGGTTGCACAATTCTGATTGGGCAGAACGAAAGTGTGCTCACTCAATTGGCTAGTAAGACTGTTAAACACAGACGGCAGTCACGCATTTGCTCTGGGCAGGGAAATTAAATAATACATATTTATTTTATAGCGTAGCCTCTTGCGATTAACTAATTGCAGTGTTTCAAATTTCGATTAATCGCACAGCCCTACTTTGGGGGTTTGTTTACCACAGAACTGTTTGCCTAGGCTGTGAAGAACATGTATTAAAGTTGTAAATAGTTTTTATTTTGTTGCACAAAGCAATCATTTTGCTTTGAAAGACCTCAGTGCATCGTCAAAAGTCACATGTTGCAATTATGATTGCATTGCATGCATACGTTTTTTATGAATCTCAAATTTTAACGACATGCACTCACTTCAGCAGAAATGGCTGGAGCCACATGCAACATTTAAATGACCATATCCAACCCAGGCTCATTCTGACTACGTACCCCCATATACATTTCTGGAGAGAGCAAAATACATACCAGGAGCTACGTTTTTTACAGCTTTTGTTTTCGCGAATCCACCAGAGGCCGCTGTGTATGCTTTTTCAGATGTCAAATTTCTCGCGAGTGCCGTTCGCTCCTGCTGTTCTCGTGCAAATCTACCAGAGGTCACTTTCGACTGACTGATTTACTGACTGACCAACTGACCGATCCCCCCATACTTCCCCTTTCCTAAACCCAACCAATAGTGTTTTAAAAAGCACCGATTGACCCGCCCACCCCCTTCCCTAAACCCAACCGCAGTGTTTTAAAAAAGCAATCCAGAAAAAGAATTTCCCCTTGATTTTTACCACATTTTCAGATTTAACCACATTCTCACCCTGTTATTTACTTGTTTATTTTATTTTTTAGCTTTTGTTTATGTCTTAGCCGCGTTCTGGAACCGTTCTTCACCAGACTCGAACCCCCTAGTCACTACCAGACAAACTGGTAACAGCGGAAAAGCCGTCCATACGGAGGTAAGCAATTAGCTGTTGAGCAAGAAAAGGAACGGCATTATACCACCCCGTAGCGTTCATTTTAAAGATGAAATGCTGCCATACGTACTTCTGGTTACATAATTCACGATCTCCAGAAATGTATATAGGGCTACGATTTCAGAATGAGCCTATGTTGACTATACCACAAATAGTGGTATTATTATTATTACAAGCATTTAATATAATTTATTCTTTCATAGTGAACACAGAAATTTGTGCGTGCTGCTTGTCTGTAGATCCAATTCCTGTATTAACAGCGTAATTTAACAACTACTTAAGTGGATAACTACTCTATATAACATTGGATATAATGCAGGAGGGTATCTGAAAATGACAAATCCCATTTATATCTTTCACAGATGTCCATGACAGAGTGCATATGTATATTCAGAATGATAAGTTGTATTCTTATGCCATAACTCCCCTGTACATTAAGGACCAGGACCAATTTAAAGTCCCCATCCCAAGTCTATACCAAATATATTGTTTTAAGCTACATAATATAATCATTTTTTTTATTCATATGTTTGAGAAATAATAGTAATAATACTAAAATGTAACGTTTTTTTTAAATACCATATCAAGATAATAATGAATTGTGAGGTCAGTATTGAGATACATACTTAACCGAATCGTGTACAATAAATTTGTGTATGTGTGTGTGTACAGGTACAGGTATATGTGGTTTACAGAGACATGAAGTTGTATAAGGACATGGGTATGATCTAGTTTTACTCTATTAAGATGGTTTATAGGGACACACCATGTGTCCCTGTAATTCAAAGCGCGTAAAATCATACTTAACAGGGTCTTTTGACATAAAAATTTTGATACAGGTTTCCTGTGAGGTTTGAGTTTAGGGCTGTGGGAGGGGTAGCACCATATAATAAGCAATTTTTACATTATGCCTATGGAGTGTCCCTGTAAACCATGTATACAAGTATGTATGTGTTTTTATTCATTCTTTCATTTTCTTTTAGCTGACTGCCTGATTTATCAAGGATTGCAACAGTGGAATAAACACCCGTGTGTGTTTATATTCATTTGTATTTTTATTTTCACTTCAAAGGGTTGCAATTCAATGTTTAGTGGAATAGCTCTGATTTTCAATCAGAACAAAGGCAATCATTTGTTATCCTGACCACTTTTTGATACTTTGTTAAAAAGTCTCAAAACCAGAGATATTTCTCTGGCAATCATTGCGATTTCTGTGCTGTCCTGCTTGAATTTCCTAATACAGGTCATGCCACAACATTTCATTCAACAAAAGGTCAGCACTTTGACTTGACCATTGGAAAACACAAAATTTCTCCGCTTGTGCCTTTCCATTATTGATTATCGTGTGTGTTTAGTATCATTAGCATTGCAATGCACGACCTACACACTGCTCAGCTACACCTCATGGATGGATATCCTGACATTCACCAGTACATTTTTCTGTATAAATCAAGTCGGGTTTACTGCCATCCTTCTCATTAGCTGTGAGAAAGAAATAAAATGTAATTCCTCCAGAATCTTACAGCGGCAGTGCCAATGAAATGAGGAAATGTCATGTAATAATGATCTTGAATGTCACCTAACCTTGTTGACAGGCAGCAGATAATACAATGCCTCGTGAGACTGGATACAAAGCAGACACGTATTCTCAAGATTTACTGAGTACAATTAAGATTGATTAAGCCCAAAAAGACCACAAGCCATCCAGTTCAAGCTGAAAATCATAATAAACTCCCACCACCATATGGCACAGCTGATGTCCGGATTTACCATTTTGCCGTGGACAAAAATAACCTTTCCATTTATACTGCAAAGTTCAAATTGTATCTTGCAGCTCCGCTACATGTGTCTGGACTTTCTCGTGGTCTTTAACAAAGCCGAAATGGGCAGGACTGCTCTTTTTGGAGAGCAGTGAATCCCTTTTTAATAACTACCCACACACACACAGGACTCTCGCTCAGTGTTTTCCTGACACTGGACTCATGAACTCCACTTGCAGTCTGTGCTGCAGTTATTGCTAGCAAAGTGTTAGCTGTTTTTCTGGGATTTCATGATCAAGTGATCGTTATTTTGTAATTGGAGAAAGTTGAAGGGGTATTTACTAATTTAAAGCAGTCGATATACTTATATACTCTTAAAATGGGATATGTTTTTGTTGATGCCATTAGCCCACACTTTTTCAACTTTCAACTAGCTAGTTTTACCCTCTCATTTCAGTTTTTGCTTGTTTAAACTATGTTTCCAGCTTAATCTCACAAGGAAATGTAACAATTTAATATTTAAAAGGAGCTGTGGCATCAAATCCCACCCCTAAACCCAACCATCATTGGAGGATAGGAAAATTGTACTAAATTGCACAAATGAGATTATACAAACTCATATGAATTAGCCGCTAAACATTACAAATTGCCATGAGATAACGTTGGTTGTTTCTATGTTCATATTCAACAAAGTGATTGCTAATTTTATCATTCACATTACATCATGGGATTGTTGTTCTTTCTTTTGGTAAATCCACCAAGTTTTGCTTGTTGCACTTTTCAAATGCCTTACAGAGGTTGTAAACGGTTCACCAATACCTGATAGGTGTGATCTATATTTTCCATCCATTACTTGGTGCATAGAAAGTGGATGGACATTATTGAAGTCTATTAAATTTTTCAAACATAAAGTAGTAAATATATATACTACCGGTCAAAAGTTTGGGCAAAGTTTTTTTTTTATGTTTTTTTTTTAATTATTATTAAGAAAGTGATTTTGTTCATCAAGGCGACATTTATTAAATGTAAAAAAAAGTTAAATTGTTAAATATTTATAAAAAATGTAAATAACTGCTTTCTTATTGTATGTAGTTTCAAATGAAATTATTACAGTTATTATTGCTTTTATTACCATTAATAATAATAATAATAATAATAATAATAATAATAATAATAATAATAATAATAATAATAACAATAATAATAATAATAATAATAAATTCATATTAGAGTGATTTCCGAAGGATCATGTAACTCTGAAAATTGGTGTAATGAAGCTGAAAGTTCATCTTTAAATCACTGGAATAAATGATTAAATTAAATTAGAAACTACTTTTGAGCAGTTTTTTATAGTGCAATAACATTTCACAACTTTACAATTTGTACTGTATTTTTGATTAAATAAATGCAGCCTTGGTGAGCAGGAGAAGCTTATTTTAAAACATTTAAAAATTCCACTGACCCCAAAATTTTGACCACTAGTGTACATATATTAACTAAGAACAAATATTTAGGTGACAGTTCTATAAAACGGCCTATAAAGCATCCTTTACTTTTAGGCTTTCTAAATTTAGGTTGGAATAATAATAATAATTTCCTACTAGTTAAGGTATGTCATGCTGAAACATCCAAATAAAGGAAGTAAATTACTCATTGCATTGCCTTTTATTTTTTATTGATTTCAGTATAAGGTATTTATTTATTCTGTGATCTTGCAAGTCAAATAATATGACTGACAAATACTGATATCTTTTTTTCCTACACTTTAGTTTTGCAGCTAATGCAAACTATATGCACACTATACTTAAATGCAGATTTGTGTCTAAAGTATATAAAACAAGCAGTCTTATAAACTTCATGTTCTAGCATTGCATGCTACTGAATTCTGTTGTGCACGATAAAAGGATTTGAGAGCCACCCTGAATAGAAAAAAAATGATAACAGATGCATGAAGTGGAGGACATTATCTTTTTTTAGTACTAAATAACACACTGCTTTTCTTTCTTTTTTTTTCATTCTTGTTTACAACAGCTGTTGCTATATGGAAACTTCCATGCACATCTGACTGACAGATAAATTGCAAGCTCTTATTTCAGTGTTGTAATGTTACGGTTATTTGAGCATATTGTTTACAGTTTCTATTCTATGCAACGACTGTAGACATCATGTTAGACACGGCATGTTCATGTGCCGTCTAAGCAATAAATCATGCGCTTGATGGAGTTTCTTTTTACAGCATATTTAATGCTGGCATGTTTTGAAAAGAAAAAATTGAAAAGAGTCATAACACCAGTGAGGAATCAATTCTAGGAATTGAGTCTATCGATTTCAAAACCAGGAACTGGAATGAGGAAACGAGAGAGTTTGGTGAAAAATAAACCAAATGTTTTATTCAGTGAAAATCCTAACCTTGATTGTAAGTAGTGGACACACTACTATTCACCAGACTATGCACTGTAAAAAAATTAAAAATAAAATAAAATGGATGCCCAGGCAGGTAATGATCAAAACATTTTCTGTGTGCACATTTACATAAAACAGTTTTTTTTCTTTACAATTCTGCTATTTTATTTTCATATTAAATACATTTTAATGTTCTGATACAATGCTGCTCTTATAAAGAGCAGTCTAATAAAACACACAACATAAGCAACTTTGGTGTGTCCCTGCTCTCTTTAAAAACTGTAAATCAAGGGTGTGACATCATTAGCACGACAATACAGAAACAACATAAAATTACTTATTTCTCTGGATTTTAACATTGTAAATACACAATAATGTAAATGATACATGGAAAATAGTAATGATAATTCATTTTATTTATATAGCGCTTTTTTAGACACTTAAAACACTTTACAATTTTTGGGGGAATATCCTCATCCACCACCAGTGTGCAGCATCGATCTGGAAGATGTGACTGCAACCATTTTACTTCAGAACACACACCAGCTGATTGATGAAGAGGAGACAATTATGATATGGGGGTGGTTAGGAGGCAATGATGCACAGAGGCCAGTAGGCAAATTTGGCCTGGATACCGGGATTCAACTCTTACTCTTTTTCAAAGGACATCCTGGGATTTTTTTAATGACCAGAGAGTCAGGACTTTGGTTTAACGTCTCATCCAAAAGACGACGCTCACTGAGCAAATCCCCATCAATATACTGGGGCATTTGGACCCACACAGACCACAGGTTGAGAGCCCCTTGCTGGTCTCACTAACACTACTTCTGGCAGCAACCTAGCCTTCCCATCCATCCAAGTACTCATTGGACTAGCTTCAGGGGGCGCCCAGAAGTCTGCAAAATATATGTTCTGTTCTTTTGGGGGGTTTTTTTGTGGATATTTTAATGAAAAAGTCAAGCATATTGTGCCTGTAACCAAGACCATTTATAAATCAAAGTTATTAAAAACAGATTAAAAAGAGTAAAAAAATAATAAAAATTTGTAGTAATTTTCTGTCAGTACATTTTCTATTTTTGACAGATTTTTACTGTGTATCATCACCCAGAAAAAGCACACTATAGTTGTGAGATTGTATTTCAGCAAAACCTATTGTAAACCTTCAGAGCACTTGGGATATGGCACATGTTTACCTTTGTGATAATTATGTCTTTTTTTAAAAAAAGCTTAATGCTGTTCATGGATAAGCACGAGCAGGACATTATCGTTAAATCCCCTTTGGTGGTCCAAAAAGAAGGAAGGGTATATATGATTAAAACACCACATTGAGCAAATAATAACACAATTTAGATGTTTTTGGGTGAACTATTACTTTAAAGTCCTTACTGCATGTATTAAAGAAAATGAGTATGTTTCAGTTTGATTCAGTTTGAATTGAATTAATTTTCAACTATTCTGCATCTTATTTTTTTATTATTCTACATCAAATTCAGGTATTGAATACAAATGTAATAGAAAAACAAAACATCGAATTAACTTTGAACAGCACTCAACCATGGCACAGTAATATAATGGTAAATATCTGCCTGCTAAGCGGTGAATGATGAAGTGGTTACACATTTAGTTACACTTTATTAAGTACTTGTGTTTATGTTAAACTATTCATTTAACTACTGAGTAATATTAATTAATTGCATGTAATTACTATGGTTTGAATGTATGTTTGGTTTAAGGTTAGTTTTATGTATCTATGTATAATTAATTGGAATTACAATAATAAGTATATGGAACGTGTAACAGTGACACCTTAAAATGGTGTTACAAAACATTTTATCTGCTTATTTCTTAACAAAACTTTATAAACGTGTTTTGTTTCATTTTCTATTTTACCTAAATTCTCCCTGAAACTCTTGATTGTGAAGTCATTGATTAGAACATTTATCTGAATCACTCCCTCAGAGAGCTGATTGTGTTGTAGCTTCACCGTCTAAGCAGTAAATGGTGTTCATTGACAAATGTGATAGTTTATTGCTGCGCTATTGTGAAGATTCCCTTCATCCATTAAAATAACCCAGATGAAAACGAGCTCACATTTTGGATCAAATTATCCATCTTTCACGGAGGATAATTCGAAAGGGCTCATAAACTCTCTTCTCGCCAGCTTACTCTCAGCCGCCGAGGCCCTCCAATCTGCATGGCTGGAGCAGCTTTGAGCTCATTGTTCCGCACAATTAATGATCTCCCCACTCTTCATTGATCACCTCACCTGTCATCTTTGTTTCTGTTGGTTCTCCATCCTCATGCATTTACAGGAGGAGAGCAGCTGTGCTCCTCCACCCCCGGAGTGCAAAGACCAGGCTTTTGTTCCAGAGAAATCCACCAGGGATGAGGTGAGACTCCTGGTCAACCGTTCAAAACAGTGGAATGGTTCAAATGGCATGATTTCTTCTTGTGATACATGGCAGGTTTTTTCTCCAGAGGCTACACAGGTTGTGAAATAAATGTTTCTGTTTTTAGCTGGATTTGTTGTACGAGGAGGCGATCTACACCGTGGTCAATCGGGTCGGGGTGCCATCGCCAGAATATGTCACTAACGAAGGGGATATTTTCAGCTACATGCAGAAGGTGCATCACTGTTACTCATCTTATAAATCACACAGTACACTTAAATAAGCTTTCTTCACACTAAGAAAATAAAAGAGTTTTCAGAACTGTTCAGTGAAAGGTTATTTTACTTTTAAATGATTTTTTAAATGCATGATGATAAACACTCATGTTTTTACGCTTTTCAATATCTTTAAAGAACAGTTCTTAAAAGAAACATTACTTATTTTGAAGAACCTAAGGATAATTTCGAGTGAACAGATCCTAAAATAAAATTCTCACAATGAAGAATTACTATTTTAAAAAATGATTATCTAAACTCTTGAAAATAGAGGTTACAAAATGGTGTTTTTACAAATATACAATAGAAGAACCATATGTGTTCCCTAATGCAGCGGTTCCCAAAGTGGGGGTAGGAACCTCCAGCGGGGTTGCGAGACTGAGAGGGAGTTGCTTGGTGATTTCCAAAATTCTTATATATGTTATTAAACTAGTAGAATTACCATATTTTGTCCATAACCTACAGAAGATAAAAATATAATGTAATAGTTCCATAAAAATACAACAACATACAAATAAAAAGCCAAACAAACAAACAACATACAAATAAAAAGCCAAACAATCAAACAACATACAAATAAAAAGCCAAACAAACAAACAACCTACAAATAAAAAGCCAAACAATCAAACAACATACACATAAAAAGCCAAACAAACAAACAACATACAAATAAAAAGCCAAACAAACAAACAACATACAAATAAAAAGCCAAACAAACAAACAACATACAAATAAAAAGCCAAACAATCAAACAACATACAAATAAAAAGCCAAACAAACAAACAAACAACATACAAATAAAAAGCCAAACAAACAAACAACATACAAATAAAAAGCCAAACAATCAAACAACATACAAATAAAAAGCCAAACAAACAAACAAACAACATACAAATAAAAAGCCAAACAAACAAACAACATACAAATAAAAAGCCAAACAATCAAACAACATACAAATAAAAAGCCAAACAACAAACAACATACAAATAAAAAGCCAAACAAACAAACAACATACAAATAAAAAGCCAAACAATCAAACAACATACAAATAAAAAGCCAAACAAACAAACAACATACAAATAAAAAGCCAAACAAACAAACAACATACAAATAAAAGCCAAACAATCAAACAACATACAAATAAAAAGCCAAACAATCAAACAACATACAAATAAAAAGCCAAACAAACAAACAACATACAAATAAAAGCCAAACAAACAAACAACATACAAATAAAAAGCCAAACAATCAAACAACATACAAATAAAAAGCCAAACAATCAAACAACATACAAATAAAAGCCAAACAAACAAACAACATACAAATAAAAAGCCAAACAAACAAACAACATACAAATAAAAAGCCAAACAAACAAACAACATACAAATAAAAAGCCAAACAATCAAACAACATACAAATAAAAAGCCAAACAAACAAACAACATACAAATAAAAAGCCAAACAATCAAACAACATACAAATAAAAAGCCAAACAAACAAACAACATACAAACAAAAAGCCAAACAAACAAACAACATACAAATAAAAAGCAAGTTAATATTAAATTAAACAAATGAATAATGACTTAAAAAATGATATGGTTGTTAGACTGTTTAAGACTGTAGACTTTTTTTGTGTTGTCAATATGCTCATGTTTATACATAAATATGTACACTAGATCAGTGGTTCTCAACTGGTTTGGCCATGGGACCCACATTTTTACATGGTCATCAAGCCGTGACCTAAATTTTTAGGAACTATAATATAATTTAAGGTTATAAAATTATTTGTATTTATTTGTTAACATACACATGTAGTGACAGATAAATCATAAGAGACTCACCAAGACTTACAAATAAAATTTTATTGCTGTCATTTAACAAAATGTATGAACTTTTGTGATGCCCTCAGCTCTTGGAGTCATCTTTGAAAAAAGTCCACAGCTTTGTTCTTGCAACCGGATTTGGTTTCTGAATATCGTTTTAATTTAAAAGGTTTCATGCTCTTATGTGAGAGCACCTCACTAACATAAACAACATAAGTAAAAAATTAAACTTTTGTTGTTTTTTGACCACACACTCTGCGGCCTACTGAAAATGTTTCCGCCACCCACTTTTGGGTTGCAACCCACCAGTTGAGAAATACTGCACTAGATATTGCTTATAGACCCGCTTATGGGTCATTCAACCGCACTCGTCAAGACTAAAGCCAATGTGAAGATGCTGACTTTAGCGCTGTGTACGAGTGTAATAATGAGCAAATAAAGCACAAAGGCAGAACATTTCATAGGTAAGATTTCATTTTTTACGTTTTTGTATGTTACGAACTTTTGTGCTAAACGAGTAACATTATTGATGCTAATAGTCAGACCATAAGGTAAAGTAGCACCAACTCACGTTTTGTTGAATATATAAAAAAACGTAAATGTAAATGAAATATGACAACAAGATGCTGCTGTGCCAGAAGCTTGTATTACTGTCGGCTAAGTGAACGAGTCGTTCATTATGGAGATTCATTCACAAACTAATCGCTCCTTCCATTAGAATTAGAAGTGAAAGCAGAAGAGGAGGTGTGTTTCAGGACACGGATTAGATAAAACTGAACAGTTAGGGAGGATAATACATTTGCATGCACACAAACACATGCTCTTTGTCGGCAATGCCCATGCGGTCACTTATCCATCAATATAGAAAAGTGATGTAAAATAATTTCAAAATAATAATAATTTTTTTATAGTGACCACCGAGAGAACTCCCAATCGTAGATACATGTATAAATGTTTACATACCTATGGCTCTGGATGGCCAGTCCTCCACTGCACCTTGATCCCACATTCATTTCAAAGGAGCGCTACCCTGTACTAAAATGGCAGCTCTATTGACGCATTCCTTCCATTACACAACAATAGTGTAGGCGGCATCTAATGTAAATATCTATGATGTTTATATAGTTCTTATTGGTGCGTGTGCACCATTGTGTGCAATGTTTGTATGTTTATAACCACATCCGAGGATAGTGGGGGTCGTGAGACACTGGAATTTTTATTTTGGGGGTTGTGGGATGAAAAGTTTGGGAATCCCTGCCCTAATGAAACATTTAATTCTTAAAATAATATTGATTTATTATTGTAAAAACATCTGAAAAACCTATATATATATATATATATATATATATATATATATATATATATATATATATATATATATATATATATATATATATATATATATATATATATATTGTGGAATGGAAAGTTAATGTTCATGGCTCTTCTTGGAACTATCAATGAACATAAAGAGCCATTTTTGTTGCCTAAGTGACCTTTAAAAACAGATCTTTTAAGAATAGTTATTTTTAGTATGAAGGACATTTTAATCAGTGTTTGGGGGGTAACGAATAACAAATAACATGAGTTTGATAATGATATTACTTTTCTAATGAGTAAAGGGATGCATTACTTTTAAAAATTAAGTAATAATATTTGAGTTCCTTTTTTTTAAAAAAAATGTAATGTGAGTTACTTTTTAGATTAATTAACTCACTTTTAAA
Organism: Danio aesculapii; assembly: GCF_903798145.1. Taxonomy (NCBI): domain Eukaryota; kingdom Metazoa; phylum Chordata; class Actinopteri; order Cypriniformes; family Danionidae; genus Danio; species Danio aesculapii. Next base: position 53,061,456 of record NC_079437.1, on the reverse strand, counting down.
AATAATTAGCTGAATTAAAATTAGTGAAATCACTTTGAATCACACTCAATGAGAGAACACTGAAAAAAAAAACCCAAGATGACAGAGCCTTACATTTCTGTGATGGCAGTATTCTCATTATTTTGGACACATGGAAAAAAGGCAGATTACAGTCTCAATGAACAGTGATTTTACCAAATTAATAAGACAAAAATACAAAAGTGGCAAACAACATTGCTTTCAACTTCATTAATCTGCATAGCGTCAGGAAGTTTTCATGAGGCAACATTATTCAACATTTTATTTTTAATTTGTTTTTTTAGGTAAATGAAGGTTATACAGCATGTCGTTAAATGCGGAGCTCCTCTATTTAAAAAAAGAAGAAAAATACCCTGCAAGTTCTGAAAGAGTCAAGCCTCAGCCACGTCAGTAAAAGTAACTCAAAAGTAACGAAACACATTACTTACCATAAAAAGTAACGCAAGTTACTTTTTTGGGGAGTAACTCAATATTGTAATGCATTACTTTCTAAAGTAACTTTCCCCAACACTGATTTTATTGATCGAACATAGAAACAGTTTTGGTTCCCCAAATAACTTTTCAAAGAGCAAGTTAAAAAACAAATAAATAAATAATATGTATACATATGAATGTAAAGAACATTACAACACTTGGAGGAGCAATCCAAGGAGCAGCCCTAATGAGCCATTAAGCAAACAGTTTTCTTTTTTTAAGAATCTGAATCCAAATCTCTCTTGTGAAATGAAATGCTCCATGGATGTTAAATTTAGGGGACCCTGATAAATAACTGGATGCCAGTAAATAACTTTAGTATATAGGAGTGTACATACTTCAAAAACTCCCTCATATTTCCATAACAGCGCAAATATCATAATGTGTTGTGCCTCTGGCTCTCCAAATCCACCAAGACCTAAACAAATATCATGCTGATTGATTTCTGAATGAAATGGAAATAGACAAAATATTTGTTTTATCATTTGCTTTTAAACCACTTGCATTCTTGAGGTAAAGCTAGTCCTTGAAGGGATTGTGCTTGGGTGGTGGTGGTGGGCTTTGTTTACTTTCACTTGGTTTTATGAGTTGGAGCAGATGCTCTTGTCTCAGACATGATTAAACATCAAAGCCTGTGCCCAATGGGGATTGATGTTCGGCGCTTATATTACACCCATGAAACGTCCTGTCACTCTGGAGGAGCCTGATTCCATTCAGAGACCTCTAACAGTGAGGTAAAGCCGGTCTTACGTTTGAAGTGTCTCATCTATAATGTTTTTCCTTAAAAAGAGAAAGAAAAAAAATCTACCTTAAACACTGACACAACCTGATCACAAATGTAAAAGGCACCTTTCTCAAAAATAATGGTTATCAGCAAGTTTTGAATATTTTTTTTAAGCATTAAAAATTGGTGAAACGTGTTGAAGTGGTTGAACTGTTTTTGAAAACGTTTGCCAGGACTTCAAATTCATTATCAAGTCAAGACTTTTGAGCACACTCTTAAAAGTAATGCTTTATTATATTTTTTAATTGGCATTGATGGTTGTGTGAAGAGCTTTTTACATTGTTACAATATTTCCATTCAACAAAAGGTCCTTAATAGTGGGAAAAGGTTCTTTAGATTGTGAGATTTTTTAAGAACTGTTCACTAAATGCTCTTTCACAGGGGAAATGGCATCAATTCAATAGCCTTTAGTTTAAAGAGTGCAATTACGTGGCACTTAAAATCCAAAATAGAATCACTTTGTCAAATTACAGTTTATTTTTGTCTTATTGAAATTTACATTAATCTGAGCAGAAAATAAGGGCTCGTACATTTTCACTATGATTTAAGAAAGACACTCAATTTTCACGCTTGGTTTTAGTTGTGACATTTTTTGAGTTTGTCATCATTTGACGGGGCGATTTGGCCTGAAATCAAAATCTCGATTAATCGAATGTTTGAACTCGATTACAATTAATGAATATTTTTTTTTTTTTTTTTGCTTGATAGGTTTTGTATATTAAATTTTCTCACATATTACATGTCAGAGATTTTTGAATGAAGGAGGCATTACTTGATTTTAAAATTTTTAGAATCTACTATGTATGATTATTTATTGAACATTGAAGTTAAATAACTGAACAACTGAAATTAAAAAAACATTTTTCTTATTAAAAAAGTGAAATAACTTGCACTTTTGGAAACAAAATAAATAATTTTCAGTGTTTTTCATATAAAAAATGTGGAAAATAAGGAGTATCTCTTCTAAATGTAGTGCAAAGTAAGGCTCAAGAATGGGTCAAACGTCCTACTTGACCTGAGATCGGATGTGGTTGCAAAGTGGCTGCAGAAGTATAAATCAAGGCTTAACAGATCGGGGCATGCGACTCCACATGCAGTAGGGAAAAGTAATTGAAAAAATCATCCTGGAAAAATTAGATTGATTATAGTTTCTGAATGTCAATTTCGATTTCTTTTTGATTAATCGGCTAGCGCTACTTTCGACCACATCCAGAGGGAGTCAAAAATGCTTTCAACCGGATTGCTCTAGAAGTTTAGACTCACATGTGGTCAAACGCATTCAAACAGCTGCTAAAGACTGAGTGCTGTTGTATTTGTTAAATTTATTTTATTAAAACAAAAGCATACAAAGTATGCATGATAAAACCAAATCAAGTGTGTAGACCTACACTGAAAAAAATATTCAAAGATGATTCCTTGGATTTACTCAATTTTTTTCGTTAAGTGGTCGTAAACAATTTATTTGGGCCGAATTTAAACAAATTAAGTTGAACATTATTAAATTTAATTTGTTTGTTTAAATTTAACACAAATAAATTGTTTGCAACAGTTTTGCATGCAACACTATTTCCGGAGGTGATCAGAAATAAACTAAATCAATTATCTATAATTTTATTAGTCAATGAATAAGTAGTCTACACAAAAATTATGCAATATGTGCTAGTTTTGTTGTTTCTCAGGTAATTACTAGTGCTACATAAGCAAAGTGTGGATTACTTCACATAACAACCAAAAGCAGAGACACATCATGCTTACACATAAAAAAATTATACAGAGATATAAACGCAGAGCTGCTAGTAGCACATTGTTACTTCTTTACAAGCTAACAAGATGACAGTTGTAATTTTGATTATTTTGCAGACCTGAAACTTCTTATACCAGAATCTTTAAAATGCAAGGGAAAAGTTTTTGTCTAAATCGTTGACATTTAAATGTAGCCTTAGATTAAAAGATCAGAGAAAGTCATTATCTGCCCCCTTGTGATTGAATCGATGAAAACACATCTTAACACCAGGTGTGAACAGGGTTCCAAGTCACATGTCATTCAAGAAAAGTTCTCATACATCCAGTCTTAATCTCACCTATGGGTTTTTGAGAGTTTTGGTTGTAAAGAAATTACATTTCTACATCCTTTGTTATAGACACACTGTAAAAAAAATGCTGGATTCCACACAATCAATTTGGGTTGTGAGAACATGTAGGGATTAAGTTAATTTATTGGTTTTTATAAATTTAAGTAGACTAAACATAAAACAATTACCCCCCCCCCCCCAAAAAAAAAAAAAAAAAAAATCAAGAAATGTCTTCTTTTCACTCAATTCAAAAGTATGTAGTATGAACAGTGCACATGAGTGCATTACATATTCCAAAGCCAAATGTTTTTTTTTTTCTTGCTCAGGTCTTTGATATGGGTCAAGAAGAGCATGAAATCATCCTCCAGAGAGTCAGAGAATCCAAGGTAAGCCTTTCACTTGAGTTTTGTCTGATGCATGCAAATCACAACACAGCATGTAATGTTTAAACACCACCAGCACGATCCCAACACTGTAAAAAAAATAAAAGCATGAAAAAACACTGTCTTGATTTCAACAGCAAAAATGCTACTTTTATGTTTTTGTTGACATTACTGTGGTTCTTTTTTTACATTTTTTTTTCTAACCAGTAATGTGCTTCGGAGTTTAATACTGATATAAAGTTTGATGCTAAATCTAATGCTGACAAAAAAATATTTTATTCCTTTAATTTAGCGTTAGTTTAGTGTGTTACCAAGATGTTTTTTTAGTCAACACAGGCTCATTGTAAATACGTAGCCCCCTATACATTTCTGGAGAGTATAAATTATGTAGCCAGAGTTGTATGGCTGCATTACATATTTAAAATCATCGCTACGGGGCAGTATGACGCCGCTGGCAGCTTCTGTTTCTTTTCTCGCTTTACCAGCTGACCGCTTACCACCATGTGGACAGCTTTTCCACTGTTACCAGTTTGCCCTATGACTTGCCATGTAAATTGGCAGACTTGAGACACAGAGAGGAGTTGACCGCAACAATGGGGTTCAAGTCTGGCGAAGAACGGTTTCAGAAAGCAGGAAAAACCAAAGGCAACAAATAAAATTAACGAGTACATAAAAGGGATAGAATGTGGTAAGATCTGAAATCGTGGGAATAATCAGGCAGACGTGAGGCCTATTCTTTTTCTGGATTCCTTTTGACAACACTATCAGTTGGGTTTAGGAAAGGTGGTGGGTGGGTCAATCTGTGTTTATAAAAACACTATCAATTGAGTTTAGGGAAGGGGTGGGTGAGGGATCAGTCGGTTGGTCAGTTAACAGCGGCATTTGGTGGATTTACGTGAGAACAGCAGGTGCGAATGGCACTCACAAGAGAAATTCGAGATCATACATAGGGGACTCTGGTGGGTTCAAGAAAACAAAACTACAAAAAAGTAGCTCCTGGAACGTATTTCATGCTCTCGTAGAAATGTATAAAGGGGAATGTATCAATAATGAGCCTGGGTTGTTTGTAGGAGTTGTGTAAATGCCACTGAGCACCTTGTATATTTTTGCACATTTCTGTATTTATATATCTCAGCCTGTGGAAAAGCTGATTGTGATGATCATTGGCCCATCATATGACTTTCTCATCATCACCTGCTTTAGGATGTGTTTTTTTTTTCTGTGTAACAAAGGCACAATGTGAGGGTTTTAGTAAAACTTTAGTGTATTAAATTAATAAAATATGGTGATTTACTGCAAAATTTAGATATGTATTTTATGGTTTCTACTATGTTTTTACTGAGAAATTATGGAAACAACAGCTGCATTTTTTTTTTCATTACATTTAAGAAAGATTCCATCATTTTGTCTTTCATATATGACTGCAGAATTATTCAACTGTAGGAAAATGTTGATATTTATATAGGAGCCTCTCTTACCAGACTATTGTAGAATCGATGAAAGAAACTATTTAAACAAGTTTCATCTTCAGCAGGCCTAAAGAAACTTCGAAATGTCAATTATGAAGGAGAAGAACCTCTTAAAAGGTCTTTGAAAAGAACAGAAAAAATGTGCCATTTGAATGTGCATCACAAGGATCTGAGCCTTCATTTGAACAACAGTCTCCCACTGCCTGTGTCATACATAATATACTCACATCTAACATCTGAAAAAAGGAAACCTCTATTGATTTCTTTGCTGTCGACAAGCCTCTGCGTTGCAGCACGGCATGCTTGCGTTTACTTTACTGTTCACTCACTCGAGGTGCCGCCACCATGTCGAGCAGCAAATAAAACATGTTCAGCTTGTATTACTGCAGTGCTGCCTTCTAATCCATGTCTGAACCTCTCTTTTGTAGAAAGCCAGCTTTTCTCTCAGGGTCTCTGTAATGAAAGGCAAAAATCTCATGGCGAAAGATGCCAATGGTAAGATCTTTCTACCTTCCATGAATGATATGTGTGTTTTGCTTCTCGTAGCAGGTCCTTTTGATGTAGTCTGGGGCATTAACTTTTGGTTTGGAGTTTTCAGAAACAAAAAACAACACAGAAAAAAGAACAAGACAAAACATTCACATACAGACATAACAGCTACACTCTTAAGAAAATATTCAAAAAGCATACTTATATACATTTCTGTAAACATATGGTCAGGTTTTCTAACAGCTTGATCCAGGACAGTTAAAAAAGAACAGCTTTTAGGATTGAATGCATAATTTAATTTTCCATTTCATGTTTAATTTGTGTGATTTACTGTGTGATTTACTGTTTTGTTGTAGTCAGTTTATAGGTATTTGCAGCACTATTTAACCCTTGTTTACTGTTCAAATTGACTATGCTTTCATTATGTTAGAGGCTGTTTTTGCCCATTGAATTCCATTATAACCACATATTTTGATTGCAAAGCCATGACACCAAATTATTGATTAATTAATTGTTGGTGTTTTTCCCTATTGGGAAGATGTAAAACTTTTCGTTTTTTACTGTTGATCATCAGTTGGCAGCATTAACCCTTTAGATAGGCCAGTGCAAAAAAAGTTTCTGACTTTCATATTGAGTTCCATGGAGTAAAACAGCAAATTATAGTGTGCGTGCATAAATACACTTACAATGTTTACTATGTTCTGAGAGCTGAGCTGCTTATTTTTTACTATCAAACATATCAAGGTAAGTGCGAAAAGGTCTCTCTCACACACTTGCACACTTCACATAACCATAATTTTTATACAGAAACTAAACTTTTTTTGCACTGCAACTAATGATCAACAGTAAAAGAAAATTGTAAATTTACCTCTTTCCAACAAGGAAAACGAGCAATAATCCAGAATGCATGATTGTTTTGTGTCATGGATTTGCAATCAAAAAATGTGATTACAGTATAATGCAAGTCAATGGGGCAAAAACAGCCACAGGCATAACGATTATTACGTATTATTGAATTTTTTAAAGTTTCCAAAGCATTTTCTTAAAATATTTGTCAAAATAAGATTTGTTACCAAAAACCATTCAATTTGCTTAAACACAGAGGAAGTTGTGGCCAAATTAAGACTCAAAATGACCTCAGAGTGCGCTGTAAAAAATCTGTTATTTTACTTTTTTTTCGGTAGCTGGGGAAGCTGGAAAAAAAGGTAAAATAATGACCTTTAAATTACAGAATTTTACCGTAAAATAAAAGATGTTAAATTACAGAAATTTACCGGAAATTTAAATGTAAGGAAATTTCTGTAATTTATTGTCCGTTATTTTATGGTAAGTTTCTGTAATTAAACATCTGTTATTTTACGGTAAATTTCTGGAATTTAATGGCCGTTATTTTACGGTAAATTTTTTAAATTTAATGGCTGTTATTTTACGGTAAATTTCTGTAATTTAATGGCCATTATTTACGATAAATTTCTGGAACTTAATGCCAATTATATTACGATAAATTTCTGTAAATTAACGTCCATTATTTTACTATAAATTTCTGGAATTTCATGGCTATTTTTATGGTAAATTTTTGTAATTTAACGTCTGTTATTTCATGATACATTTCTGGAATTTAATGGCCATTATTTTACGGTAAATTTCTGGAATTTAATGGCCATTATTTACGATAAATTTCTGGAATTTAATGCCAATTATATTACGATAAATTTCTGTAAATTAACGTCCATTATTTTACTATAAATTTCTGGAATTTCATGGCTATTTTTTATGGTAAATTTTTGTAATTTAACGTCTGTTATTTCATGATACATTTCTGGAATTTAATGGCCATTATTTTACGGTAAATTTCTGGAATTTAATGGCCGTTTTTTTTGGTAAATTTATGGAATTTAACGTCTGTTATTTTACGATGAATTTCAGGAATTTAATGACCATTATTTTACAGTAAATTTCTGTGATTTAACATCCGTTATTTTACAATAAATTTCTGAAATTTAATCGCTATTATTTTACGGTAAATTTCTGTAATTTAACATCTGTTATTTTACCGTAAACTTTCACAGCTGCTGGGAAAGAATTTTTTTTACAGTGTGGATGAAAACATCTTCAACAGCAGATAAGGATTAATGCCCCCAAAACAGCAAAGTCTTAACCAATTTTTGGCTTAATGCAGTTTAGCTTAACGGTTTAACTTACACTTAAAAAATTTTAATTAACCCATCATTTACTCTCCCTCATGTGGTGTTAGATCGTTATTAGTTTCTTTTTTCTGTGCTGGTTTGTGCTGGTTTTGATAGATTGTGTTCATCATCATGGAAAATGAGCTGCTGTTTCTTTGTTCTTTAATTTGCACTTATCTGGAGATCCTCCTCAGAACATCGAGCCCCCAATATATTCAGAGCAAAATTATTTTCATTTTCGTTTAGGGGTAGAAAGAAGTTCAAAACACCTGAGCAGTGTTACTATTTTGACACTGCTGAGAGGGATTTATGTATATATAAATATGTGCGTTGAATTTTACTCCCAACAACAAAATAAACAGTGAGAAGAGTTAGGAAAGCATCTAATCATAGTGATAAGGTGTTTGCAGAACTGCTCTGTAATTTGATACTCCAGTCAAGTCATGTCACATTTATTTATTTCAATTTCTACTATAAAGCAGCTTGTTTGAATTTTTATGCAATATTTGACCTTAACCGAGCAGGCACACATCATAAGAAGTTAATATTAGGTTAGATTTAGGTTGTGACATCAGGTGACCAAAATTCAGTGTCTAGCCAGCTTCCAAGTACAACGTTATTTTGATGTCAAATAGCGTCAAATGATGTTGATATTTGCTTGAAATACTGACATTTATTTATCACGTATGGCAACCAAAATCCAATGTCTGATAGATTAGACGGTGATATTTAGTTGTTTTTAGCTTGCCTTGGAAAGTGACCAAAAACCAACATCTGTCTGCTGATTGGATTTTCATTTCACCCAAAATGCAACGCCCCCACGACGTTGTGGTACAACATCAATCTGACGTCATGTTAATGTCATGTGCCTGCTGGGAACAGACTGAACAGAGAAATTTGTGCTCAGGAAAGTACCAATTCAAAGAAGGTGGAGCCTTAGAGCCAAACCTACTGTACTTATCGCATTGTCAAAAGTTCTCTTTGGCTGATAAACTTTTTTGATCTACCATTGGCCTATAATGGCGTTTCGAAAGAGTTTAGCAGCCAAATTGAACATTTCTAAAGAGTTTGCTTTGGCAAGCTGTCTTAAATTCCTGATCTAGTCCAATTGAACTATGCTTAGGTCAGTTTTGCTCAGAAATACATTAGTCTTCAGTTTCACTTGAAGTATATCCTAGCCATGACACTCACATCAGTGAATTTATGGGATTGATACTTAGTTTAATAGTTTAATACTAATACTTTGCACTGTTAAGAAAATCAGGCCTTAAATCTCCAAAAAAAAGAGCCAAAAAATGCATAGCCAAATTCTTAAAGGGACAAAATTTTTCAGTTGTTTGTTGTTATTTATTACCCCCCCCCCCCCCCCCCCCCCCAAAAAAAAAAAAAAAAAAAAAAACTAAGATTTACAAGAGACCACCGCAATAATGTGACTTAAAGTAACAATAGTTTACGAAAAATCTTAATTGTCAATTAATTTTTTTTAAAAATAATTTTAATAAAATAAAATACTAATTATGGTCACACTTTATTTTGATGGTCCGTTTGTTGAATTTAAGTTACATTGCATCTACATGCCAACTAATTCTCATTAGATTATAAGTAGACTGTTAGGTTGGGGTTAGGGTTGGGGTTAGGGTTAGTGTAAGTTGACATGTACTTGCAAAGTTTCTTATAGTCTGTTAAATGTCTGTTGAAAGAGCAGTATCAGCAGATATTAAGCAGACAGTCTACTAATTCTCAAATGGACCATCAAAATAAAGTGTTACTCTAATTATTTATCATTTTAAATCTGTATTATTTGCCACTATCTTTTAAACCACTACATTTAACCCATTTATCAGCATGAAGTAATTTACCATAGAATAAATTTTCCTCACATTATTTTTTATATTTTAATAAGTAGGTCAGAATGTTGTTGTTGAATGAAGAATGTTATTACATTTTTACACAAATTTATCTGTTAAGCTAAATGGCAATGGAACATAAGAAAAGTAGACACTTCACTTGCATTTAACCAGCTTTATAAGATTATAAATGTTTGCTTATGGGTGCTGTGTAGGGTACAGTGACCCCTATTGCATGCTGGGAATCCTCTTGGGACAATCACCCAAAGACACTGAGGAGAAGAAAGAGAGGAAGTTCAGTTTCCGCAAGAGACGGGAAAAGTTAGAGAAACGTTCCAGCGTCAAGGAGGTTTTGGCAGGACGGGACATCCAGGTGACCGAAGTCAAACCAGAGACACTTAACCCCGTGTGGAACGAGCACTTTGTTTTGTGAGTATGACATTCTGTTAAAATTTAATAGGGTTTTATTAGATGATATCAAATTTATTTTCCTCCAATGTATATTTTCCCCCAATTTCTGTTTAATGGAGAGAAGATTTTTTCAGCACATTTCTAAACATAATTTATAATAACTGATTTCTTTTATCTTTGCCATGATGACAGTAAAATAATATTTTACTAGATATTTTCCATGATACTTGTATTCAAACGCAATTTAAAGGCTTAACTAGGTCAGTTAGGTTAAATGGGCAAGTCAGAGTAATTAGGCAAGTCACTGTATAAAATGGTTTGTTCTGTAGACAGTCGATAAAAATTTAGGAGGGCTAATAAATTTTACCTTAAAATGTTTTTTTAAAAATTAAAAACTGCTTTTATTCTAGCCGAAATAAAATAAATTAGACTTTCTCCAGAAGAAAAAATATTATAGGAAATACTCCGAAAAATTCCTGGCTCTGTTAAACATCATTTGGGAAATATTAAAAAAAAATAAATAAAAATAAATCACAGGAGGGCTAATAGTTTTGATTTCAACTATATATAATAACCACTTTCAAATGTGTTTGTTTTCCACAGCGACATCGATGATGTTCACAATGACCTCCTCCATCTGGACATATGGTAAGACCAATCAACATCAACAACCGCCTTTCAGAGCTGGAACAGTCATCTCTATTTTTTTCTAACCAACAAGTTGTTTTGCTTGTTATTTTTCACCCCAGGGATCACGATGACGATGTTTCAGTTGCGGAGGCCTGTAAGAAGCTGAATGAAATCAGTGGATTCAGAGGAATGGGCAGGTAGATCAAACAACAGCCGTCTGTTGTCTTAAAGCTAATGAGCCTGAGATGCATCTAACACATTTTCTGCAAACGCACGCCGAATGCATGACTCAAACTGTTGCATCATAATATTAGATATTTCAAGCAAATTGCCAAATCCGTGAGGGCTAACGGAGCCACTGCATCAGGGAGCGAGGAGAATGCTGATGATTTCCTGGGTTGCATCAACATCCCGTTGAATGTGAGCTGTTATTCTGCACGATTAAGATCCAACAACAGTGAGGCAACTCATGAAGTTTGTCACTAAACCTACTTTTGCACCACTCTCCGTCTGTTTCCAGGAGATCCCGGTGGTTGGCTATGATAAATGGTTTAAGTTGGAGCCCAGATCCAGTGCCTCTAAAGTTCAGGGAGAATGTCATCTGATTCTGCGCCTCTTCACAACCCAGGTACTGCTGTTCATCCGAGACCAGCTCTCATTAAGGGTATATTTTATGCAAATATGAAAGTCTGCTGTTCAGTTATTCATCCCCTAGACATATTTAGGACACATTTTCTCTTCGGTTGAACATTAATGACGATTGTTAGTTGAAATTGTGGTTCATGGTTATTCATAGAATGCAATTCAACATCAACTAGAACTTTGGGAGTCATAAAAACAAACACAGCCAAAAGCAAAATGTATATATTTGTGGCTGCTACAGATACATTGTGATGAAATGATTGGCTTGTGTAAGAAACTGAACATTATTTACAATATTAATACATTTAATCTAGTCTCACAAAATTGACATTAGTATTTTTTAGTATAGTATTAGTTATTTACTTTAAAAATGGTAGTAACTATTGACTTATTATTAATCAACAAGGATCACAGTTTCAGATAATAATCATCTCTGAAAAGAAAATTCAGTCTAATCTTCATATTTTGACAAACATCCCCATTAAAATGTATTCATTCATCTTCACAAAGTTCAGAGTCTTTACTGTGAAACATGTTGTATTCAATGTTTACCCACGCTCAAAAATTAACAACACAATTTAAATGAACAAAAGTGGCTACAATACTATTTGAATGGTTCATGGATATTCATATAATGCAAGTCAACATCAACCAGCACTTTGGGAGTCCTAAAAACATACACTGGCAAAAGCAAAATTGATATAGTTGTGGCTGCTATGGACACATAGTGGTGTTATGAAGTGAAATGATTAGTCTGTGCAGGAAACTGAACAATATTTACAACATTATTACATTTAATCCTGTCTCACAAGTCTTGTTTGGGGTATATTATTAGTTATTTACTTTATAAATATTGGTAGCCGTTGACTTTTTATTAATCAACAAGGGTCACAGTTTCAGTTAAAAATCATCTCTGAAAAAACAAACAAACAGTAAAGGGGTTAAATTAAATGCTGATTTTCATATTTAGGCCAACATGCCCATTAAAATGCATTCATTTATCTTTGCATAGTTCAGAGTCTTTACTGTGAAGCATGTTTCATTCAATGTTTACCCACCCTCAGAAATGCAATCACAATTTAAATGAACAAAGGCAGCTATAATACTATTTGAATGGTTCATGGATTTTCAAAGAATACAGTTCAACATCAACCAGTACTTTGAGAGTCATAGAAACACACAGGCACAAGCAAAATTGATATATTTGTGGCTGCTACAGACACATTGTGGTGTTATGAAGTGATATGATCAGTCTGTGAAAGAAACTGCACATTATTTACAACATTATCACATTTAATCCTGTTTCACAAGTCTTTTTTGTGGTATATTATTAGTTATTTACTTTATAAATGGTGGTAACCATTGACTTTTTATTAATCAACAAGGATCACAGTTTCAGCTAAAAATCATCTCTGAAAAAAACAGTAAAGGCCTTAAATTGAATGCAGATTTTTCATATTTAGGCAAACATCCCCATTAAAATGTTTATCCATGCTCAGAACTGCAAATCACAATTTAAATGAACAAAAGCAGCTACAATAATATCTGAATGGCTCATGGATATTCAAAGCAATTCAACATCAGACAAAAGCAAGATTGATATATTTGACATATTGTAGTGTTATGAAGTGAATCAATTGGTCTGGTGCAGTGGGTAGCACAATCGCCTCACAGCAAGAAGTTCGCTGGTTCAAGCCCCGGCTGGGTCAGTTGGAATTTCTGTGTGGAGTTTGCATGTTCTCCCCTTGTCCGATTGAGTTTCTTCCGGGTGCTCGTTTCCATCCCAAGTCCAAAAACGTGGTATAGGTGAATTGGGTAAGCTAAATTGTCTAGAGTGTATGTGTGTGAATGTTTCCCAGTGATGGGTTGCAGCTGGAAGGGCATCCGCTTCGTGAAACATATGCTGGATAAGTTCATTCCGCTGTGGCGACCCCTGATAAATAAAGGGATTAAGCTGAAAAAAAAAATGAATGAATGAATGAATGAAAAAAACAACATTATTTACAACATTATTACATTTATCCTGTCTCACAAGTCTTTTTTGTGGTATATTATTAGTTATTTACTTTAAAAATGGCAGTAACCATTAACTTATTATTAATCAACAAGGATCACAGCTCTCTTCGGGGCCTACTCTCTTTGTCTCTCTATTCCTCCCCGCCTCTCTCTCTTTCTCTTTCTGTCCTTCTCTCTCAGGGAACTTTATTTTACATTTGGGCACAATTAATATCATATGTTTTTATCATTTCATGTTTTATCATTTTACACAGTTATTTTGTAACTAATTCAGTTGTAACCATAGAGAATTATTGTCATTAAATCATTTCATTTTCAAGTATTTTGTGAATTACTTTTGATTTAACATCAACACTTAATTTCTCCATATTGCAAAACAATACAATCACATAATAGCAGCGCACTCCCACATTATAGCTATTAAAATTGCGCTTTTTTTTGTATTTGGTATAAGATTGCTGAAGGAGGATTTGACTAGAAATGTACAGTTTTTCACTATCATACTGATAACTTTTTAGTCGTTCGGCAGAACTGCAGTTCAAACCGCTGTAGTTAAAATCCCTTCTTACTTGGCCTTTGATTAAAAGCTAATTTTCATATTTAGAAAAAACTCCCATTAAATTGTATTCTTTCATCTTTGCATAGTTCAGAGTCTTTACTGTGAAACATGTTTTATTCAATGTTTATCCATGCTCAAAAATGCAGATCACAATTTAAATGAACAAAAGCGGTTACAATACTATCTAAATGTTTGGGATCAGTAAGATTTCTCTATTTGTTTATAAATATTTCTATTCAATAGAGAGGCATTCAAATAAGCAAAAGACACAGTAGATTTTTTTTAATGTTTAATATTGTAAGGAAATAGTTTTCAAATAAATGCATTTTTTTATTTAATCATCAAGGAATCCTGATGAAAACATCACTTTTATATATACTGTGCAAAACAAATTAGCACCGCAGCTATTTTCAACATGATAGTAGTGGATATGAACATCAAATCAGCATATTAGGAAGAATTTTGAATGAACATGCAACTAATTACACTTATAATTATGTAATACTTTATAAGTTTTTTTTTTAATCAGATAAATGCAGCCTCAGATAGCTTAAGAGACTTTTTCAAATTTCTATAATAAATTAATATCTAAAAACAAACAAAAAAAAAATTTTCATATAAAAAATTTTCCTGACCAAACATTAGATGGTTCTTTAAACGCTTCGTTAAACATGTTTAGAAAGTCAAGGTTATGAGTTTCATTCATTTAAAGTTAACATTCCTCTTTATAATACAGTATATAATACTTCCTCTTTCTTCTGCTCAACAGAGAGACACAGCAATGAGTAAAATGGCCTCCAACGTGACCATTCACAAGAAGATGCTGAGTCAGATTCTGGACTATGAGCATAATCAAATTCAGGTGCATTTTAAATATTTTAAAATTCACATTCTTATCAAGTTTTGAGTTATTTATAACCAATGATACAATTTTACTCGCAGAAAGAGCCTTATAACTGGAACGGCCAAGTGTGTGCGGCTGCATGGACAGTGCTGTCCCATCATGCAGTCCAGGCTGACCTCTCACCCCTGCAGCAGGCCATCATGTAAGTATCAATTACTACACCTGTAGTGAAATCAAAGCTCATCTGCATTGTTGGGGAAAGTTACTTTTAAAGTAACCAGGGCCATGCAGAGACCTTTCGAGGGGCATGTGCTCAAAGTGATGACACGGGGGCAGGTGGTGGCCAATCGCGAACTGAAAAGCAGGGGTCACTTTCATTCATTTTTGAGGGGCATTCTTTTATCCATGAGAAAAAAGGGCATGTGCTTGAACGTAATGATATACAATCTCACATTACTTAATGAAAGTAACTACAGTAAGTGTAACAGTTACGTTTTTAAGGAGAGTGTAGTATTTCGTTCATCTTGACTTGACTTGCTTGCTTGAAATATTATAAAAATCTTCTTTTCTTGTATGGCCATTTTACACCAAAATAGAAATATGAAGGGCGCTGTGAAAAATTGCTGTAGAATTTATTGCTAGCATTTTTAGTTGCCAGCAATTCGGTTCAATTTACAGGTCCAAAATGTACAGGTGTAAAACTACAGCACCAATTGTAATTGTTAATTTGCAGTGCACTTGTACAGTTTATATGCCAGTAATACTGTAAATTTTACAGCAATTTTTTTTACAGTGCGAATAAACCTCAGGCTGAAGGAAATTTTAATTCACGTCTGTACGGTTCCTGCACAGCTCAGATAAAACAATCCGATCGTGATTCTTAGTGTCACAATTCGATTCCAAAATAATTGTTTACTTGCATTTTTCATTTTGTTTTTGTGCTGAACTTTTACATCTTCAAAACTTTACATTTTAACCAGAATTGGAGTTTTATTTTTATTAAATTAATCAGGTCGAATAATCTCCGGCGGATAATTTATGAAGAAATTATGAAGAACAAACCAATCTTATCCCAAAAAAATTACATGTATTACATGTATTTTGGTTATTTATAACATAAAAAACTGACAGATGAAGTCAACATCATTTAATTCTTTTTCAAATGTTTCCCAAGTGCCCAAGTGCTTTAACGGGGAAAATATTTGTTCAACACGTTTTAAACAATAGTTTTAATGACTGTTTTTATTCTTCACATAAACATTAGAATGCATCAGTGAATATCCAGAGTTATATTTCACAGTTTTTATTCAATTTAGAGGACACTGAATCTGTTCTTGTGGAGCTGAGAAGAGTAAATACATGTTCACATTTAAGCTACAATCACAGTAATTACAGTATCATGTTTACACATAATACACAATACACTTTTTCTCTCAACGCAGGAGCAGGAAAGCTGTCCATTTATAAACGGGATAACCAAGTAACTTATGTTATTTGTTTAAAAGCAACTTCAGTATTTTTGCGGAATTTACAAAGTACTGTAATGCATTACTTTATCTAATTACTTTACAGAAAGTAATCTGATTACATTACTTACATTACTTGTGATGCATTACCCCAACACTGCTCGTCTGTTTACTGCATGTTTATTGACAGGATGAGCACAACAGCATGAAAACAGCAAACGCTTATAACACCAAGACCCGTCCTGATAGTCTCTGCATGCTTCAGATCCACATGCCTGCCAACAGTGAGACTGACACTAGTGTGCAAACCGGATGTTTTCTGCATGTGTTTGCAGCCGTTGGCAGTGTTACAGCAGCCACCACCGCTCTCAGAGAATGAGCTACGCGCTGCTCCTCAGGCTGCTGAAAACCGTGGAGGCCGAGTGGGAGGATACGGCTGTGCAAGGAGAGCTGGTGCGTCTTTACAACAGCTCGCTGACCCTGAATGTCTGGGCAGAGACTGGAGATCAGTCTGGGGCTTAGTGATCTGAGGGGCTTTATAGACTGGGGTGAATTCAACACACTTCAGGTTTTTTTATCAGTGTTTTCTGGTTCTGGTAAATGTAAGTACAGTTTTTGTAAGATTCATTTTCTTTAAAAAAAATAATGGATGATTTTTTCATGCTCTTGTCAATTTGGATTTTTCATTCACAGAACTGGATTGGTTATTTGGATTAGAACATTGTGTTTTATTTAGAGCTACTGCTAGTCTGTTTGACATTATTTCTAAATGGAATTATTAAACTTATAACCGGGCAACCAGGTGGCTCAGTGGTTAGCAAGAACCGGATGCTCTGGTTTTCCCTACAGACCAAAGACATGCACTATAGGTGAATCGGATGAACTAAATTGGCCAGAGTGTATGAGTGTGTGTGTAAATACGAGAGTGTATGGGTATTTCCCAGTTCTGGGTTGTGGCTGGAAGGGCCTCCACTGCATAAAACATATGCCAGAATAGTTGGCGGTTAATTCTGCTGTGGCAACCCCTTAGAAATAAGGGACTAAACCGAAGGAAAATGAATGAATGAATAAACTTATAACATTGTTTTATCTATGTTAGTCATTTACTTATTCATTATTATCAACAATGAAGTTCGGCACCATTGTGATTTATAGTCAAATGCACATACGGGCCAGTGGAAAGAAAAAACATATCTGAGATATATAAGATTCCACAAAAGTTGTGAGATTTGAGTAGAACAGTCTCTGTAAAAGTTAATTATGTTTAAATAGAAAAACAATAGACAATTTCCTTAGTACGATTCAAAAGTGTGATCATTTATAACACAGGTGTCAAGTCCAGTTCCTGGAGGGCCACAGCTCTGCACAGTTTAGTTCCAAACCTAATTAAACACACCTGATCAAACTAATTAAGTCCTTCTGGCTTGTTTGAAACCTACAGGTAAGTACAGTATGTTGAAGTAGGGTTGGAGTTAAACTGTGCAGATCTGCGGCCCCCAGGACACCTGTAATTTATAACAACCCTCTGAGCTGTTTTTTATAGGCAAATATAAGTATACCTTAACTAAATACTGGATCTTAATCTACTTCAATCAGGCAGTCTTCCATAGTTATATAAAATTGCAACCTAACCCAATTTTGTTGTTAGTATATGACAAGCATCTACCTGAAAAATTAGGCAGAAACTTAGTTTTGTATTGTTTGTTGATTGGATAGATGCAAATTCAACATAATTTCATAGCATTTTAATGAATAAGTGGCTAAAACATATGAATTTGTATGTACAGTACATTTTTGTACAAATGACATACAAATTTATTCATACATTCATTTTCTTTTTGGCTTAGCCCCTTTATTAATCTGGGGTCGCCACAGTGGAATGAACTGCCAACTTATCCAGCATATGTTTTACGCAGCGGATGCCCTTCCAGCTGCAACCCATCTCTGGGAAACATCAATACACACTCATTTACACACATACACTATGGACAATTTAGCCTACCCAATTCACCTGTACCACATGTCTTTGGACTGTGGGGGAAACCGGAGCGCCTGGAGGAAACCCATGTGAACAATGTGAGAACATGCAAACTCCACACAGAAACGCCAACTGACCAAGCCGAAGCTCGAACCAGCGACCTTCTTGCTGTGAGGCGACAGCACTACCTACTGTGCCACTGCGTCACCCATACAATTTTTATTGAATTAAAATAAAATTTTGTACAAACTCATGCGATTCACATAATTTAATAGTTACATTTTTGTCAGATTGGGATGGCAATTCTGAAACTAACATTGCAGTACTTATATTGCAAGAAAGTTCCACCCAAGAGAGGACTGTAATTAAAAAGTACAGACTTATAAAAACTATAATAAATTAACGACGTCTTTAAGTTATGAAATACATAGGGTGAATTTACATTTCATGTCCACTTTATTCAGTAGCGACTGCCAATCTTTTTCTCAAGAAATGCTTATAAACAAACAGGCACTGTGAACTTAAGAGTTGCAGATTGCAATTGGCGCTAATTTATGACGTAATTTCTTTAGCGAATTGAGTGCTTAAAACAGCACGGCATGTGCAAATAAACGTCGCTGTAAGTTGGTTTAATTAATTCTTGGTGAATTCCCCCCTAAGGCTCTAGTTTGGAGCTAATTCCTTTCATCTGGGTCCAGTCTGTAATTATGTTTCTGAGTGCAGGAGGGTCTCTTGGCGGAGAGCTTCAGACTTTACTGTGATTACTGCCTGTCTCAAATGAAGAGTATGCGTCAAGTATTCCCCTGCAACAATTCTGCTGCAATCATACGCTGTGAGCTTATGCTGAGGTAAAATCACACCCACACACACCCCAAAACCCAACCCTCATTGAAAACCTGTGGCAAATCTTGAATGTGAAAAATTAACAATTTTTTTTTTTGTTTTGAATTACAAGGACTCAAGTCCTCATAAACCTAACTCAATATTGTAAAACCTAGGGCATACCCATGTCATTTTACAAATATCTGTGAAACACACACAATTCACACACACACACTTTCTATAAGTGTAATGCTTTCTATACTGTACAGACTCTATGGCCCAATTCCAATTCTACCCAGTCGTGATCATCGATCTCTTATGAAGCAAGAAATCATCATGACATATGATGACATGTCGTAGTGCAGCTCCATTTCTTAGGCGTAAATTTTGAAACCCTTCCCCTTCACACTCTGTTTCAAAGGGCGAGGGGTAGAATCAGGATTGGGCCAAATTATGTCTTCTTCCCCCAATCCAAACCAAAGTTCCTTTAAGGCAAGTAATTTCACTCGCCAGCCATCTTTGAAATGCCTCTCAGGGAGTAATGTTTGAATGGGGAAACATCAAATCTCCAAAATCTCTTGCCAAGCTTACTATTAAATTTCGTATTAGGAATCACCAATACAATTAAACAAAAACTCTCTTTTTCTAAACATTTGAATCACACAAAATCTGCAGAAGCTCATGTCAAGTCCGAGCCCCTTTTACAGAGAATCGTCTTTTTAGCAGGGGAGTCCAAACTTGGTCCTGGAGGGTCGGTGTCCTGCTGAGTTTAGCTTGAACCACATCTGGCTGAAGGTTTTTAGTATATTTAGTAAGAGCTTGATTAGCTGGTTCAGGTGTGTTTGATTAGGTTTGGAGCTAAACTCTCCAGGACACCGGCCCTCCAGGACCGAGTTTGGACACCCCTGGGGCCAGTTGCAGCAGGAGTGCGTAAGTTAAAACGAAGCCTAGTTGTAACTTAAAGGGACACTACGTTACAACTTACACACTATTAAATATTTTTGTGTTGCACCACTAAACTTAGTTTAAACGTAACGCTACGTTTCACCTAAATATTTACGGCAGCCTCCCCCATGTATAACGGTACAAAAGAGAAGACAGTAAGATTAGTTTACATAGAGGAGCTCGCGATGATAATGAAGAATGATCTCCTTCTACCCACAGCCTTATTTTCCTCCCAAATCTTGTATTTTTTTTCGGGTTGTGAAAGAAGAGTTCCATTATTTTCAAGGAGTGTTTGTGTTGATCGTATCCATCAATTAAAACGAGAATTTCTTCACGACTGAGTTCTTCTCCCTGCTCTTTTCTCTTTCATGTGTAGAATAAAAAAAAAATCAAGTTTAATATTTTGATAACGTCATGTGTATTTCGTGTGTATTCACGGCTCGCGATGCAGATGTGTGCGTCATCTGTTATTAGTGACTGACTGTAATATAATGTACTATAAAAATGTGATTTATAATTTCATTTTCATAGGACAGTCATAAATAGATGCATTAGTTCCAGAATTTTAAGGTAGTTTAACAATCCAAATGCTTTTTATTGGATATTAAGTCATTCAATGTGACTACGCATGACTTTACGAAGAGCTTATAACCTACTAACTACGGTTTGCCTTAAGAACATGTGGTGCAAGCGAAATGAGAACGAATTAGATACATTCCAGTTTAAGAAAGAACTTACGAACAGCTGGCGCAACCCTACCTTGGTCTATAGTGATCGCGGATTGGCTCCTGTGCTAGAAGGCAGGGCTTCATTCACCATATTGACTGTTACACTTTTCCCCATTCAAAACTAAACAAGCGACACATCATGTGTATTCTATAGCCTTTGCCAAAACCCTCACAGAAAACATTCAGCGTTTTTACACTTTCAAATGGCTTAATTCTGTGTGATTTATGAGCCGTTTTTCTTACAGGAACCAAAATAAATGTTCTCAAAAGATCAAAAATGACCGCCATTGCTACACTTGTCAGGAGAATTGCACATATGTGTACAGAAACTGGCATTCATCCGGTCGATTTCCTGGCTGGAGGACCAAAATAAGTCCATTTGAATTCAAAATTTTCCACCATCAATTGCAGCAGGGCTCATGGTGATCTGCCCTTTCTGACTTCCTCTGGCTAGATCAGTATTGGGTAGCAGGACACAGAAAAATTGATATCCTGTGGGGTTTTCTAGTGTTGTAGTACAGTACACTGGGCTCAGAGACACAGGAATAGTATATTCAGGTTTCAGATAGTGTGGCTGAAACTGCTCTTTGGGTATTGATCCACTGCTGTGTATGTGTGTGTATATGTGTGTGCTTCAGGAGCGTCGGTCACATGCAGTCGATGGCAGCCTTTAGAGCGGTGTGTTCAAACCGCAGTGAACTGCATTTGGAAATAGCAACAGTTATAAAGGTAATAATGTCGTCCAGACCAACTGTGAGATGTACCGTGGTTCTAAAAGGTATTTGGACACTGAAAATTCACTGGCTAAGATGTACACATGTGCTCAAAAACACTTGTTTGGGGACAGTGAATGTTCTGTGACATCCACTAATATCAAGATTTTTAAATCAAAAGCATTAACATTTAGAAGTATTAGATTATTTTCTGTCCTGCTTTGAACTCACTTCGTTTGAACACAGCATAATAGGCACTGAGAAGTAAATAGTAAAAAAAGGACCATGATCTTGCTGACGAAGTCTGGGACTTTTGTTTAAAAAGTTCATCTACTATTTACTCTTATTGGGATCTGAAGGAGACAATGGAAAGACATTGCACCACACTGTTTCTTCTTGTCTTCTGAACAACTTTATCGTTTAGTTTTTTACATAGATCAGTATTTGTTATTTGCCTACATGCATGAAGCAGTAGGTGGAGCTAAACAGGCAGTGACGTAGAAGTAGGTGTTGATATTCTGTGGAGGCGGAGTTTAGTCACAGTATTGTTTAAAAAAGTGGCTCATTCCATAACCAAGGCATTTTGGCTATTTTGGCATTTTGAGCTTTAAGGTAACCTCTTATAGGACAAAATAGGATGGAATTTTGATTGATTATTCCATACCCCAAGGGCGTAGAATTAATTACTATTAACTAAATTAATTCAAATTCAGTTTTGATTATGAAAAACAATAATCCGGATAAAACAGTTAAATTGCATCACACACCTCTCTAAATTTCTCTACATTCATACCTCCTCAGACCAGACTGCAGTAAAATCATGCAAATGACTTTTTCAGCATGGGACAGGATTGTTATTTATATTATTAAGTGTTTATTTTATATTATTAAGTACTTTAATCATGTTTTTAGAAGTGTGAAACAGAATTTGTGCTGTTCAATACATGCGCTCTAGAGATGTATGTCCCTACCAATGTCAAGAGCAACCCTCGCCCTTGCCATACCCCTTTAAGAGGCACAACTCTTTGTAAAATTGATGATAATAGTAGTGATAAATGATTCTTGAGCAGATTTTCACATTAGAATGATTTCTAAAGGATCAAGTGACACCAACGACTGAAGTAAATATGCTGAAAATCTAAAAACTGCAAGAAAAACTCATAAACAAATAAGTTAATTAGGTTTCAAATTAAATAAATGCATTCTTCAAATTGTAGACATTAATTTTGTGACATTGTTGTCAAATGTCAGTGGTACACCTGTAGTCCTCCACAATCTATGTAGTCAATCTAGGACACCTTTTTGAACAGATGAAGAACTGACTTCATACATCCACTTGAGACCGGGTGGTTAAAGGTCGCTGCAAAAAAATGGCTTAGAAAACAGAAGGCGGCTCTGAGAAAAGGTCTAGCTGATATTATGTATCTCAGTGTAATGCAGTGACATTCAGAAAGTTCAACAGTAAGTTTGGTTTACAAGTCTAAAAGTGTCCAAATATTTTGGGGGCCAAATACACAGTGATTTTAGTGAAATAAAACATGGAGCATGTTTTATTGTACTATGGATGAATTTCTACATTATTGTGGTATGTAATTTTCATTCTGTCTTTTTTTTTGTTTGTTTGTTTTTGAAATTAGAAAGGCACAGTTGAGTGGTATGAAGGAATAATATCAAATATTAAACCAGACGAAGGGGTGAGTATTGATATTTAAAACATATTTGGCAGACATTTTGATCCAAAGCTTACATTGTATTTAAGTTGTTTTGTCTTTATCTATTATCTACTTTGTGCTTTATTTACATCAATTAGACTTTTAAAAATGTAATTCTCGTCATTGAATGGCATTTAATTGTCGATTTGTGTTGTTATGTTGTTTTTTGTTCAGTGTATGCAAATGCAGGCCTAGGGTCCAAGACAGATTTCCCTACTGGGGGCAATAACGTGTATTGAATTAAACTGAATTTAATTTCTGTAGACTCTAGAGGAGCAGCTGAGGCGTTTGGTTGTGGTGGTGGATGCAGTATGTGCTGATGTGCAGAAAGGACAAAATGTCTACAACAAGCTTTATTACAGGTATCTTTTGTAGCCCTTTTGAATTTACAGTAAACTAATGTGATTTTAGAACTGTTTTCAAACAGGTTTCCAGGCCACACTACCTGTCTGCCATTTGACTTTTCAAGATTTGGTTGTTTGGAACTCTCAAAGAATTAGATATCTGATTTGATCAAACCCAAAAATGCAGTGTCTACATTTCTCTTGAATGCTTTGAATAGCTTATTTAAGATATCTCTGGAAGTTTTGAGTTAAAAAATGGTTGCTTTCAAATCGGTTTCCAACCCCTTGCCTGCCGTTGGTTGTTCAGCAAGATAGTGCCACCTTAAATTCATGCTGTTTATTTAGCCAATAGCTATGTTTTCCATCAATACAAATTAACTGGTTCAAAACTAGAATATTGCATAAAACATTTGCGAATAAAGAACAGTTTCCTCAGAGGATGAAGACAAGTGCAATAAGCGCAGTCACTCAAAACAGTTCTGGAAGGTAAAGTAATCCCCTTGTTAAGTGTGACGTCACGCGAAGCGGCTTCCAGGTCCAATCGCTCTATCAAACTGTATGGGGAGACTCATCAAATGGTAATAATAAACGTTTACAAAGCGATGTAATACTTTCGTAAATCATGATCAATATATATATATATATATATATATATATATATATATATATATATATATATATATATATATATATATATATATATATATATGCCTAATATCAGATGGCCAGAAAGTGATACATTTTTTATAAATTGTTAAAATTTTGGTATTTGTGATGGAGCAAGTGCAGAGACTGATGTGTACACTATGATTTTATATAAAATTCACTTTAGTGTGTGATATGACTAAAAAGTGTCCATAAACTAATATTTTCTCAATTCAAACGGGCTACTTGTACCCAGAAACAGTATTCTGTACGTCACCGAATCCGATACATCAGGACTTTACAAGTGGATAATACCAAACCTCTTTGATGACAGATGAATGGTTTTACTATTTTCTCAGATTTCTTTGTCTACACAAATATGCCTGTCATCTTTGTTATCACACGATCTGGTAAAACAAAACCACATGTCTTTTTTTTGGATGCAGATGCTGGAATTTTATTCAGTAAATGTTGTTCTATCGTAGTGTATGCATTTTTTTCTTACCAGATAAAAAGTTTCCTACTCAGTTGTGCACATGTTTTGTTTATGTGCATTTTCAAAATTTATGTGCATCTTGGTATTTCCATTAAGCAATTTTTATGCAATTTTTCTAAACGTGCATAAAAATAGATTGATGGAAACATAGCTAGTGTTGGGTTAGGCTGGCTGGGATGTTCAAACAAATATAGCATATATTATTTGGCTTCAAAATAAGGCAGACTTCTCTGCAAGGCTTTGAATAGCTTATATATAGCCATCTCTGAATTAAACTGGGATGAAAAAGACAAATGAAACGGACTGGGGGGAAAATACACTTCAGTAAATGAGATGAGTTGGTGAACACTAAAAAAGGGCACACTAAAAGCAAAAGAAAACACAGAAGGGACATTTTTGTCTTGTCTTTCAGCTCTGTGAAGGTTGACTTCTTCAGCATCTCCTACCGGCAGTTAGAAAAGCTTGTAAGTTTGAGCTCTCTTGGGAACACTTATAGATCTCTGTTAAAAATAAGCCTTGCCTTGATAAATGCGGATTGACGATAGAGATGGAGCTTTAATGTTGTGCTGTTTCTCCAGGTGGCGGATGACGTGAATGTAGCAATGGAGCGAGTATGTGGGAATCTGGAGCAGGAGAGTTCACGGCTCACCCAAACCATGGGAGAGACCCTGTTTGAGCTCTACATGTCGCTCAAATCCCTCAAACGCTTCAGGGAGTACCTGCCTCTCAAGTTAGTCATTAGAGCTTCTCTTCATCCATGTGCATGAGAGCTAATTCATTGACTTAGCTATTTTGCAAACAATGAATGTTCATGAGTGTTTACATATACTCTTGATTGAATGAGCGTGAGCAGGGATAATTCATGATCGGCTTGAATAAATGCGGTAATTTCTTTACAGGGACACTAAGATGTTGGCTCTTACTGTATTTCACAACTGGTTCAAGACATCTATTCACAAATGGCTGCAGATTGTACATGAAAGATCCACCGAGAGGATCCGTAAAGCAGTGGAAATGGATCCGGTGAGCTTCTGACCAAAACCAAAAACCAAGATTAATCTCTCTAAAAATGTTGTGTTAACCCAATTCTGGGTCAGATATGGACTATCCCAACTCTTGGGTTAAATTGAATTAATAAAAGACCCTATTGTTGGATTTCTCCATATTTGACTTAATGTTGGGTTAACACAGGGGTACTTCAAAACACTGAAATTTTAGTGGGTGTGAAAACTGATTGGTTGGTTCACATGTCTGTAATTGGAGTTTGAGTTAAACTTTGCATGACATTGGCCCTTCAGGAACATGTTTGGACACAATACAATATATAGCCAGCCAATATCAGTTTTCCAATGACAATGTCAGAAAGAATAGCCTAAAATAACAGCACATTAATCAGTCTGGGCCACTTTCCAAAAATTCTCAAACTATCTCCTAAACATCCACTCTCTAAAAATTGCTGGGCTGTTTTAACGAAATGTTGAGCCAAATGAGGAAAAACACAACCACTGGGTTAATAAGTCAATTAACCCAGTTGTGACAACCCAGTCTTTTTCGAGTGCAATTAACATGAACATTTGAGAAATTACGTTCTGCAGTGTGTCCCTGCAGAATCACAAGACTCTGCTGTCATAATCTTATCTACTTTGTCATTGAAGATCACACAATATGGTGGAAGGTGTGTTTTGGGCAGATTCATTGTAAAGGGATAGGGATAGCAATCCTGTATAAAAGTTGTCAGAAAAAATATGATATAGAAGATGAACAAGATGGGTGACACGTTGTCAAGCCAAGACATGTGCGACTGCTATTGTTTTAGTGCATGCCAGTGTAAAATCATTTCTACTTCAAAGACAGCATGTTTGCTCCCACTGAATTTCATACACATTAAACATACTGGCAGTGGTAAATTGAAAGTAAATTTCAGCAGTCATCACAAAGAAATGTTAAATGCCACACTTGATTAAACTATGTTGAAATACTAAAACACTACACTACCTGACAGAAGTCTTGTTGTTGATTCCAGCTGTATGAGCAACAAATAATAACTTGACTTCTAGTTGATCATTTGGAAAAGTGTCAGAAGGTAGAATTTTCCAATGAATCATTTGTTAAACTGCATCCCAATCATCACAAATACTGCAGAAGACCTATTTGAACCTGCATGAACCCAAGATTCTCACATAAATCAGTCAAGTTTGGTGAAGGAAAAATCATGGTTTGTGGTTACATTCAGTATGGGGGCATGCGAGAGATCTGCAGAGTAAATAGCAACATCAACAGCCTGAGGTATCAAGACATTTGTGCTGTCCATTACAATACAAACCACAGGAGAGGGCAAATTCTTCAAGGATAGTGCTCCTTCTCATACTTCAGCCTCCACATCAAAGTTCCTGAAAGCAAAGGTCAAGGTGCTTCAGGATTGGCCAGCCCAGTCACCAGACATGAACAATATTGAGCATGTCTGGGTTAAGATCAAGGATGAGGCGTTGAAGATGAATCCAAAGAATCTTGATGAACTCTGGGAGTCCTGCAAGAACACTTTCTTTGTCATTCCAGATGACTTTATTAATAAATGCAGAGATGTATGGATGCAGTCGTTCAAGCTCATGGGAGTCATACACAATATTAATAGTTTTCCATTGCACCATGACTTTATATTTACTGTACTTTACTTTACTGTACATTATTTCTGTTAAGTGATAAGACTTTTGTCTAAACAGAGTCAGACCTTACTGTCCTGATTAAATAATTAAATATCAAGGCCTGGCCATATTTTATTTAGGTAAAATAAGCGTAATCTAGAAGCATTTCATATAAGCCTCTTCTGATATCAAATGATCAACTAGAAGTCAAGTTATTATTTGTTGTTCCTAAAACTTGGATAGGAGACAAGACCTTTGTTAGGTAGTGTAAGAAGAAGAGTTTATTTTGAATATTTTTGTGGTTTATAATGCTTCTTGGAAACATGGTCCTAGCTAGATCACAGCAGAGAAGATTTTTTAAGTTAATATTGAGATAAAGGCACAAAAGAAATCACAGCTTTCTCGATTTAAACCTCATGCAGTGCAAAAAAGAAAATGAATTACACTAAACACTTGTCGAGAGGCTATTTTGAGTATGTGTTGGCCACATATTGTGACGTGTGTATTTTAATGTTGCAGCTGGAGTCAATCCAGAGTCAGACCAAACACAGCTCCTCAGCAGTGGACGTTACGGCGTGTTTCAGCCAGGTGCGGGAGTTCTGGGCCCAGCTAGCGTGGCCCGATTCAGCGGGAGCCTTCATATTCATCACCCGGCTGACGGACGTAAGCATGCAGTTTAAGCTTGCACAGCTGGAGAGAAGCGGTCATAAACATTGAAAATAAAAAGCATGCTCGTAATGGAAAATGAGAATTGATGGTTTCACCCTCGTAACGCAATTCTTTCTTGATGTGTGGCAGAATTTCTGCAGCGAGGCGGTGTGTTACGCCGAGCTGATCAAGCGCAAGATTGAGAGGGGCCAGCTGGGACGAGACCACAAGAGTTTCATCGTGCAGGTATAGTCGCTTCTGGCTGGGCGAGGGGAGGGTTGGCTTTCATTATGAGCGAAGTAAATGTCAGCGTTGAGTGCTTTTCCCTGACAACACTGACGTCTCAGTGGTGCGCCAGTGTCACAGTGCGTCTGACCTCGTTAGCGCCCCCTTTTCATTTTGCACTATGTGCTTTCTCTCTACCTCCGTCCCATCTAGACCTCCTTTTTGTTCTTTCCACACTTTACCTCTCCTTTCCTCATTTCCGATCTCCCTTCCTCCTTTTCCTGGCTGCCTTTTTGGGGCAGGTTTGTGTCGCTCTGAATAGCACCGAGAATGTTCGTGTGTACCTTGGGGGTCTGCCGCGGGAGATGGACTGGCGGGGGGTGGAGCAGGCCATGGAGGAGTCGTGCGGCTTGGAAGGGAAAGAGCAGGTCAACAAGTCTCTGAACGGGCAGCTCTACAACGCGGATATCGACCTGCAGAGGGAGGCCAAGCGCCTAATCACACACCTCACTGATAGGGTAATAGCATACATCAAAGCGCACAACCATTAAGAGATATGATTATATCAAGAGCTATGGGGAAATACAAGCCTGCTTTGCTGACACTAATGCACACTGCACATAAATATAGTTTTTCTGTGAACAAAAATGTTGAGCGTGTTTCCTATACATTAATGTAACTCGCTACTTAAAGTGACAGTTCACACAAAACTGAAAATTCTGTCATCATTCACTCATCATTCAGCTTCTTTCTTCTGTTGAACACAATAGAGGATATTTTGAAAAAGTATGAATACCTTTAACGATTGAGTAATTGGTTTTCCTACTATGGAAAGGATTCCAATTTTTCTAAGTAACTTTTTTTGTGGGTTCAACAGAAAAGAAACTCATAACGGTTAAAACCACAAGAGCAGGGGTCACCAATCTCGGTCCTGGAGGGCCAGTGTCCCTGCAGGGTTAAGCTCCAACTTGCCTCAACACACCTGCCTGGGTGTTTCAAGTATAACTAGTAACACCTTGATTAGCTTGTTCAGGTGTGTTTGATTAGGGTTGGAGCTAAAATCTGCAGTACACCGGCCCTCCAGGAACAAGTTTGGTGACCACTGCACTAGAGGGTAAATACATTTTCATTTTTGGGCCAACTTTGTTGTACCATTAGGTTAAAACAGGCTACACCCCTGGGCCACAGCCATATCACCCTGCAACCCTGCAGACCGGTCAGCAGGGCTGAGCCTGTTCTACCTGGATGGGAGACCACATGGGAAAACTAGGTTTCTGTTGGTATTGATGTTAGTGAGGCCAGCAGGGGGTGCTCAATCCTTGGTCTGTATGGGTCCTAATGCCCCAGTAAAGTGATGGGGACACTATACTGTCAGTGAGCATCATCTTTCAGATGAGATGTTAAATGAGGTTCTGACTCTTTGTGGTCATTAAAATCCCATGGACCTTCTCGTAAAAAGTAGAGGTGTAACCCTGGCCAAATTCCCTTAATCTGCCCTTACCGATCATGGTGTTGTAAAAATATTAAGTGAAGAGAACCCAGTCCAGGAGACTCAAACAAGCAGAATAATTCCTTTATTGAGACGTGTTGGTTAGTCCGAGTCTTCAAGATGCCCACAAGCCTGCAAGAGTTTACTGGAGTCTCTTACAAGTCTGCAGTCTGCAAGTTTTACCATAAGTCTATAATATGTTTTTATGAGGAGGGAAGTGGCTAGGTGGAGACATAGAAAACAGGCATGACTAGTTTAGTCAAAGGAAGAGTCGTTGACAACCTGCCCGTAGCATTTGCATCACTTTGGCTCAGCCTGTGCTCAGGGAGCATGAGGTTTTAATGTCAGACCCCAAGAATATAACTTTTCAGTTATATATAGATTATTGTTAATTTGGAACTAGATTATGTAAATTTATATTCCCACAATGGCCTCCCAATCATCCCCATCCACTGAATTGGCTCTGTCACTGTTTCTACACTCCCCCTATAGATGTTGTGATGTTGTCCTGTGGATGTCGTTGCATCATCCAAGTGGATGCTGCACACTAGTGGTGGTGTGAAGAGACCCCCCTCTCATGATTGTGAAGTGCTTTGGGTGTATGCCCATACACAATAAATTCGCAATATAAATGCACATTACATTGGGTACCAAAAATTGTACTGGCCAAATTATATGGCCAGTGAATATACCCAATTTCACGTTTCAGAATCACACAAAAATGAAAATTCTGTCATAATTAACTCACTCATCACTTGTCACAAACCTGTTTTAGCTTCTTTTTTTGTGTTGAATGCAAAATAAATTATTTTGAAAAATTTAGGAAACCATTGACATACATCTCATTTGTTTTCCTGCTATGGAAATCAATATTTATGTTTCTACAGTAACATTTTTCAAAAATATATTCTTTTGTATGCACTTAACCTAAAAAAAAAACAACTTTAGGTTGAGTGCATGTGTTTAATTGTGAATGAACTATCCCTTTAAATCACATATATAAATATATGACAGCACATACTAAAACAACTTTTGACTATAGGTTGTTAACAATGCTTTTTCTGAAACACATCCATAATTGGTTCATTAGCTTTGCAGTTTCTGCACAAACTGACTGAGTAATTTGTGCTCATTGTAAAAAACATTTCCTACACAGATGCTTCCTGAACTCAGGAGATGCATTCAGCACATCAGCCTTTCTCCTGACTCTATTAACAATGATGAGGCAAGTATGAATAAACAGAGAAAGAACATTTAATTATTTAATCTTAGCATAGCTTAATTTGTTTTTCAACATATGGTTCTCTGATGAACTGCTCTAGGCTGTGGCTCCGCTGATGAAGTACCTAGATGACACTCTAGTCATCCTCAATGAGTCACTGGTTAAAGAGAATCTAACAAGGTAATTACTTCATTAACCGATAAGAGCATGCTAAGGGGGACATACTGTAGCGATAACACTAATGACACATAGATTTACCACTGGAGCATGTTTTTCAAGAAAATTGGACACTGTAAAGTGGCAATTAACTGCTTGTGAAGGAGGTCACTGTGTTTGTAAACGTGACATTTCTGATTGTTGTCTACCTCAGGGTTCTGCAGAGTCTGTGGGAGCTGCTCTTGCGGATGATCCTGGACGCTGTTGGAGAAAACAGGGGTGTCCAGGTGGAATTCTACACGCGGTTCCAGTACACTGTTGAGGTCAGTGCAAGGAGGATCATCAAAGTCATATTTGAGAAATGTCAGCTTTGTCCATGACCGTATTTGCAGCGCCTCAGGGTAGCTGTTTTGCTCATGCAAATCCAACTTTGAAACACTTGAATAACAAAGTCTTAAACCCCACTTGCCAACTCACATTTAAATAACCTATTTCAAATCAGCAACAATATCTGTTTCTATGGTAACTGGAGCTTCAGTTGGCAGGGGCACAGTGTGGTGATTGGGGCTTTTATGAGGCAGGGCTTATTGTGTCATAATGAGTTTGGCACCTTTTTCCATTCTTAGTAATTTGAGTGAGCCATCTCTGTAAATATAGTCTTTGAACTTTTGTCAGATCCCTTATGCCCCTTTTCCCAAATACATTGCTGGTGCTCAAGCTGGATTTGTTCCCACCAAAAAGGTGATTCCAGGTCTATATTTGTTGGCTATGTAATGGCTCAAAAAACCTGGTGGTCTCAAACCACCATTAACATTAGAGACCACTAATGTTTCTCCACTTTGTTTGAAAATACAAATTCATTTTACAAGACCCCTATAGCTGAGTTTGACCATTTTTTGAATCCATTCAGCTGGTCTCTGGGTCTGGCATGAAGCACAATTTGCTTATCTTAGCTTAGCATAAATCATGGAATCTGATTAGACCATTAGCATCTTGTTTAAAACTGACCAAAGAGTCTTGATAATTTTCCTATTTAAAGCTCTCTGACACTCTGTAGTTACATTACAAATTAAGATCAACAAAATATGAAAAGTTACTATTTTTAAGGCCAATATGTCTATGAACTATACTCTCGTTCTGGCATAATAATCAAGCAACTTTGCTGCAGTATCATGGCTGCAGCAGGCACAATGATATTACGCAGCACATGAAAATAGTCCCCAGCTATAGGTAACTGTAACGTCCAATGTGAGAACCTGGGAGCACAGGGAGCATGTTCCGGTCATGCTACATAATACCACTGTGCCTGCTGCAAAGTTACTTGATTATTACGCCAGAATGAAAGTATAGTTACTAGCTATATCGGCCTAGAAAATAGCAACCTTTCATACTTGTCAGTCTTATTACACAATATAACTACAGAAGAGTCTTGCTTCAAGTAGAAAAGTTATCAAAACTCTTTGCTCATTTTTGAGCAAGATGCTAATGGTCTAATCCGATTCAATGATCTATGCAAAGATAAGCTAAAAGTGCTCTCGCCACACCCAGAGATCAGCTGAATGGTTTAAGAAATGTACAAATTCAAATGTTTATTTCTAGGACAGCTGTCATTTATTCATTCATTTTCTTTTCGGCTTAGTTCCTTTATTAATCTGGGGTTGCCACAGCAGAATGAACCGCCAACTTATCCACCATATGTTTTATGCAGCGGATTCCCTTCCAGCTGCCACCCATCACTGGCAAACATCCATACACATTCATTCACACACATACTCTATGGACAATTTAGCTTACCCAATTCACCCATAGCGCATGTTTTTGGGCTTGTGGAGGAAACCGGAGCACCCAGAGGAAACCCACGCGAACATGGGAAGAACATGCAAACTCCACACAGAAATGCCAAATGACCCAGCCGAGGCTCAAACCAGCGACCTTCTTGCTGTGAGGTGTTTGTGGTACCCACTGCACCACCGTGACGCCCACTTTCAGTTGTGTTGTTTATCTGAACAAATTCAAAAGGAAGTTATATTGTTAATCCAATCAATAATCTTCAGAGGTCATTTCTCTCACCGCTATCACTAACAGTACTCAGATATTTCTCCACCTTTCCTACTTTTCACTCTTAGATAATTTTTATCCAAGTCAGGGAAATCCAGGGGAAGTACTTAGGAAGCCTAAAGTCCTGGTCAGATCACATGATTTTTATTGTCGTTTACGAAAGTAACTATGTCAGATTATGATTTTTTTATTCTTGATAAAATCTTGACTTGTTGTGGGTAACAAATGTGCCAGACTACACATTCCTTCAAGATCAGTCATCCTATGAAGTCTACAACAGCGTTATTTCCCAGAGCAGTCACAAGTGTTGCTATAACAATATTTCTTTTCCCAATTGAAATTTTTGATTGAAAATCTTATTTCAATCTGAATAAACAGTGATGCTTGCAGACAACTAATAACTACATTATTTAAGGGCATTCATTACGACATGAATAGCATCAAACTTATGATTCCTTTTAATATTAAGGTATTTTCTTTGAAATCTAAATGTAGATTTTCCTGCCATGGATTGCTTATTAAACACTCCCTCACCTGAACTTGCCACGAGTGAGACAGAGAAAATTAAGGCACATAAGCAGCAGCAAGGAAAAATCAGATGCTCAAGACATAATCTTTAAAATAATGCAAAAAAAAAATTAGCAAATATATAACTGAGATGGGCGACACAGTGGCGCAGTAGGAAGTGCTGTCGCCTCACTGCAAGATGGTCGCTGGTTCGAGCCTTGGCTGTGTCAGATGGCATTTCTGTGTGGAGTTTGCATGTTCTCCCTGCGTTCGTGTGGGTTTCCTCCGGGTGCTCCGGTTTCCCCCACAGTCCAAAGACATGCGGTACAGGTGAATTGGGAAGGCTAAATTGTCCGAAGTGTATGAGTGTGAGTGAGTGTGTATGGATGTTTCCCAGAGATGGGTTGCAACTGAAAGGGCATTCACTGCATAAAACATGTGCTGGATAAGTTGGTGGATCATTCTGCTGTGGCAACCCCGGATTAATAAAGGGACTAAGCCAAAAAGAAAATGAATGAATGAATAACTGAGATTTGGGATACAATCACAGAGAAGCACTCATTAAATCCTTATTTTCCTCAGAGCAAAACAAATCATGCACCCGTATAGTTGAGTAGTGGAGGGGCACAAACGAAAATATAATTTGTACATTTTTCTTGGAAAAAAATGTATTTTTGAAACGAATTTTGTTTGCTATATTTTTTTAACTTAATTTTAATGTATCTTTTGTTGGTCGGTTATCTATAAAAAAGAATACCAAATAACATTTGAGGTGATGCCCTTCAAAACAAGTCTGCTATTAGTGCCAAAACACAAATTGTCGTGAGCTTGTGTTGGTTTGTTAAATAAAATAATAATTTAGCCTAAATAAAATTAAAGTGAAATATTCACAGTTTTAGAGAAGCCTATAATAAACAGTTTTCATTATTAATGACAAATTTCAATTAGCAGGAAATGCTTTTGCAATGTATTTGCAGCACTGAACCTGT
Organism: Danio aesculapii; assembly: GCF_903798145.1. NCBI lineage: Eukaryota > Metazoa > Chordata > Actinopteri > Cypriniformes > Danionidae > Danio > Danio aesculapii. The sequence goes on along the minus strand of NC_079437.1, from coordinate 53,026,847 downwards.
TCCCAGATTACCTCAGAGAAACAAACTCTGTTGGAAGGATGAGAGAACTCAGAAACTCATTGTGAGAATGAAGATGTCTACATATTTGTGCCAGTCTGTCAGATAAAATTGCTTAAAACACCTTGATATTTTAAAAAAGGCAGTTAAAGTTTGCATAACCAATGATTGATCTTATCCACCCATGACCCACCCATAAGTAAATATGCAGGCTATTTTTTGTTTACCTGACCAGCGCAATAACGGCAGAACCCACTGATATAACCAAGAAATGATGTGCTCTTATTGCACATTGTCACCCACATGATGAAACTCGTCGTAAGAACAAGTAAAAATAAAACTTTCTAGACTTTCTGTGATGGTGTTGTGAGGCGTCGCAGGCATAGTATCAGTTGTATTGAACTATGCCACATTACATAAGAAGAAACGATTGAATCTTGTGTCACGATGCCCATTTGTCGTTTACGAATCCCCTCGACACCCTACGTCAAAGAAATCGTGCCGAAATTGTGACAAATTCATGTGATCTGCCCTCCCAGAGGACACCAAGACGGATATGCATACTCTTTACACCCTCTTTACCCATGAACTTGTGAATGGTTACAGAGACAAACTAGATTATTCACTAAACAACTGAGAATTACAGCCTACCAGACATTCAAGTCAGTCTCGAACACATCAAACTGACATGAACTCATCCTTCTTGTTGCTAGGAGACACATGACAGATGCAAACAAATGTGTTCAAAAATGGTCAAACAGATGAATCAGCCCTGGCTGAGTTCCAGCACCATTACTGGGGAAAAGGAGTACTAGATTAGTTAAATTAGCTAGAACATGGTGCTAAAATTACCATGTGCTTTGCCAGCTGCCACTGTATTATAAGAACTCATTGTATAGCACGGCAATCCTTGTGTCCGGGTTCCCTTAGCCTATATTCATATTCATGGTTTTACAGCATTATGCCAAACACCGTCAGGAGCACATCAGATTTTGGCCCTAGCTCAGTGGAGAATAGAGGATGTCCCCGGCAGCATGTCAATATGGGATTTCCAGTATTCCAACAGAGAGGAACTGGCAGGAACACACCACAGATTTACACGTATGAATGCTGAGTGAGTGTGTGGGCTGAGCATGTTGTACGCCATTTAGTTGGTCTGTTAGCACAACAAGTCAGACTGTAGGAGCGTTTAAAGAAAGTCTGTGCAAGTTTTCCTTTGACCAGCCTGGTTTAAGCTGGACATAGTTGGTTTTGGCTGGGCTCCCAGCCTGGCTAGGCTGGTCAAGCTGGTTTTAGCTGGTCATCTTCCAGCCTGACCAGCTACAACCAGGCTGGAAATGGCCGGAAACCAGCCTGGAAATAGCCAAAACCCCTCTAAAACCAGGCTGGTGGACCAGCTAAAACCAGCCAACCAGCCTAGGCTGGTTTAAGCTGTTTATTTTCAGTAGGGTTCTGATGTCCAGACATTCAAAGAAAACACAAGAAACAAGTGAATACTGTATTTATACTACAAATGTATTACAGTGATGAGAATCTAGTTAGAATTATCATTGAGAATGATTAAAACTCAAAAATACATCTTGTATTCACCACTGTAGGTTTGAATATGCTTAATTGTCAAGAAAATAATGCTGTAAACATAAAAATCTAAAAATAGACTTAATATTCATGGCAGAAGCAAACAATTTGTATATGTAATTGGAAATGAAATGTGAATGTGTTTTTGAGAGATTGAGATTGAGAGTCATATTATCAAAGTCCCTTTAAGGCAAGTCATTTCACTCTGCGGCCATTTTTGAAACGCCTATTGGGCGGTATGGTCAGGCATGTCTGAAAGATGAAACATCAAATTTTCCAAAACTGTTTGCCAAGCTTACGATTACATTAAATATTTAGAACCATCAATGAAATTAAACAATTGTCTCATAAGTTTAGTCTCTAAACGTACGAATCAAACAAAATCAGTATATTTTTAAGTTAATCATAATAATCCAAGCTAACACGCATGCACACTTGAAATGAACAAGATAACAACACCAACCTCATTTATGACTGTTCTACACATTATCATCCTCTGGATAATGATCGCAGATCACGCTGGTCTTCTGAAGTAATTCACAACTTGGTCTTGATGGAGAATCTCCTCCAGAATGACAGCGACTCTTTGTTCACGAGCTTGTGGGCGTTTGAGTAATTGCTGTCATGTGAAGTGTGTTTGACAGGTCGGACTGTACCTCACATTCATTTCATACAGATTACAAAACCAAAAAATTTACAATTAAATGAAATTGGTTCGTTTAAAAGTACAGATTTCAAGATTTATTTGGATATATTTCTTATCTGTGTCAAGCAAGTATTCACTTAGATTCCAGTGAGTTTGTTGACCAACAAACTGGCATAAAGGCAGACGTCTGGTCCAAGCTTCTCCCCGGAGAAGCGATCGATGATTAGCTTCTGTACAAGTAGGCGGGGCTTCATTCACCATATTGACTGTTACACTTTTCCCCATTAAAAACTATTAAATTAACACAACTTGTGTAGTCTATAGTCTTTGATATTATCCACACATGCCTCATAGTTGACGTTAGCATGTTGCTATGCTAATTATTGAGTTCTAATATTTGGCTGAGAAAAGAACATCACATTTTTCATTAAGATTTATGTACTGCATGTATTTATTTGAACATTTTTGTTGTCACAGAGTATGACGTGAAATGTAGTTTGTTTAGCCAGCGTAATCCTATTAACAAGCTAATTGAGTAGTGTTTTCTTAATAGACAAGAAATGCTTAAGAAAATAACAACTTATAATAGAAGATGACTAGTATTGACTGACAGTATGGTAGTGATCATGATGACTTTTTTTTTCGTGAGTGCAGACACTTGTGCGGTTCTTCCACGCTGATGGAGAAGGACTGCTCTTGGAAGACCTTAAAAGTGGAGACTATAAGGTAATCTGTACTAAGACCAATGTATCTGACCAAATGAATGAGCATGGCTTCATCTCCCTTACTTCTCTCCTTCCTTTTCTTTAGGGCCTGGATGAGGAGCTGCGTCTGAACAAATGCTCCTCCTTTGAGCTGATCGAACAGTATTTCCTGGAGAAAATCTCCCAGCAGGTGGGTAGGAGTCCTGCTGGGCCGCCACAGCTTTTAGCTCAAGCCCCGCGGAGAGAGGAGGTGTTGATTAGGAGCTAAGACGTCACAAATACTATTCCTTCCTCTGATGATTAAAAGTTTACATCAGTCATTTCCTCTTTGACTAAGCGTTCTTTGCACTGCACAGGATTTCACAGTCTCTGACTGTGCCTAAAATCCTGCTAAGCTCCCTTGCTGCCTACGGGGCAGATGTCTGCATAACAAGCATGTTGCAAAACTGAAATGAAACCTCATAAATTTCTTATCTAAACTGCTCTTTAAAGACAGCAACTTTATTAACATCGTTAGAAAAGTTCTGTGTTGACTTTTTACTTCAAGATACTCCAAGTAGGCTCTAGTTTAAAAAAAAGTAGTATTACATTGTATTTGTGAGTGTAACAGGGGAGACACTAGCAACAGGGAGTATGGATCCAAACGCATGGGTTTACTATACAGAGATGGTCAGGCAAGCAGCGGTCAACACAGGGGCAGATATACACTGGCAGTCCAGAGTCATGGTCGATAAACAGGCAGATGTTCAAAAAAAGCAGGCAGCAGACAGGAATAAACAAATAAACAAAACAATGGTTTAAACCATGGCAGGACAAGGCAAGGGAAACTGTCGTAATGTTAACAGTTCAACAAGACTCAGCAGCAATGTGTGTGTTTGTGCTGTTTTTATAGTCCATGTAATCAGTCTATGACAATCCTCCGGCTATGTATATGCTATCAGTCATGACCAGGATCCGGTTGTGTGTGTGTGGTGCATGACTGGATCTTGTAGTCCATAAATGGCGGTTTTGTAGTCCATTAGCGATCTAATAATCATAACAGTGGGTATAATAATTTTTGATTTTAGCTGTAAGTTACGTCTTAATTTTTTTACTCGGAAATGTCATTAACAAGTATACATTACTTATTCATGATTATATATGAACTAATTAGTAGTTATCAAGATTGTTACTTGTGTTTGGGCTAAATTACATGGATAATAATTTAGCACACACTGTATGTTCTTATTTAACCACATAATTGAAGAAAAGGGGTGATAATTTCTGGCTGTTACACTTGTTTTGTAATTTTTGGAACATTTTTTCATTGTAACCTAATTGTTTTATGACAATAAAACTAGATTTTCGTCTGAAGTTCAAAAAATTGTGCTATGTCAGCAGTATTACTGTAGGATTGATGTCAGTAGTATTAGTTCTATTCTATTTTTTCACCAAATATGAATATGAAAATGAATTAGAGGACTGATAATCTAATAAGAATTGTAAATGAGCATAATTACAATCTCAAAAATACATTTCCCTGATGCTCTGCAAGTTTGAATGTGCTTATATGTCAAGAAAACAACCCAGGCTCATTCTGAGAACGTAGTCCCGGGGACGTTTCTGGAGACCGCGAGATACGTCCCGGGAGGTACGTATTTTTGCAGTTTTTGTTTTCGCGAATCCGCGAGAGGCCGCTGTGCGCGCTTTCTCCCGCGCCGTCCTCGCGTAAACCCGCTAGAGGCCGCTGTCGAACGACCTTCAGCCTGTCTGCCTGGACGACAGAATGATTGACCGTGCGACCGGCCAATCGGCTGACCCACCCTCCTCCGTCCCTAAACCCAACCAATGACGATTCACAAAAGCCGTCCAGAAAAAGAAAAGCCCTCGTCTGATTTTTACCACGTTTTCAGATTTTGAGTACATCCTCACCCTGTGACGAACTTGTTCACTTCATTTTTTGGATTTTGTTTTCTAACCTGATTTCTGGAACCGCTCTTCCCCGGACTCGAACTCGGTCGTCGTCGTGGTCAGCCCCTCCCTGCGCCTCGAGTCCGCCAAAGTACACGAAGAGCTAACCGGACAAACTGGTTGCAGCGGGAAAGCCCTCCACACGGAGGCGAGCGGCCGGCCGGCAAGCTCCGAAAGGAATGGCATCACACCGCCCCGCAGCGTTCGCTTAAAAAAATGAAATGCAGCCGGACGTACCCCCGGCTACGTATCTCGCGGTCTCCAGAAACGTCCCCGAGACTACGTTTTCAGAATGAGCCTGGGTTGGAAGAAAACAATGCCACAGAGTTTTAAAAATATTAATTATCTTATTTTATTACCTTTAAATAAGAATTATATATAAATAATATAATAAATTAATATGTATGGCAAAAAGCAAAAAATTTCTAGTTACATAATCTCAAATGAAACGTGAGTGTGTTTTGAGAGATTCAAGCACAGTTATATGATCCACACATGCCTTATTGTTGATGTTAGCATGTTGCTAAGCTAATCATTCAGTTCTTATGTCTAACAGAGAAAAGAAAAAATGTTTAATAGACTTCTGTTCAAATATGTGTTGTCACAGAGAATGATGTGAAGTGTAGTGTTTGTTTTGCCCAAATAGCCCTATTAATAAGCTAATTGAGTAGAGTTTTCTGGCAAGTTTAAACTATAGAAAATGAAAAATGAAAGCATAGAAAATGAAAATGAAAGCCTGACAACTTTGTGGTGTCATCCTTGTAACATAAATACACACATTCAGATATGACTTGAAGTCAGCATTATCTAAAATCAACTTATACATGAAAAATACATGCTGATTTTACAAATTGTTCAGTCTCAGAAAGTAGCATCATTTTGTTACTTATGTATAATTTGGCACAATCAAACCAGGGGGGTGTCTATGGTGCCTTTACTCTGGCAAATGTGCTATTTGTTCTTGTGTGTTATGTGCTATAGATAATAATCTTTAACAGATGCACATTTGCTTTACAGAGAATCCTAAAGCACAGTCGCTTTGGTCGTATCAGTGTGAAATGCTACTATGATGCCCCTGAGCAAAGACTCACCGTGGAGATACTGCACGCAGCTGATCTCATAGCCCTGGATGCTAACGGTAAACCCTGGTCACATTCATTTGCAAGGCAGCACTGCATGTGTTTGTGTATGTAGTGTTTATGTTTATTTAATTATGCATGCCCCCTCATTTTAATATTTACCTCTGCACCTACAGTTGAAGTCAGAATTATTAGCCCCCTTTGAATTTATTTTTTCTTTTTTAAATATTTCCCAAATTATGTTTAACAGAGCAAGGACATTTTTACAGTATGTCTAATATTTTTTCATCTGGAGAAAGTCTTATTTGTTTTATTTTGGCTTGAATAAAAGCAGTTTTAATTAAATTAAATTATTATTACTATTATTAAATATTTTTTTTAATTAATATTATTAAAAAAAAGAACTTATTACAATATACATTATAATTTTATTATGCATAGAGTGATTTTAAGCTATTTAAAGTGTAAATGTATTTTATTTGAATGAGTTTATACCAGGGGTGTCCAAAAAACGGTCCTGGAGGGCCGGTGTCCTACTTAATTTAGTTCCAACCCCAATTAGAGACACCTGAGTGAGCGAATCAAGCTCTTTCTAGGTACTAAAATATTCCAGCCAGGCATTTTGAAGTTGGAGCTAAACTATGCAGGACAGTAGCTATCCAGGACTGGGTTTGGAAACCTCTGGTTTAGACAATATGTTAAGGAATTTAAATATCTGCAAAATTTTTAACGTTTCTGTGAATTTCACTATTACAATCTTAAATGCATGCCTAACACTGGAGTTTTTGTCCTAACCAAAAAAAAATTCTAATTTAAAAATTTGTTTATTATTTCTGCGATGTTGCAGCAGAACATCAGCATATAATACTAATGCCTCATTCACACTGGCAGCGACTTCGTAGCTGCCTGTCGCTCTGGGTGGTGACTTGCTTGCAATTGGATTTCCTTACACCTGCATATTTTGACCATTCATAGTGGCATTGCATTGTATACTGTAGGTCTCAAACTCAATTGCTGGAGGACCTCAGCTCTGCACAGTTTTGCTCCATCTCTAATCAAACACAGCTGATCCAACTAATCAAGCTGCTTAAGACTACTATGGACTATTAAGCAGGTGTGAGTTGGAGGAGGTTGAAGCTAAATTATGCAGAGCTGCGGCCCTCCAGGAATTGAGTTTGAGACCATTGCACTATATTCTTCTGCTGTTTTTCATTATTGGATTTGTCTTCAAACGTCCGCTTTCCCAGGTCTCAGCGACCCATTTGTCATCGTGGAGCTGTGTCCTCACCATCTGTTCCCCACTGCTCGCAGTCAGCGCACCCAAGTAAAGCTCAAAACCCTGCACCCTGTTTTTGATGAGCTTTTTTACTTGTGAGTACCAGATCATTTGCCTTCCGGAAAACTTGCTATTTAGTCCCAGCACCCCAAACAGCCCGTTGACCCCGTTTGCTTCTTCACAGTCATGTCAGCCCAGAGCAGTACAGGCACAGGTGTGCCTGTCTGACCTTCACTGTGATGGACTATGATTGGTTATCAACTAATGATTTCGCTGGCGAGGCGGTGGCTCCACTGAGTGACTTTTGCTGGCCGGGCAGACCGAGTGCCACACCTGCTGGAAAGACCCTTCAACCTGTCATCCTGCACTTGTCCCGTCAAAAACCAAGCGGTATGCTAATCTGCCCTTTTTATGACATTCCTCCTTTCAAGAGTTCACACATCAAACTGATGATTGATTATAAAGTTTGTTTGGCATGCTGTCCTGGGAGAGAGCCCTGAGCTCATAAGATCCTTGAGCTCAGGGCTCCCTCCCATTTGCAAGGCAAGATGGGAGTTTGAGCACAGGTAGATCTCGAGAAATCTCCTGCTGTAGTAGCTATTGAACATAGTGATTGGTCTTAAGAGATAATTACTTGCTAGGTGCATGTCTATGGTGCCGATTTGGATTAGTCAGTTAACTTAAGTTGCATGTTTTTGGATGGTGGGAGGAAACCGGGGAACCCGGGAGAAACCCGTGTGAGTGTAACTCTTCTCTCCCCGATGACACAAATCACTCAGGCGGACACAGAGAACTGTGTTATGCGTTGTTTATTCTGTAACAGAAATATAAATCCTCTGGCAACAGTATGCACTTAAACATGCATCACCTTTCTGCATTCAGCAACCATCTCTGCTTGAGGCACAAATCACCACACAAGAGTGTTGCCACAAAGTTATCTTAATAAAACATCATTATACAAAAATTCAACATACCTGAACAGAAATATATATATCTCCATCCTTTGGCAACAGTATGCATTTAAACATGCATCTAAAAAAAACAAACAAAAAGTAAGAATTCACCCCTGCTCATATCAACATTGTTATTTCAGCTACACATATCATGAGCAAATTAAACCACAAAAAGTTGGTCACACACAGCAATCACTCGATACAAAACATCACTTAATGTTCATATTTGGCTTGTATGTGATATTAATGTGTTACAATGCAGAATTTGTCACATTTCGCCGGAGCACATTTTACCCATCGCCTCTCTGCATTCAACAACCATCTCTGCTGGAGGTGCGGCTGTGCAGGTGAAAGGTGAAAAGACCAATTACACGCTGTTACCACAAGAGGTCTCCCAACAACTGTAAAATAAACAAAATAACACATTCTTTTAACCCTGTTACATGAGCAGGGGAGAATGTGTAAACTGCACAGAAACGTCAGCTGGCTTGCTAAGGACTAGAACCTGTGACGTTCTCTTGCCTGTGAGGCAACAGTGCTAACCACTGGGCCACCGTGCCACCCATCTAGGAAAGAAGGAGGAGTAGGGGTGGAAGGGGGTATTCTTCAAAATGAAGATGGCTGTTAAGCTGCGGTCACACTGGACTTTTCTCCCCATAGACTTCCTTTCATACGCAAGCGAATGCGTCAGACCAGAAATGCGTCAAGTTTCGCAGGTCGCTGAGGTGCAAGATTCAAGCTAGGTGAATTCTGACCTGTGAAATCGCATCACTTGACTGCGTGAGACCAATCAAAGATCAAAACATGACATCTCAGGACAGAAATTTAACGCATGGACCAATCGCTTACTTTTTCAATGTCTAATCATCTTGTTTAATCCCGCCCCTTTTTGCAGCGCCGCACGACAGAACTTTGCAAGCTCAAACTCTAGTGTGACCGCAGCTTTATATGGAACTTAGGGTATTCATAGTGGCTTAGGAATCGTCTGATTGGTGAATCATAAATTGGATAATGTGGGACCAGCTGCAAGCAATCATAAGCACGTGATCCTCTCGAAATTAGTTTATAAATAAACTTCACTTGGAGTAGCCACAAAATTGCCTTTAAATCAAGATTATTCTGTTTCTGGAGACCCAATGTACCTCGCTGTAGAGTATATATATCAGGCTTTCTCTGTAATTTTCTAGTGATCCTGAAGAGTTTTATTAGCTGAATTAGATGTGTTTGATTAGGGTTGATGCTAGTGGTACCTTCGAGTCCTTCTGGGAAATGTCTACTTATGATATGATTACGCCAGTCAAGTGATTTCGATCTGAATAAAATGGATGTGTTAGGACTTATAAAATGAGGAAAGAAATAGGAAATAGTTTGACTTACACAATCAGTGGTACAGCTATAATGAAGAGTCTGAATGCAAATGTGCTGTGTTGTTTTTTTTTACATTAACATTAGCATTCTCGTCTCGCAAACCAATCAGTTTTCAACACACACCTTAAGCTACGGTCACACCGGGCTTTGTGTGTGCGAAATTCTGTCGTGCAGCGCTGCGAAAAGGGGCGGGATTAAACAAGATGATTAGACATTATTAAAGCGAGCGATTGCTCAATATTTTTATTTTCTGTCCAGAGAGGTCCTGTTTTGATCTTCGAACTTTGCACTGCTGCAACCTGCGAAACTTAACGCATGAGCCCGCGTTTCCGGTCTGACGCATTTGCGTGCGTTTGAATGGAAGTCTATGGGAGGAAAAGTCAAGTGTGACCGCACCTTAAGAAAACAAATGTAAACTGTAAGTTAGTTATATATGTACTTCACAAGTACATATAACCATGCTTTGTTTAAAAGGTAACTACTATTTAACAATATTAAAGAGATAGCTTAGCCAAAAATGAAAATTCTGTCATTATTTTACTCGTCCTCCAATTGTTTCTATCGTATTTTGAACACAAATAAAGATATACTGAAGAATGTAAGGAAAAAAACAGCCATTGACTATGTTTCCATCCAAGATGTGAAATAGATTTATGCGCAAAACTGAAATATCACAAAAAACATTTGTGAATAAAGCACCATTTCCATTTAATGAGTCAAAGCCAAAATCGTCACTTCCTGATTGACCAGTACAACATTCGTTTGTTCATTAATTTTACCTTCGGCTTAGTCCCTTTATTCATCAGGAGTCACCACACTGAAATGAACTCATCAAACTTGTCCAACACATCGGATGCCCTTCCAGCTGCAACCCAGTACTGGGAAACATCCATACACTCTAATTCACACACATACACTACGGCCAATTTAGTGTATTCAATTCACCTATAGATCATGTCTTTGGACTTGTGGGAAAACTGGAGCACCTAGAGGTAACACACGTGAACACGGGGAGAACATGCAAACTCACCCAGAACTGCCAACTGACCCAGCCGGGACTCGAACCAGTGACCTACCCTAAAAAATTATTTAAAGATGATTCCTTGGATTTACTCCATTTTTTTTACGTTGAGTGGTTGTAAACAATTTATTTGGGCTGAATTTAAACAAATTAAGTTGAACATTGCTCAATTTAATTTGTTTGTTTAAATTCAACACAAATAAATTGTTTGCAACAGTTTTGCATGCAACACTTTTTTCAGTGTACCTGCTGTGAGGCAACAGTGCTAAACACTGAGCCAACATGTGGCCCACCAGTACAAAATATCAAAAAGAAAAAGGAAATTTGCTGCACTAAAAGTCACTTTGGCCCTTTTTTATATAATAAATTGTTTGTGTCTGAGAAGATGATGGAGAAGAAATGCAATGAATGTCATAACTGGATTTTGGAAGAGCACAACCTCTTTTTGAGAGCACACTTAAGACAGTTCTGGGAAATAATAATAGCAAACAACTGTGATTATGTACTTTGGCTGAGGGATTTGACCAAAAACAACATTTCCGATGTTTTTGAATGCTGTTGGTTTGCTGGTTTGTCCATTAATGCTAACCCATCGTGCCCATTTTTGAGTGGGCATTAAATGATCTCTTAAAACAAAATCACATGACTTTTTTTGATGTTCAAGCTGAACTTTATTCTGGTGTTTACTTATTTATTTCCATTATAGTCTATTTCCATTTTTTATGCACATTTTCAAAATAAATGCACATCTTACCTATTCTAGTAATTTTTTATGCAATATTTCAAAATATACTTCCATAGCATATTTTGTTCCTACTATGGCTGTCAATAGCTGCTTTTTTCCAAAATTTGTTTAATGTTCAACAGAAGAAAGCAAATGCATTCAATTTAAAAGCCCAGAACCACTTAAGTGTGAGAAAATCTTTGGGTGCGCTGCAATAAATTAACTGCACAGGCACTATTGAATGGGAAACCAACTAGAGTATAACACCTTTGCCAACAAAATGTTCTGAAAAAGCACTTCACACATTGATTTCTGCTGCAGGATTCAAATAGAACAACATGAAAGCATGGATCCATTGGGTAACTCAACTGTGTGATGCCATATCAATATGGGCTAATAAATTAATGTCAATATGGGCTAATAAATTGGTAGTCCCTGTACATAAATGTGACTTGATTTAATTATGCTCAGTTTTCCACATTGATTTTTGAATTGTCACACCACTGAAAGTCAAATCATCATTACCAAAAGTCTTAGGGTTGGGAGAATAATTAGATTTCTAGTCAGAAATTGTCAGGTTGAGGGAATTAGATATAAAGTGTTAGCAGATATTAAAAGCTTATATATACCCAAATATTTTCAGAACACAAATTAAGATATTTTAGATGAAATCCGAGAGCTCTCTCATCCCCCATAGACAGCAATCTTCTTGAGATGTTTAAAGTTCAACATTCTCAAAATGTGAACTATTTCTTCAGTGGTTCAACTGTAATCATACAAATGTTTCGACAATGTTTTTTGTTCCTTTTCTGGACTTTGAATGTCTCAAGACTGTTGCTGTTTATAGAGGATGAGAGAGCTCTTCGAATTCTCCTAGAATATCTTAAGTTGTGTTCAAAAGATGAACAAAGGTCTAGGGTGATTGACATGAGGGTGAGTAATTAATAACATACTTTTCCTATATGGCTGAACTCACCCTTTTAAGCATACAATCCACTAAGGCCATGTCTACACTAATATGCTTTTGTTTAAAAATGCAATTTATTTTATTGTGACCATTGTGACCTTCCATACTGCATCTTTAGGAAGGGAAAACATATCTTTAAAAAGCGCTTTTTGAAGTAAATTTGAAAATGTCGTTTTTGCGCTGCAAAAATTCGAAAACGACACATTTTAGTCATGTGACCAATTAAGCTAACGTGGTGGACGACCATTGTAAAGGAGATGTTTTGGCAGCTTTATTAAAGATTAATGTCAGTTTGTACATGCTCCATATTGCCTCTCTTCAAAGGACACAAAATGTTTATTGGGAGCTGTTGTTCAGCGGCGGAAACAGATGGTAGTTGTGACATTTTGCAGCAACGTTTAAAAAAAAAAAAAACGTAAATTAACACCAGGTGGATATGACGCAGGTAACAGCGTCTTACGTCCATGCGCAACACATGAACAAAAACGTTCGCAGTTGTTTTAGTGTGGATGATAGAAATAAGAGAAGTTTATTTCTAAACTAATTTCGAGAGGATCACATGCTTATGATTGACCACAGCTGGTCCCACTTTAGCTAACACATGATTCACCATCATCAACATTAGATGATTGCTAAGTCAACATAAATAATCAGAGTTTCTTACCTCAGTTATCTTCATCTTGAATAATCCCCAGTTCCACCCCTGTTCCTCCACCCCTACTGGGTGGCACGGTGGCCCAGTGGTTAGCACTGTTGCCTCAAAGCAAGGATGCCACTGGTTCAAGTCCTTACCGGGCCAGTTGATGTTTCTGTGTGGAGTTTACATGTTCTCTCCATGCTCGCATGGGTTTTCCGCGGGTTCCCCAGTTTTCTCCCACCATCCAAAGACATGCAACGTGTGGATTGATCAAACCTAATTGGCACCACAGATGTACTCTCAGTCAGCAGTATATCTCTCCATAGCAATCCCTAATTTGTCATCAGCCATAAATTAGTAGGAGAGTTCTCGAGATCAACCTGAGCTCAAACTCCCCTCTCGGCCTGCAAACAGAAGGAAGCCCAGGGTTCGAGGATCTTATGAGCTCAGGACTGTCTCCCGGGACAGCATGCCAAACACTCTTCATAATCAATCATCAGCTAAGTGTGAACTCTTGAATTAAAAACAATAATGTGGACATGGAGCGTTTGTAGACAAAAACGGCATCAAATAACCTAATACCAAATAACCAAATACACCTAATACTTTGGGGACTGCTAGTTGGCAATGTTGCAAAAATAAATACTTTAATCAACAGAAAGACTACAAGAGATCATGAAAATATTTTAATAACAATACCAATCAGAAGTAAGCATAAACACAAATGGCACGAAGTTTCTATCCAGGAACTTGAATAATGCATAATATTACTGTAGATTTGAAATGTGACTATTGTTACAATGAGATTACTGATCATTCCAAGTTTGAAAGAGAGCACGAAAGAATAGCACTGGTAAGATTTCATTGTTTTGTCAGCATCGCTCGGTGCTTGGTGTGTGTTGCAGCCTGTCCTCTTGAAAGGATTTCCAATTACACGTGTCATTCCCTATCGAGAGGTCTGCCACCTCAACATTATTGTTGTGTCCGCTCTGATGGATTCATTTCTGACTTCGTTTGTTCTTTTTTACACAGAGAAGCCCATCATGAAGATGCTGGAGGCAAGAATGGGAGACAGAGAGGCTCAAGAGTTTGTGCGCAAGCTGAAAGAGATCGAGAAGTCAATGGAGGAAGAGTAATGTGTCCAATGTAGTGCACGTATTTCTGATGGTGGTCTTTTTTTACCTGTTGTACTATGTTTACTCTTCAAATGCAAACTCTTTTAAATGTATTTTTCACTGTTGTCCTTAAAAAGAAGAAAAAAATGTTTAAAGATCAGTATTTTATCACTGTTCAGCACTCTACTGTGCTGTTTTGATGTCGAAGCCCTCTCTGGTGGAGCTTATTGTTCATAGATTTTAGTAGTAGAAGGGTCTATTTTGAAAGAAACATTTCTCAGTTGAATTGAATTCAAATGCGTATCTGAGCGCTAGATTATGACTTGAACATTGAAATAAGCAGATGTTTACTTAAGGAATTTTAACTAATGCTACAAATGAAACAGGATTTCTGTACATGAGGCAGTTTTGCGAGGCCACGTACACAATGCAGATAAATATGATTCACTGCAAAAAACAAAACAAAACCTTTCTCAATCAGTATTAAATTTGTTATTAAATATTATCAGAGAAAATATGAAGAGTTCAGATGCAAAAACCAAAGTGCCATCTGAAATTTTCTTTTAAATTGAGCCTTTTTCTGAGACTCCTTTTATTTATGTTCACTTATTTCACATTAAAGGCAATGAAAATAATATATTAATTGGCATAAAAGGGAAATGACTCAAATTATACATAGAAGTGTGAGAAAAATGCTAATTTTAGGAGATGCAATTAGAATATTTTGCATCTGAACTCTTCATATCTCAAATGTTAAGGTTATCTGTCTCACCCCAAAGGACATTTTATTGGCATATACAGGAAAAATAAATTGGTGTGCAAAGATATTTGTTACTTTATGACAACTCTTTACACTTATATAGTGTAGAAATATTTTATATAGCTTATAACTTATAAATATTGTCCCCTAACCCCAAATTTAACACTGAGAAGCATACACTATTATTCAAAAGTAAGGGGTTGGTAAGATATTTATTTATTTATTTATTTATTAGTTTGTTTTGTTTGGATCTAAACATGGTAACGTTGTGACATGTTTACAATTTAAAAATAAATGTTTTAAATTTCGATATATGAGTAACTGTTTTGATGTTAAACTATTTCTCATTAATATTATAAGTGTTGTGCTGCTCAATATATATTCAGCATACTCAATATATTTAGTGGAAACCATTATTTGTTTGTTTATTTAATGATAGATCCTTCAATGAATAGAAAGCTCAAAGAACAGTATTTACTTTTTTATGAATATAGTTAAAGTCTGAATTATTAGCCCCTTTTTGATTTTTTTTTTTTTCTGTTAAATAATTTCCAAATTATGTTTAACAGAGCAAGGAAATGTTCACAGTATGTCTGATAATATTTTTTCTTAGAATAAAAGCAGTTTTTAATTTTTTTAAATCCATTTTAAGGACAAAATTATTAGCCTCTTTAAGCTATATATTTTTTTTCCGTTAGTCTACTGCACAAACCAACATTATACAATAACTTGTCTAATTACCCTAACCTGCCTAGTTAACCTAATTAACCTAGTTAAGCCTTTAAATGTAACTTTAAGCTGTATAGACGTGTCTTGAAAAAGATCTAGTAAAATAGTATGTGGTGTCATCATGGCAAAGATAAAATAAGTCCGTTATTACAAATGAGTTATTAAAACTATTATGTTTAGAAATGTGTTGAAAAAAAATCTTCTCTCCGAAATTGGGGGAAAAATAAACTATATATAAAAAATAACTATATATATATATATATATATATATATTATTTTGCAACTTTGAATAACCGTATTAATTTTTTTACAAAAAAAATCATTATTATATGTGTTGTGCTGCGTAGTGTTTTTTGTGGAACATTTATTTATTTATTATATTGATGAATTAGATGAGTAGAAATGTCAAAAGCATTTTTTTATTTAATTAAAAACAGCATTTACTTATTTATTTATTTATTTATTTATTTATTGATGAATTAGATAATAGTAAAACGGTCAAAAACATTTATTAATTTAATTAAAAAACAGTATTTATTTATTTATTTATTTATTTATTTATTTATTTTTATTATTAGTGAATTAGATAATAAGTAGAAAGGTCAAAAGCATTTATTTATTCAATTAAAAACAGCATTTATTTATTTATTTATTTATTTATTTATATTGATGAATTAGATAATAAGTAGAAAGGTCAAAAGCATTTATTTATTTAATTAAAAACAGCATTTATTTATTTATTTATTTATTTATTTATTTATTTATTTATTTATTTATTTATTTATGAATTAGATAATGAGTAGAAAGGTCAAAGACCTGTATTGATTTAATTAAAAACAGCATTTATTTATTTTTTTCATTTATTTATTATTGTTGAAGAATTAGATAATGAGCAGAAAGATCAAAAGCATTTATTTATTTAATTAAAAAAATGCTTTTTTTGTATTTATTTATTTATTTGTTTTTTATTTTTCAATGAATTAGATAAGGAGTAGAAAATTTAAAAGCGTTCAATTATTTTATTTAAAAACAGCATTTATTTATTCATTTATTTAAATAAATAAATAAATCTTACTGACCCCAAATTTTAATAACCATTGCTAAAAATCAATAGGTTAAAAATGTGCAAAAAGTTATAAAGGCATTGAAGAGCATCCAAAATTAATCACAAACGAACACATAAACGGCCTCTCAAGTCCATCCTTAAAATCAAGCTCACAACTCAGATATCATTTTCATCATGGGCCTTAATATTTCCTCAGTCATTTTTTAAACCAGCAGAACAGTTGCTATGGTTATCTCTTCACCGATCCTCAGACGATTGACTCCTGTATTCAGTGCACATGAAAGAGCTTCACTGCTTCATTTAAACAAACTTTGCTGTGTGTACGTGGCTTACATGTAGCGAGAAAGGCAACAGAATTTTGATGACTATTCATGTAATCACATAGCAGAGCCCATACAATAACATCTACCTGGTTATTGTTCAGAGCTTTTATCAAGGAAAATACTTTCAGAAAAGTCCTTTATCTTAAACTGTGAATGTTCAGTATTCGTCCTTGAATCACACTGGATTGTGTTGAGATTTTATCGTAGCATTTCTGTAAGATGTTGTCTTTCCTAAAGAATGTATTTGTTTATGCCAAGTGGTTCTTCGATTTACGGGTTTAGTGTTCAAATGGTTCTCTTCTCTTGTATTTTTCTCTGCCAAATGACTTGTTTTTATTGCCACTATATGATTAGGAGAGCAAAAAAATAGGACTTTTTCCGTATTTCGAAGGCTTTTCACCACCACGCATTGAATGTCTGGCTACTTCTGTGATGCAGGCAGGTACACCGTAAGGTTTTATTGCATTTATGAACTCTTAACATTATTTTCCCAGCTGTACATTACCAATAGCTCTCAGCGGGCTACTTCCTGTTTAGCTATTATAACTTCAGCCTGCTACTTTACAAACCAGCATCTCTCTCTCTCTCTTCTTCTTCTGACCTTCACACTTCTCATGTGCTGTTCACCTCCTGCTGAGTGAAAGCCACCAGAAATGAGCCACTCACAAACGAATGAAGGCCAAAGCCTGCTGAAACACACCGCAAACACTGATATTACTGCGCCCCTTGAAACATGTGATACTGTCAGCAACTCTCCGTCTCCTTTGTGACTCCAGTAATGGTGTATATGGCGTGTGTGTGTGTGTGTGTGTGTGTGCATGCACGTGTTTGGCTGCGTGCACTTTGAATTCAATAAAGAGATTATAACGATTAGAAAAAACGATGTTTGTGTTGGAAATGTGGTGAATAGGAGTAACCTTCATTTCAATAGGGACGATACGCAATGTGTACTGTACATGAATGCAGCTGTCTACACTAAATGTGACAACATAAACGAGTATAGCAAGTGTATAGACCAAGCGGCAACCTCTCCCTCGTGAAGCAAATACGGAAGGAACTGAAACTGCAATTCATGGAAATTCCGCTAGTCCTGGCTCCATTATAGAGCACATTTCTATTGAGCCCACTGTTAAAATGGCCAACTTTACAGCAGAAACAAGTTGTTTACAGCCTGGTACAAACAACGATATTGGTTCATATGGCAAATATTACCCTTCATGACAACTGTAAAGGGGGTTGTTTGTTTTTATAACTATATCCATTTCCTTTATATTAGGTTTAAGTCTGCATAATTAAGGGCGTGGCCACTTGAGTGACAGTTAGGTTTTGTTGGTCGCAATCACTTCCCCTCAGCTGATTCCGGCTGATTAGTCGCTGAACTCGGCATATACATCATATGTTTGTGTTGTTTTATTTGACTTTACACAGTTGCCTTTTGGAATTATTTCCTTGCATTTACTAACACAGACTATTTCCGAAATATAATTTGCATTTGCCTCCTGTACAAAAACATCATAAGAACAATGTTTGGTGGCTTAATGCATTACATCAGGGTTTTTAAAAGTCTAAACACTTTATTGATATAGTATACAACCAAGCACGTGTAGTCAAAACACAAACGAGTCACAGGTAATGAAGTATTAAGCATTTCTCCCATAGAAAAGCCTGTCTATGCAAAATGATTGCAGACAGATGTTGCTCCGCTCATGCTCTGCCTCTTTGCCCTTGTTTGGTATCCCGCAGTCAGTGCGATGACACGCGAACAAAATGGCAACGGTGGCCATGCCTACTGGTAGCTTCTATTGGGTTCTTCAGAAACCTATTGGTGATGGATACTACGTCCATATCTTTTACGGTCTATGGTAAAGTCTGATTTCACATGGCCACCATTTTAAAAGGTTCACAACACCCTGGAGTACTTTGAAATTTTAACAGATTTCTGTGTGTTGAGCATCAGTTAAGACAGTGTTAGCACCTGTCAGTTTTTATTGTGGGGAAAACTGGATAGTTTTGAGGTTTTGTCAGCTAATTTCATCTTCCGGGTTCAAAATAATTTTTGGGTTGGGATCACAATCTGTGACGTGGCGCGAATCTACTAGTGGAGTTTCTCAATATTATTCATAGCAGAGTTTTCTTATCCTGTGAGAAGACCCTGCTTCTTAATTATAGTGAGAGCACGTGCTTTCCAAAGGCAGACAGACCTGCCAAGCTGTGATATCCAATGACTGGGTGAGACCGTGTCCGCACAATACAGGTCGTATGTGTTTTTGTTTTCATGATCCACGAGGTTTGCTGCATGGTTTTCCTCGCGATGCTGTCCGGGCCAATATAGCAAAGCTGTTGGTTTGCAGCAAGCATTTTTATCGAGAGAGCTGTACGGGAATTGGAGAATGGCACACTTTGTTTTTTACCAGTTGAGTTTGTTACCATTCAGACACATCACCTGTATCCGTGCTAATGTGTTTGCAGACATTTAAAATCCTCCAGTTTACCGGCAGGGTTAATGGTTGGAATAGACAGGAGAAGAGACATGCTGTACTGCTATTCACTGTGTCTGCATTCAGATCCGGGGATTGAGGAGGTGAGAAGTCCTCTGCATTTATAGTGTTTATATAAACATGATCATCTTTATAATGATAGAACAAATTGTGGTTATGTGTATATGAAATGACGAATAACAAATGTAGCAGGACATTAAATTACTTACAGTTTATTTCTTTGCATTTTAACTTTGTATTCACCAACATGGACCACGCCACACTTTGAGCTAGATTTTATTGTAGAGATGTAGGGATGAAGTGGATGGTAAGAGAACAGTGGGATGAAGGGGAAGGGAAGTAATTGGATAAACCGTGAAAAGGTTGGTAGGTTGATCGGGCAACCTACGATGATCTCCAGAGACTCAGAGTGGGGGTACCGTCTCTGTAATATTTTGGTAGAGTGATTGGACCCCTTCGATTCTACCTAGCAGTGAAGAGAGGGCTATAGATTGTGAATAGGAAGCAAGGGAATTGAGGGAGGCAAGGAGGGTTGAAAGAATGAGAAGAACAGTGCTAGAGGGCTGGTCTGCCTTAAATATGTTTTAGAGAGTAGGTGATTGGTTAAGTAGACAAAGTGAGTCGTGGTCCCACCGCTGAACCTTTGTTAACAAGTTAACTCCATAACTATAAAATCTCGGGTCTCACAGTTTGTGTCTCATATTGTGAGCCAACTGATAACAGTTCTTCGCTCCCCTCTTTTTCCCCTGCTCTGCTGGCCACGCCCACTCCTCCCTCTGCTCACAGCACTCCACATCCATCTCGAAGCTCAGAAAAAATTCTGAGGTAGACTTGAACCGAAAGTGGGGGTTTCAGGGCCCTTTAAAAGCCAAATCGAGGCTGCGGTGGGAAGAAACCCGGAAGTATTGCCTGGAGTCACACAGGAACGTTGTGTACCTAGATTATATTGTATCAGCGACGAGAAAGTGACACAAATTTATACTTTTCCGCCTTCCGAGTGACCCGAAAGTTTGTTTTGAATGAATAGTGAAAATAAAAAGGGATATCAGACCTCATTTTCAGCTAAGTTAAGGGAAATGGCACTAGTTTTCTTTCCCAAACACATGTTTTAGATGTCATTTATTAAACTCAAGTTAATGAACTGATACTATTACTATATTAGACTTGTCTCGATACTGAATTTTGGCACCAATCGCTCCTAAAATAAAAAAGAAAAACGTCATCTTCCTACTAACATTTAAGCACTGTTAAGCGTGTTCCTAAACACCACTGATTTGCCATAGTATTCACCAGTGCACAACAGAGATTACTGTGATTGGCCATTAGTTCACGGTACTTCACCGATGTTTACCAAGCCAGTGGCGGATTTGGGCATGGGCCATATGGGCTTTGAGATATGATTTACTTTATGCAAGTGAATTAATTTAAAGTGGTTATCCCAGAATAAAGACTTAAAGGGCTATTCACATTTGGTGTTTTTTGCGTACGCAAGTTTATGTGCAACCAAAACATCGCTGGTGAAAACAAATTGACGCACACGCTGCTCCTGATCCCAGTTGATTACATGCACACCGATATGCTTCGACATGTAAGTTAATGTTACTTTGACTTAGCATTGCTGTGAAGCAGAAAGGTGGAATAATGAGTCAGGAAGGTAAATAAGACTTCATAACATTAATTCTTGACCATGAGTCGGGTCTAAGACAACAGAAAAACATATACAAAAAAATATATTTTGTATTCTATAGAACTGTCATAATTAATATTCATGCAAAAGTCTTAGAATATTACTCCAGTTGTGTCTTTACATTGTTTTTCAGTTACATTTAGGATTGATTTTTGTTATTTATTTAGAATAATAATTGTATGATGATAATAATAATAACCAAATTGTTATATTATTTGAAAATAAATAAATATATTTTAAATTATTTTAATATTATTTATTAAAAAGTTACTAAATTATTAAATATTATTAAATTTATTACATTATTTATTTTATAAATAATTATTTTAAATGTATATATTTAAAATATATATTTACATATTTAAAACACACACACATATATATATATATATATATATATATATATATATATATATATATATATATATATATATATATATATATATATATATATATATATATATATATATATATATGTCAACCACAAAATGTCTTTAATTCCTGGGTGATGGGGAGGTGGTATGTTTGGGGTGGTTTTGCCCAGGGTGCCATTTAAACTAGAACCGCCACAGCCGAGTGCAAACACAGACGAGCGGTCAGCTGATGTATCGACTGAATAAAACGAGCGAAATCGAGGCTGTGGTGGAAAGAAACCCAGAATATCACCTAGAGTCACACAGGAATGTTGTGTGCCTGGTTGTATATTTTATTAGCGAAAAGAAAGTGACACAAATTTATAATTTCACCGCCTTCCGAGTGACGCGAAGGTCTGTTTTGAATGTATAATGCAGTAGGAAAAGCCAATGTGGACCTTTTGTGTTATATAATATATTATTTGTGCTTCAGAAGATGAAATGCAATGAATAGTGAATTTTTTTTGTTGGATTGCAGCCACTCAAGACAGTTCTGGCAGATAATAATACCGAACAACTTTGATGACAGACTTTGGCTAAGAGATTTTGTAATAACCAAAATAACTTATTAGATGTTTTACAATGTGGTCAGTCCGCTCACTTGTTCATTAATGCCGTCCTGTACATCTGTTAAAACAAAATCAAGTTCCTTTTTGTGATATGCATGCCTGAACTTATTCTCTAAATGTGTTTGTATTGTAGTTTATGCGCATATTTTCTTATCGGATGAAAAGTTTATCCTACTCAATTGTGTGCATTCATTTTTATGCGCGTTTTCAAAATTTCTTCACATCTTGTCATTTCCAATAAGCATTTTTTATGGCATATTTCAAAATGCGCATACAAATAAGTGAAAGGAAACATCGCTAGTGTTGAGGCAAATGTATACTTCTGTGTCAAGTGCGCACAGTAGGTCCAGCATAATAACCTCTCAAAAAAATTTACTACATGTTGCGACAATGTGGAGCACAAGGTCTGTGATTGGTCGTCTTGGTATTGCTGGTGGCCAGAGGGCTTAACAAGTCTCGAGTTTCAAGGAGGTCGCCAATCTGATTTCACCAAGTAGGACATGTTCCTGGATCAACATCTACTGTATGTTGATCCTGGAACAGCATTCCAATCAACCAATCAGAGTTAAGGAATACGTTTACAGTTTATGTTAAGTTGAGGCTTATGGTTAGGTTTATGCACTTCTACATGATTGTTATCCAACTATTATTCTCCTTTGATTTTGAGAATAATTTACAGTTATGGTTGGGTTTAGGGGAAGGAAATAGCTATGGATTACATTTTCGAACAAAAATGATGTTCCAGGATGTTAATAAAACATAGATGTCAATCCAGGATCACATCGTACTTGGCAAAATCATGGCGTGCCATGGAGGAGCTCCGGATGGAGACTCTTGTTTTGTGTTTATTTAATGATTAAATTTGTTCAATGTTCACCAGTTCCCATCTCTTACTTCTCAGAATTAATGTGAGTTTGAACTACACTTACCAGTAACAGTGTAGATCTTTCTGGCATAAACTCAAAGCACCGGCAAAGAAACAACTCAGTGGAAGACAGAAACCCCACTGCCTACTAGCATTTCAGAAGTGTTATTACAAAGCAACATGGAGAGAACGCAGAAGTATAAATGCTCACAATTGCATGAACAATATATGTGCAGTGTATGTGCCACGGAGTACACTATCATTCTACACAGAAATATAAATCAGGCTTTAGGGCTTTTCCTATTGGTTTTCACTAAAGTGTAAATGCTGCCAACCGAACCTTGGTGCACATCAACCAAGTATACCATCTCTTCTGAAAAGGTGGTCATGTGTATTTCCAAACAAAAAATGGTACATTTTGACTGAAATATGAATGCAAAACAAGTTAAAGACATCTAAATGAAACAAAAACAGGAGGTCATTGCACAAGATGGAATACTACAATCACATTATTTGACATCATGAGAATTATGGTGTATCACAACCAAAATAAGCCAAATGCGAAACAGCATTGGAGCAGAGTATTGGAGTAATGTACAGTGGAGACATTCCTGGCTTTTGAACATTAACAAGTTAAACAAGAAACATTAAATATGACCCATCGTCAGTTCTTCTCAGCTGGTAGAAATAAAACCATAAGAACATGCACACATTGAGCATGTTTATTCTAGCAGAGAGCAATTCTGAATGTTTGGTAAATCTGTGTTAATAAGCTCAGCCAGGTTGTACATTTAACCTATTCTCTTTAAGTACTGTGATGAAAATGCTAGTGTGAACCAAATGAGAACAAATAAGAACCAAACGAAAAGTGCGAACACCCTTATAAGAAACATTTACACTTGGGATTATTTCCTGGGATTATGAAACCATGTCAAAACCTAACGCAGGAACAGATAGAATGTTTATATGTTATGCTGATGATACACATGGCAACTTTTTGAGCAATGTTTCTGGGCAACTTTGAGAAATAATGCCATAAATGGGCAACCAGGTGAGACATGGGGTACCTCATTAGGGCAATGGGTTACAGATACAATATTGTTGTCCATTTTTTTAATAGAAAAGTAGCCAAGCAACATCGCTCTGTAAAATTGCACAGCTCAAATTGTTACTATGTATCATCAGCATTAGATTCTAACAAAGAATGTTAGGAGGCCATCAGCCAATTTCATGCATCATTTTCAAATGCTTTGGACAGACACAGGAACACTCCATGTCATGTCCACTATTAGGTAAACCTTGTGATACTTTGCACATAAGTAAATACCTTTAAATTGTAAAATGGTACAATAAAGTTCTATTATTTGTCTCACTGCTCACCATTAAATATTAAACGAAGACTTAATAGAATTCACAAAAAAGTTTTTAGCAGACAGGAATAGTCTGGACCAAGATTTCTGGACCAGTCCTATACATTTTATTTGTCTCTTATATTTGACACACAAGGATCAGTGTTGGTGCTAGATCGGATATGGTTGAGGCCAGAAGTTAACAACAATTATTTAAATTATTTATAAAATGTTCCATTTATTGTATTTTATTAATGTCTACTCCAACCCTCAACCCAACCGTCACAGTAACGTAAAAACAGTAGTTGTACCGAGTATTATTTATGCTTTTTAATAAATTACACAGCAAATTGTATTTTTTAATGCCTACCCCCACCCCAACCATAAACCTAACCATCCGGCCTGATCTCAGGAGAAAACGTAAGTATTTTATGTTTTGTCAGTTTAGTGGCTAATTTGTACGAATTCGTACGAGTTCATTTGTATGAAATTGGACGATTTTAAAAAGGAGGCGTGACACCTAACCCCACCCCTTAACCCAACCGTCATTGGGGGATGAGCAAATCGTACTAAATCGTACGAATTAGATCATACGAATTCATACGAATTAGCCACTAAATCAAAAAGTTACGAATTGCCATGAGATTGTTTTGAACCATCACAGTACTGTAAAAATATTAATTATTGTTATACAGTGTCATTAAAAAAATGCTGCTATATTGATGTGCATCTTGCACTTCCAGCCGGCCGCATATCCGATCTAGACTCTACCAAGGATCAGTTTGTGGATCTTTCTGTTAACGAGCTGATGATCTGAATCAAGTGTTTTAAGTAAGGAAGACAAAATGTGCAAGACAGGGCGTCCTGAGGGCTGGAATTGGGAACCACTGAGCTAAGTAACTGCAGTACAAACAGAAAAGAATATAGAGGAACAGAACACAGTAGTCAGAACCAGTCGTTCCACAGATAACCTTGTAAAACTAATGCCAGAAAAAGAGGGCTTGCACTAACAGTACTTTGAGATTTTATCAGTTAGCCATACAGTATGTGTGGCCATACTAGCAATACCAATATGGTCACATGTCAGTTGGCTATATCGGAAAGCAGAACTTAAAAATGGCACAGACTCTAACTAAACTTATTTTACTGATTAATGCTGCTAAAAACGTTTTTTGCCTGTACTAATAAGGTTAAAAATGTTAGTTTATGCTAATCCCATGCTGGTTTTGTAGTTCAAGGCTGGTTCTTTACCAGCACGGACCAGCATAAACCAGTAAACCAGCATAATCACATAACTTAGCAGCACATCAGATATTTTTTTCATTACTAAGTCATTTTATATATGATTAGCTGTAGTTTTACAGCTGTAATTTAGACAGCACAAATAAGTAGAACAAATTATGTGTTTTCACGAAAAAGCATCTGATAAATAACTTATTGCAAGGCCATTATTTGCATGTAAACAACAGCATGGGTTGCACAGTAGTCTACACTACCTGACAAAAGTCTTGTTATCAATCCCAATTGTAAGAGCAACACATAATAACTTGACTTGTAGATTTTACCAATAAATCATCTGTTGAACTGCGTCCCAATCATCACAAATACTGCAGAAGATCTATTAGAACCTCCATGGACCCAATATTCCTAGAGAAATCAGTCAAGTTTGGCGAAGGAAAAATCATGGTTTGGGGTTACATTGAGTATGGGGGGGGGGGGGGGGGGTGAGAGATCTGCAGAGTTGGATGACAACATCAACAGCCTGAGGAATCAAGACATTTGTGCTGCCCATTACATTACAAACTACAGAGAGGACAAATTCTTTAGCAGGATATCACTCCTTCTCATATTTCAGCCTCCACATCAAAGTTTCTGCAAGTAAAGAAGGTCAAGATGGCATTGAAGATGATGAATCCAAAGAATCTTGATGAACTCTGGGAGTCCTGCAAGAAAGCTTTCTTTGCCATTCCAGATGACTTTATAAATAAGTTATTTGAGTCATTGCAGAGATGGATGGATGCAGTCCTCCAAGCTCATAGGAGTCATACACAATATTAATTCTTTTTCCACTGCACCATGACTTTATATTCTTTACTGTACATTATTTCTGTTAAGTTACAAGGCTTTTGTCTAAGCAAAGTCAGACCTTACTGTCCTAGTTGAAAAGTTAAAAATCAAGGCATGATTATATTTTCTTCTGGTACAATAAGCATAATCTAGAGGCCTTTGCCTTTCATATAAGCCACTTCTGATACCAAATGATCAACTAGAAGTCAAGTTATTAATTGTTGTTCCTAAAAATTGTCAGGTAGTGTACAACTAAACATGCTGTTTTGTTTATTTATTTGACCAGAAACTATACAAATATGAATGTTGTAAAGATTTTTGCCCTGGAAATCCTGGTTCAGATTGGCCAGCCAAAATACCATTTGTTTTTCGCTTTGTTTCTCACCATTTTTTCTCACTTCTGCTTCATTTGTTACATTTCGTTTTCACAGTCTATAGTAGGCTCCTTTACATGTTTTTTCTTCTTCTTCTTCTTCTTCTTTCTTAGGTCTGACTGATTACTACAGCCCAATACATGACAACATTTTGGCAACAATAATCACTAAAAGTGAGCTGTTTGACAGATTGATACCCCTCTAAACCAAGAAAGCAACATTATTGACAATATATATTTAAAAGTGGGTGGTTTCAGTTTGGGGAAATGAAAATTTAAAAAGCTAGATATAGAGAATGGGAAATACAGCATAATGCATTGTGGGTCTTAAGGACATGGGAGCCTAATTCCCACTGATATATTGATACTATATCGTCTATCTATATCTCGTATCAGGTTGGACCCCCTTTTGCCTCCAGAACTGCCTTAATCCTTTGTGGCAGAGATTCAGCAAGGTACTGGAAATATTCCTCAGAGATTTTGATCCATATTGACATGATAGCATCACACAGTTGCTGCAGATTTGTTGGCTGCACATCCATGATTCAAATCTCCCGTTCCACCAAATCTCCATGGTGCTCTATTGGATTGTGATCTGGTGACTGTGGAGGTCATTTGAGCACAGTGAACTCATTGTCATGTTCAAGGAATCAGTCTGAGATGATTCACTCTTTGACATGGCGCATTATCCTGCTGGATGTAGCCATCAGAAGTTACACTCTAATCACCTTTCTTCCCCATCCTGATGCTTGGTTTGAACTACAGCAGATCGTCTTGACCATGTCTACATGCCTAATTGCATTGAGTTGCTGCCATGTGATTGGCTGATTAGAAAATTGACAGGTGTAGGCTACCTAATAAAGTGGCCAGTGAGTGTATACACTCATCAGTAGTAATCGCTGATAAAATAACAAGGAAATTCATATGTGAAAGTGTGGAACTCGTTGATGACAAGTCACTTACTGATAAGCTGGTTATTTGGTCCACTTCTCTCCTGCGCTGGAGACAGAATATTGTGGAACACATATTTTCAGCTTATCAGACAAACAAAGAGTGTTCAAAGGTATCTACATGTTAGTTCATCTTATTCTGTGTTTGCAAAAAGCTCTTCAAAAGGTATTACTATAAATGAGAGAGCTTTCCTGTGATGATTTGCACTGGTTTACATTGTACGCTTCGGTGAGTCCAAGAAAAAAAGGCGAAACACAACTCAATGTGACGTAGGTTTCCATTCTCTATAAACAGTTACCTCAGAATGAGAGGGAGGAAAATGAAAAAAAAAACAAACCAGTCTGGGTTTGAGTTCTTAAGTCAAAAGTCTATTTAGAAAAACTTCAAATTTCATGATGCTCTTTAGGCAAACATGTCGCACATGCTGGGAAGTCGATACTGCACAGCATATGCAAATCAGGATGACGCCGCAGGATTTGTTTATAAATATATTGAATATACATAATCGTGATTAATTGTTAACCCCAGCTCACATAGCAAAAATTCTCTGGGTCACACAATCAGCTTCTGCTTGGCCCACATGCTGCAGTGAATTATGGTACATGAATGGACCAAGCCTGGCTTCCAGACAAGGACTAAACATGGACCATATCTGGGCCAAGTCTCAGCCAGTCTCAGCAAGTTTATAACCCATAGCTGAGCCTGAACTGGGCCAGATATTTTGGCGTGTCACGACTGCAATGAAATTAATAAACCCATTAATCATTGTACTTTAGGAATGTTATGGGCGTGTCTTTTCTCGAAGCGACCTGATTGGTAGAATTTTTTTTCTTTATTTGAAAATAATAAAAATTTATTTTAAATGTGGGTCAAGATAGGCAAAACGTACATGGCCCACATTTTAATTATTAACATCTGGGGCAAACACTACAATTTATAAGTATTGTGTGCCGCTTTAAAGGCGGTGCCACCTCTGCCAAACCAGGGCCATCTTTGGCCAACATGCTGTATGTCAGCACCGGATGAATGCCTGCTGTGCCAGATTTACGTTAAATCTGGGTCAGAATTCTTTGCTACCTGGGAGCTTTATACAGACAATGTGTAAACCAAAGTAAAGCAATAACTCAAGGTTACCTAGCAGGGTGACTAATGGTAACAATTTCACGTGTGAAAATCTCTGTCACTTAGGTGTTATTTTGACACCCATTTTGTGCAGATTGTGTTGAGGTGGATTTCAGCATCTCACCTTCCACCATCAGTCTTCAGCCTTGTTACTGCATGCTTCTAAACCCACTCTTCATCTGATCCTGACAAGTTTACCCAGGTAGATTTATAGACTATTAAAACAATATAAGCTTCTACAGTTTATGAAAAAAATGATGGTGATATCCAGACTGTCACGAATGTCCAGTTATTTTAGTTTTTTTTAAGTATGTGCTAAAGCAAGAGAGCTTTCAGAGAAGATCCTATGACTTTTATAAGCAGAATAACTTATGTCAGCATCAGATGTTTGATCAGTAAAGGTCAAGAACTTCCATTATATCACTAATCTGCATCTTACAAGATATTTTCCTCATCATTTTGACATGAGTGAAGGAAGCAGTCAAACAAATATTTGAGTTGCGGTTTGGTTTGACAAACTTTAGAATCAGATCAGCATTTTGCAAATGCCAGGTGCTGGAAACAACATCTAGAACACATTCAAATACATAAACAAAAATATATAAGCTATTGTTAAAACAAACAGAAAAATAAGCATCATAAAGCCTATAGCATGTCATTAATAATAATATCAATACAGAGTATGCCTAATGCCGTTGTCCTGGCATTTTATCCTACTGATCAGATTATGCTACCAACACTGTATTTGAATGGTTCTAAGGTTGAGGTATTAGGTAGATTAGTGCGATATTACAGCTTCATATCACACTACTCCATATTAAAATTCACATTGGTAGAAAAATCTGATGGGTAGCATATTGTGTCATTAAAATATGCCACCTACTTTTTTAATGGGAGGTAGGACAATTTAACAAGGTAGGACAAACCAACAGAACACTTGTCGAATAAAACAAAGTACATTCATGAACAATAATTATCTATCTATCTATCTATCTATCTATCTATCTATCTATCTATCTATCTATCTATCTATCTATCTATCTATCTATCTATCTATCTATCTATCTATCTATCTATCTATCTATCTATCTATCTATCTATCTATCTATCTATCTATCTATCTATCTATCTATCTATCTATCTATCTCAAGAAAATAAAGTGCAATACCTACATGGATGGAGTTACCACCAGGTGTCCCCATAGGTTTCAGTATCACTGTCCTTTATCAATGTTATTTCTTGTACCGGGCGCTAGATGGCGTATTAAGAGGTGATCTGGGTCAAATACTGTGGAGGTGAAGAAAAAAGTCAGCTTTTATACAGCCCTGAATCACAGATAATGAACTGACTGTCTTTAAAGTACAGATTAACAGCATCTTAAAAAGCAAAACACCCATTAGAACAATCTGTGATGTATTGCAGCATCATAATTATGACAACATATTACATTAAAGAGGTCTACTTTTTAACTCCATAGTTATTAAACATCTGAGTTATCGGACATGGTTTCAAACTAGCATAACACAAGTTAACATCACAGACTGTAATAAAAATGTTACTTGAGTAAATATTAGCATATAGGGTGATTTCTAAAGGATGTGTGACGCTGAAAAGTAATAATGAATAATAATAAAATTGAGTCTTAAAGGGATAGTTCATCCAAAATATAAAATCATCTGTCATCGTTTAAGCACACTTCTTTCAAACCCGTTTGACTTTCTTTCTGCAACTGAAAGCTGGAAAACATGTAAGCAACTTCCATAGTTTTTCAACATAAGAAGTAAACTTAGAAAGGTTTAGAGCATAGGTCTCAAACTCAGTTGCTGGAGGGCCGCAGCCCTGCACAGTTTGGCTCCAACCCTATTCAAATACACCTGATCCAACTAATCAAGTTGTTTAAGAGTAGTCTTGACCACCTTGATAAGTTGGATCAAGTGTGTTTGATTAGGGTTGGAGCAAAACTGTGCAGAGCTGCGGCCCTCCAGGAATTGAGTTTGAGACCTATGGTTTAGAGCCACTTTGGAGCGAGAAAGAGAGTAAATTTCATTTTTTTTTGTGAACTACCCCTTTAAATCACTGGAATAATTTCCAATTGAAACATTCAATAAGAAATCTTGATTATATGTTAGAACTTTTCACCATTTTACAGTTTTATTGCATTTCTTTCTTTTTTATATCTTTTAAAGATTTACAATGACAGAACAGTGTTACAGGTGTCTCATGCCATAATATACAATCATATAGCCATCTATTATACAATCACCCATTGGCTAGTAATTCAAGTCTTTTGTGAAGGGTAGAATTAACAATAAATAAATAAACAAATAAATAAAATTACTCTTTCAAGATACACTTCTCCAAAAACTCCCATAGAGGATTCCAGATATGCCAGAAATCATCCTATTTTTGACGCAAGTCATAAGTCAGTTTTCTAAGGGTAAGAAAATGGCAATCTGATTTATCCACACATTGATGATTGTTCAGACTGCATGATTTTACCCCCAATTTTGACTCGCCGACATGTTTTGATAAATAGCCGACAAATGCCTGAAATCACAGGTAAATTGTTGCTCGTTCACATGAGTAACAATCACACAGTATGAACTATCAAGGATGCGATGTGAGAGAATCGCCGATGCGTCGCCGACGTCCGTGAGATATTTGGCATGCTAAATATCTGGATCTGTTGGGGATTCAAATCATGCTGTGTGAAATGAGTTCTGATTGAAAATAACATCGGCGATTACCTACAGCCAATGAGAGAGCAGCATACACTAGCATGGGTATCTGCAGGCCAGCGCTCATTTTCAGTTTATTTGGACCCAAGAAACGGAGGAAAAACTAGTGGACATTTGACAGGAGCACCCGTGTCTGTTTGATGTGTCAAGTGAGCAATATCACAACCTGGTCGAAAAAGAAAAAAGTTAAGGAGAAATTACTAATTCCCTTCAAACC
The DNA here is from genome assembly GCF_903798145.1 of Danio aesculapii. Classification (NCBI taxonomy): domain Eukaryota; kingdom Metazoa; phylum Chordata; class Actinopteri; order Cypriniformes; family Danionidae; genus Danio; species Danio aesculapii. The sequence goes on along the minus strand of NC_079437.1, from coordinate 52,995,105 downwards.
CAGGTAAGCAAATATGTACAATTTCTACCCCATTACAGGCTTCTTTCTCGTTATATAGTTAATTACAAAAGACATACTATGTGTTTTTGGTAGTGAGACGTAGTTTGGACAAAGTTGTCAGTGATTTTTCCTATTGTTAAGTCATGCACTGTGAATGTCGCCGATCCATCTTGCAGTGTAAACAAAGCAGCGACAAAATGCTAGCCCAGATAGTCATGCAGTGTGAAACTTTGAAAATCCTGCAGTCTGAACTCGGCATAAGGTGTAGAGCAGTTTTACAATTCAGAGGATAAATAACCGGAGATAGGGCAAAAGGTTTACCAATAATCTTCTGAAATAATTGGTGGATTTCTTTCCAGTTTGCCTTAATCATGTCACAGTCCCAGAATACATGCATCACAGTACCAACATTAGATTTGCACTTAAAACAACATTGAGAAACATTAGGAAATCTCTTTTGAGACCATTCTTCTTCACTAAAACTTGTTCCACAGTCTTTCTCTCATATAACTTTCAAGGAGGTAAGGGAAGAACACCCTACATTAGATAACATTAAGTAAAAAAGATATCTTCCTTTTGAGAGAAAATGAAGCGTGCAATTTTTATTGTATTTCTGATCAAATAAAATTGTAAGCAGAATAGGCTTTTAAAAAAATTATACTGATCCCAAATCTTTGACTGCTAGTGTATGCTGTTATTATACTTATATCATGTTATATATTATGTAAAAAAATTGCTTTACTTGTAATGCATGTTCACATCATGTTCCTATTAACAGCATTTTCACACATTACATCTCCAATCAAATGATACTTGTCCAAGTACCACAATTATCCCTATCTTTCCACCTCCTAACGGGCATCGCTCCATTGAATTCTGTTCTAAGAACACAGAGTGCTAGAAACTGACCCAGAAAGGTCCACTACTAGCCTTCTTCCACATGTTTGTGAGCTGGCAGCATCTCATAAAGACAGCTATGGGCTGTTAAGCTCTAAGTGGCTCCTGCTGATGGTCAGGCTCCGTGGACTGTTACACCTGGTGTGTGGGCCTGACTGCACCAAGCATGACATTTACTGACTCTGTTTACTCCATTTACTGGCATCGCTTCTGTTCCAAATGAGCCACTTCTATGCCTCTGCTGCCTGCATAGTCAGCTCTCTTGTAAAGCATGCATCTATTATGGAACAGCATCTTAGAGGTGGGTGGTTTGGAACACTGTACTGGACACTGGCAGCAACTCTGCATGGGAGCCTGCCTGCTTGTGGTTACTACAGCATACAATTATAATGCTAATAAAATGGCTGAAATCTACTTTAAATTAAAAAAATATATTTAAAAAATTATATGCCAATTATATACAACTACTCTTCACTACTGGACCATGGTACATGTTCTGTCACAAAACACCAAAGAAAAAAATGCACTTAAAATAAAGGTTCATTGCAAATATTTTTTGTTAAATAATATACACTCACTGGACACTTTATTAGGTACACCTCTCCAACTGCTTGTTTATGCAACTTTCTAATTAGCCAATCACATGGCAGCAACTCAATGCATTTAGGCATGTAGACATGGTCAAGATGATCTGCTGCAATTCAAACCGAGCATCAGCATGGGGAAGAAAGGAGATTTAAGTGACTTTGAATGTGACACGGTTGTTGGTGCCAGTTTGGCTGGTCTGAGTATTTCAGAAACTGCTGATCTACTGGGATTTTCACGCACAACCATCTCTAGGGTTTACAGATAATGGTCTGAAAAAGAGAAAATATCCAGTGAGTGGCAGATCTGTGGGCGCAAATGCCTTGTTGATGCCTGAGGTCAGAGGAGAATAGCCAGACTGGTTCCAGATGATAGAAAGGCAACAGTTACTCAAATAACCACTCGTTACAACCGAGGTATGTAGTATCTACCTGGGCTACAGCAGCAGAAGACCCCACAGGGTGCCACTCCTGATAGCTAAGAACAGGAAACTGAGACTACAATTCGCACAGGCTCACCAAAATTGGACAATAGAAGATTGTAAAAATGCTGTTTGGTCTGACGAGTCTCTGCTGCAACATTCGGATTGTAGGGTCAGAATTTGGCATCAAAAACATGAAAGCATGGATCCATCCTGCCTTGTATCAACGGTTCAGGCTGGTGGTGGTGTAATGGTGTGGGAATATTTTCTTGGCACACTTTGGGTTCATTAGTAGTACCAACTGAGCACCACAGCCTACCTGAGTATTGTTGCTGACCATGTCCATCCCTTTATGACCACAGTGTACTCATCTTCTGATGGCTACTTCCAGCAGGTTAACACCGCATAAAGCACAAATCATCTCAGACTAGTTTCTTGAACATGACAATGAGTTCACTGTACTAAAATGGCCTCCACAGTCACCAGATCTCAATCCAATAGAGCACCTTTGGGATGTGTGGGAACGGGATATTTGCATCATGGATGTGCAGCCGACAAATCTGTAGCAACTGTGTGATGCTATCATGTCAATATGGACCAAAATTTCCAGTACCTTGTTGAATCTATGCCACAAAGGCACTTTATTAATGTCACAATGGATATATGCCATGATTTAAGCCTAAATGTTACAGTTGAAGACAAAATTATTACCACACCTGTGAAGTTTTAATCATTTTGATCATTATTCAATGTTTCAGTGATCATTATTATGTGATTGAAATGTTCACAGTATATCCTATAATGTTTTTTTTTTCTTTTTGAGAAAGTCTTATTTATTTTAGTTTTCCTGGAGTATAAGCAGTTTTTATATATTTTTAAATACGTTTTTAAGGTCAATATTATTAGCTCTGTAATAGTTTCCCCCGATTGCCTACAGACTAAACCACTGTTGTCTAACAACTTACGTAATTAACCCAGTAACCCAGTTAAGCCTTTAAATTATGCTTTAAGCTAAATACTGGTATCTTACAATATGACTAGTACAATATTATGCACTGTCATTGTGACAAAAGAACTGTAATACAGTGCATCCGGAAAGTATTCATAGGGCTTCACTTTTTCCACATTTTTTATGTTACAGCCTTACCCCAAAATTAAATTCATTTATTTCCTCACAATTCTACACACAATACACCATAATGAAATTGTTGCAAATTTATTAAGCTGAAAAATAACATGTACATAAGTATTCACAGACTTTGGCGTGAAGCTCTAAATTGAGCTCAGGTACTTGAGATGTTTCAGCAGCTCAAATGGAGTTCACCTGTGGTAAATTCAGTTGATTGGACATGATTTGAAAAGGCATACACCTGTCTATATAAGGTCCCAGGGTTGACAGTGCATGTCAAAGCACAAACCAAGCATGAAGACAAAGGAACTGTCTGTAGACCTCCAAGACAGGATTGTCTCGAGGCACAAGGCTGGGGAAGGTTACAGAAAAATTCCTGCTGCTCTGAAAGTTCCAATGAGCACAGTGGCATCCATTATCCATAAGTGGAAGATGTTTGGAATCTCCAGGACTCTTCCTAAAGCTGGCTGGCCATCTAAGCTGAGTGATCGGGGGAGAAGGGCCTTAGTCAGGAAGGTGATCAATAACCCGATGGTCACTCTGTCTGAGCTCCAGTGTTCTTCTGTGGAGAGAGGAGAACCTTACAGAAGGACAACCATCTGTGCAGCAATCCAACAATAAGGTCTCATCAGACAGAAGACTGATGAGACTAAAATTGAACTCTTTGGAGTGAATGCCAGGTGTTACGTTTGGAGAAAACCAGGCACTACTCATCACCAGGCTAATACCATCCCTACAGTGAAGCACGGTGGTGGCAGCATCATGCTGTGGGGATGTTTTTCAGCAGCAGGAACTGGAAGACTAGACATGATAGAGGGGAAAATGAATGCAGCAATGTACAGAGACATCCTGAATAAAAACCTGCTTCAGCATGCTCTTGACCTCAGACTGGGGCTACAGTTCATCTTCCAGCAGGACAATGACCCAAAGCACACCGCCAAAAATCAATGGAGTGGCTTCACAACAACTCCTGTGAATGTTAAGTGGCCCAGCCAGAGCCCAGATTTAAATCCTATTAAACATCTCTGGAGAGATCCGAAAATTGCTGAACACCATCGCTTCCCATCCAACCTGATAGAGCTTGCAAACTGCAAAGAGAAATTGGCAAAAATTCCCAAAGACAGGTGTGCCAAGCGTGTGGCATCATATTTAAAAAGACTTGAGGCTGTAATTGCTGCCAAGCGTGCATCAACAAAGTGTTGAGCAAAGGCTGTGAATACTTCTGTATATGTGATTTTTCAGCTTTTTTATTTTTAATAAATTTGCAACAATTTCAATTGTCATTATGGAGTATTTTGTGTAGAATTTTGAGGAAATAAATGAATTTAATCTATTTTGGAATACGGCTGTAACATAAAACAGTGATCCGCTATGAATACTTTCCGGATGCACTGTAATTGTCTTTTCAACTGTACTTTGCTGTTTGTGATGCACATTATCTATCTAATGGAATTTTTATTTTTTTTTTTGCTATCAGGGGTGTCTGTGGATGTCTGTGCACGCTGTTAAAATGCAAACCAATTTTTCAGTCCTCATGGACAGTGCAATTACAACAGTGCTAGCATGAAACAAATGCTGTGATTGCATAAAAATTAGTCCACTTGGTAGTACTGAGCATGTCAAACTTCTTCATTCAAGCTCATTCATGATCAAGTATGCTTTAAAACCTGTGTAGACACTTCTGTGTGTGAAATGAAACAGAACGCAAATAAATACATATACCTGAGACACTGAAATCTGTGAATAGGCTTACATAGTCATTATGTCAGAAACTAGTTGTATTGATGTTCAATTGCTCCCTCTGTTGGCGGCAAGGTAACATTCAGAAAAAAAGCGACTGTTTCATGTTCACATTCACTCCCTCAAGCACTTACACGTTTATTTGCTTGTTCTGGGAGGATATAGATGGGATCCCCTGATTTCACATACAGGAACTGCTGTATCCTTACGACCGTTACATCACCTTATTAACAAACAACAGGCCTAGCCGTGTCTGGTTTGGGGGAGGCTAATTGCATTTCCATTCCACTTGTCACACATGTTGGTCATGATGGACATCTCCTCACACATGGTCCTCATCCTGTCTGAACTTCCTGGACGTAGTGCCGTTAAAGGAGACAGATGTGATGGCCCTAGTTAACTTGCCTAATTACCATATCCTGTCTAATTAACCTAATTAACATTAGTTAAGCCTTTAAATGTCATTTTAGGCTGTCTAGAAGTGTCTTGAAAAATATGTAGTCAAATATTATTTACTGTCATCATAGCAAAGATAAAATAAATCAGTTATTAGAACTGAGTTATTAAAACTATTATGTTTAGAAATGTGTTGAAAAGAAAATCTCTCTGTTAAACAGAAATTGGAAAAAATAAATAAACAGAGGGGCTAATAATTGTATGTGTGTATCTCTCTCTCTCTCTCTCTCTCTCTCTCTCTCTCTCTCTCTCTCTCTCTCTCTCTCTCTCTCTCTCTATATATATATATATATATATATGTATGTGTGTGTGTGTGTGTGTGTGTGTGTGTATATGTATATGTATGTGTGTGTGTGATATATATATGTATATATATAGTGTAGTCTGATGGTGCTCCATACAGGTGAGTGGCTTGACAAACCACCTGTAGGATGCACATTTCCTCTCTTTATATGTATAGGTATAGGTACAGGTAAGGTAGGTTTTATATTTTGTTCTATAGCTATATTCTCCATATCTGAAGTTTTAAATCTTTTATATTTGTTCTTATTTTAAGTAGCTAAAACTTCTATTTCTAGATCTAAAATCGTTCTATAATTATTATAATCCACATCTTAGATTCTTATTGGTATAATTGTTATTAGTTTTAAGGATATGGCCAGTTGTATAAGCATATTACTGCATATTGTACTGTGTATGACCATAAAATTTGAATTTGAAAACAGTAATAGTTAATTATTATCTTCATAAAATACATATTTCACACTTGACTAAACAAAAGTTTTAGTTGTATACATGTTTAGCAGTTTAACCAATCAATCACCTAATAAATAAAAAAAAAAAACCAAACTGCTTGACAGATAACTTTCTTGAAGCCTCCGTCATTTACACAATTCTTTTCCTGATTTTGGCACAATTTGCTTGACAGTGTGTTGTGGGGATTGGTAGACGAGGCCTTGGGATGCAAGATTTAATTTTTTCTTCTCATATAGTGTGTCATAGTGCACAATAATCGATGACTGCCTTCATGAAATGAAAGAAAGCTTTTTGAAGTTTTGGCAACAGTAAGGATGTGGATGTACAATGTAATATCACTGTACTTCCATGACTGAATAAAAAGTAAATGTTGCTGATTGATAGTCGACACACTTCTGCAGTCTGATGAGTGAGTACAGGACTTTCCATATAAACTAACAAATCAGTCATTATGTTCTCATTTAAAATGTGGTGTGGGTAATGTTTTAAAGAATTTGTCTTTGAAGGTAACTATTGCTTTGTTTACAGCCATTGCTGGGGAACCGCTCCTGGAGCTAGAAGGGTCTGGCTGCAGACTTGGTGCATTGCAATCTGAGCTGGATGCAATGCTTTCTAATGGGCTCACCTAGCCCCATGTCACTAGCTCCATTGAGTGCATTGTGTTTGACATTGCATCTCTGAGAGATACAATCTCAGCTTGCATCATAAAGGCTGCATCCAGATACTATTGCCTTGAGTTCCAAAAGCTAATCTGGTTGTGTTCAGAAAATGCACACATGGGGAAACACTTGATAGACAATTAGAAAGGCATTTGTAATGTTTGTGGCTTCTTGAGGCAAAATGTGTCATAGACATAATTTGATGATTGATTGTAAAGCAATGTGTAGTTTGTGCAGAAAAGTTTCATATTACGCTCCAAAGTCAAAGGCTCATTCTGAAAACATACCTCTATATACATTTCTGGAGAGCGCCAAATATGCCCCAGGAGCTACGTTTTTTTATTTTTTATTTTTTGCAGTTTTTGTTTTTTGCGAATACACTTGAGGCCCCTTTGTATGCTTTTTCAGATCTCAAATTTCTCTCGAGTGCCATTTACACCTTCTCTTCTCGCATAAATCCACCAGAGGCTGCTGTCGAGTGACTGAATAACTGACTGACCGATCGACCGACCCACCCTCCTTCTTCGCTAAACTCAACCAATAGTGTTTTCAAAAGCACCGATTGACCCGCCCACTCACTTTCCTAAACCCAACCGACAGTTTTAAAAACAATCCAGAAAAAGAAAAGCTCTTGCCTGATTTTTACCACATTTTCAGATTTTACCATATAGTCACCCCACTATTTACTTGGTTGTTTGTTTTTTTGGATTTTGTTTTTGTCTTACTACTGTCATGGTTGCAGGCTTTGCGCACTTCCTGGTGTGTCTCTGTCATTGTCACGTGGTTTGTTTTGCCTCATCCTGTGCGTTGTAGTAGCGTTCTGTTTTGATCACGTGACTGTTTGTTTGCTGATCATTCGTTTCAGCTGTGGCTAATTATCTTTCCTATATATGTGTATTGCGTTCTTTGTATCTTGTCAGTTCGTTATCTTTCATTGTGCTCTGTGTCTCGTCAGGACCCTCTGTGTTCATCAGGACGCTCTGTGTTTATTGTGTCTGCCAGCTGTTTTCGGAGAGCTACACAGATCTGGACTTCACTGGTCTTTCCTTACAGCTCCACACTTATTTTTCTGTTTTTGTTCTATTTTTTTTAACTCTCTGTCTTTCACCGGTCCTTAAAAGACCTTGCATCTTAGATCCTTGTTGTTATTGTTTTTTTCAAGAAGCGTGACAACTGCTTTCTGGAACCGTTCTTCACCGAACTCCATCCGTTCTTCATCCGAACTCCATTGAAACTCTGCGTTTCAAGTCCCCCGCTGCACATTGCGAGCTAACAGGACAAACTGGTTACAGCGGGACAGCCGTCTATACAGAGGTAAGTGGTCAACTGGTAAGCGTGAAAAGAAATGGTGTCATATTGCCCAGTATTGTTTGTTCTAAGATGAAATGCAGCCATACATTCTTCTGGCTACATAATTCGCGATCTCCAGAAATGTATATAAGGCTGCGTTTTCAGAATGAGCCTATGTTGACATTAACAGTGTGCTTATAGTTTGCTGGTACGCTATGTTCAGATTCACATCAGCCAATGCCATTAACCTGTTTATAGTTGTATTTATATATTAAATTAGGAAAATACAATTTATTTTACTGCAGAGTAAACTATAACCTCTTAAAGCCCAATGTGTTTTTTACATTCAATTCACCTTTATTTGTATAGCGCTTTTACAATGTAGATTGTGTCAAAGCAGCTTCACATAAAAGGTCATAGTAAATTGGAACAGTGTAGTTCAGTTTTTAGTGTTTAAGTTCAGTTCAGTTTAGCTCAGTTCAGTGTGGTTTAATAATCATTACTGAGAGTCCAAACACTGAAGAGCAAATCCAACGATGCGCAGCTCTACATGCATTTTTTTATTTCTCTTTGCTATTTGGGCTTATTAGAACCTTAATTAGAATAAAAACCGAAGTATCATATTTTGATTTCATGTACTTTTAGAGAAAAAAGATGTCCATATATGTGGACTCGTGGTCCGAATTTACATAAAACACTTTTCCATGACTTTTTTAATGCATATTTAACATAGATTTTTTTTTACCTGCTTTGACTATCAGTGAGTAAAAACTATTTTCCCCCCATTTTGGACATTTGGACAGTTAAAAATAGTTTTTGGGACATTTCATATGCTGCAAAACAGTTGCAGGATGACACTGTATGTCTGTAACAAAATATAAAACATTCAAAGTATTTTAAGTAGCCACTTAAAAGCTAAATTGTGTCCACAAATGTGGACACTCAAGCCCTAAGAGGCTATAGTATAGATTTTATCTTTAGGAAATAAAATTGTAGATTACTACAGAAACAGAAATTTATAAAAAAATCTAATAAAAAATATAGCTAAGCAAACAGTGATCCAGTAAGCTGTCTAAAAGATCCTTTTGGAGGTTTAACTATTTTCTGACATGGAAGACAGTTTTGTTAAGCTTTATGTGATGTAAAGTTAATGTAGTGTGATTTGATTATTCCTTTATGCCAACACATTTTAAAGTAATGCTGAAGTGTTTTGATTTTCAAAACATTGCGAAAAAATGTTTGCTTAATGGTTGCATAAAATTTATCCCATTTCTACAGTATTAAAACTTAGCAAATGTGTTTTCATAAATGTTTTTGAACCGTGGGATGAATTTCTGATTCTAATCATTAGCATCTGCAGCACTAGATATTCAACCCAGAGTTGTGCTTTAAGGAATGATTTCAAACTTTCCTAATGAGTCGAAACGAATGCAAAAAAAAGAAGTGCTGATTACCAAAATATGGTAGTTTGGAGGATTTACTTGTGTTTGTGAAGACCCACAGTACCACGTGTCCCCTGAATAATTCAAGACATTCAGCAGGGCGTAGGCGTTCGTATCAGCACATTCCATCTTTTCAAACACGCTCTCGTTCTGTGCTCCTCATCACTCATTTCATGTAATATTTATACAGGAATGACACTCATCTCTCCTCATCTACCCTCTGTTCTTTATTAGTCAGCCCCCTTCGATTCGGGATGGTTCCCCACAAAGTTGTTACACTGCAGCAGGCATCTCAAACACCATGTGGCCCTCAAATATGCACTCAGAAGAGGGCGTCTTTACCCCATGGAGCTTTCCGCATCGAGGACAGCGACTTTGACCACCTATGAGGGACTGCTGAGGGGGGTTTTAAAGAGGGCTGAATGATTAACTCCAATTGGAACATGAGGCGACACGGTGGCGCAGTGGGTAGCACATTCGCCTCACAGCAAGAAGGTCACTGGTTTGAGCCTCAGCTGGGTCAGTTGGCATTTCTGTGTGGAGTTTGCATGTTCTCCTCGTGTTCGCTTCGGTTTCCCCCACAGTCCAAAGACATGTGGTACAGGTGAATTGGGTAGGCTAAATTGTTCGTAGTGTATGAGTGTATGTGGATGTTTCCCAGTGATGGGTTGCAGCTGAAAGGGCATCCGCTGCGTAAAACGTGCTAGATAAGTTGACAGTTCATTCCGCTGTGGCGACCCCGGATTAATAAAGGTACTAAGCCGAAAAGAAAATGAATGAATGAATATAAAACATAATTGTTAAACTTTGTTCATGTGATATGAGAGAAAAGCAGTGTGCAAAAGAAGCGTCAGTTTACAGATTTTCATAGTTTCTGAAATTTTGGGGATACTGAGAGCCCACAGAATTCTTTAATTTTGTAGTACATGCAAATTGTGAATTAATAATAAATAATAATAATTATAAAGTTTATTTGTAATGCGCTTTGCTTAGACTCAAAGCGCTACAAGGAAAAATACTAACAATACAAGGCAAGCAGAAACAGAACATCAATAAAAAGATGCAATAAAACAATAAGAACATGAACCATAAGCTATAATAAAAAGTTAAGAAATTGATAATCCTAAGTCAAAAGCAAAGCTAAAAAGGTGAGTCTTAAAAAGTTCCTTAAAACAGTTCAGAGAAGTTGCATTCCTAATGCTGATGGGTAGTGCATTCCACAGCTTAGGCGCACTGTATGAGAAAGCCCTACCACCCATGCTCTTGAGTTTACAGCGTTTGAGTTTACAGAATTGCCAGTGATGTAAAGTGCGTATGGCCACACAAAATAAATATGCTATACAAGCATACATTACTTACTTACTACATACTTACTGCTTTTAAGTGATTAAGTATCAGAAGCATAGTCATGCAGTGACATCTTGTGTACCGTGGTAATTCTGTTTTTCAATAAGCGCCATCTAGTGTAAGGGAGTGCTTTTGCACATTCACTCTGCACAACTTTCTTCACTTGGATATAAATGCTGAAAGAGTCTTGGAAAAAGCATTGACAGTAAGACCAAGCTGAATTTGTCCTGGTGTGCACAAGCCTTTAATTTAGAGTATAAATTGTGGTGCTGACAATAAATTGACTCTTTCCGAAATCAGATGCTCTCTTAATAGGCACTTCTTTTTGAAATATTACTTATTACTTTATGATACTTCACAAGCTTTGTGGTATTTTCTTTGATAATACTTTGAAGTATTTCCTGTATGTTAGAAATATAGTATATATTTTAAGTAGATTTACCAAATGTGCAATGATATCTCTGTTAGTGTTAGTTGTATCTCATCACTAGGCCCACACGGAGTCTCCGCAGATTTTTAGCCCATCTCTGATTCTGTTTATTTACTTGTGTAAATGTGTGTAAATTTATATTAATTAAGATTTTAAATTAATTACAGTAATATTATTGACTAAATTAAAATGTTAATATAATTTATTCACAATACAGTTTGTAAAGTCATATTTTCTCTCTTTTAGTAGATATATTATAAAGAAGACTTGCTTTGTTTACCAAATAAAGTGCGTCTAAATGGATTTGCATTGTAAATATTAAATACAAGTTTAAAAGGTATTACTTTTTAGCTAATTTATTAAGGTTTTAGTCATGATACTCCCAAAATCATTCCGTATAAATCTGCAGATTTTTAACAAAATTCTGCGCAGAAATAGCAAAAAATGTCAGCAGATTCCATCTGGCCCTACTCTATCACTAGCATTTATCTCCTCTCAAGTCCTCATGACAAAATAAAGCGTACACTGGATGCACACTTCAAAATTCTGTCTGAAGTAGCTGTGTGGACATTTGAATACCATACTTGGCATACTGTGAATTTGGATATGCTACTTTTTTACGAAGGGAAAATGCAGAAGTGAATGCGAATGGCTAAAATAACATACTAGCACTTTCCTCATAAATATCTTCCATAAAAAAATATACTTTCAGCACACGGAAGCCATAATAGGAGTAGTATGTAGTATGCTTGTTCCGCATCCAATGCCAAATTCCAGTCATTGCTCTGTTAAACAGGCCCACACAGTAAAACTGGCCCAACCAATAGTTTGAGTTTGACCCAGTGCCTCTCTTTGGCCAACCAATGGCATACAGGGGAAACATTTGTTTTAGAAATAAAAATGCAACACACACATGGCGTACAAAAAAAGAGGCATTTGATATACTGGTATTGCTGTTTCTGTTTTTAAGATCAAGATATGACCCTAAACCTCCCCAGTCTCTCTCTATCTCTATGTGGGTGTGTGCAGAGGGTCTGAGAGAGGAATGCTGGCGGAGGGTTGTGTTCAAGGGTGGGTCTGAGTTTGGATCTGGCTCTGTCAGGTACATTTAGCAGCACTCTGATCTCACGTTTCTTATCTGTTAGCCCTAATCCCCCCACAGAAATGTAGCAGTAAAGAGTTCCATCAATAGCAGGCCAACTCCCTACAGCCCTGCCGCAGAGTTACACCTGTACGCTCACCTGAGCAGCCCGCACCTCAGGATTAGCAATGATATCAGAGGGGATATGTTTCCAGTTGAGATTTATACTCGCTAGGCTGTCATTAACCACAGGGTTTGGTTTACTTCTCGCATGTTAAAACATGTCGTCTAGAAGTGAAACGTCTCTCGTGGGGAACTTCCAGACTTCCAGACAAGTCAAAGCGAAAGCCATCAAAGGGACAGATAACTGATCCGATCCTAAAACTAAAAAACTTACCGAGTCTATAGACAAAATCAAAATAACTATCGGGCTATTCAATGAAAGCCAAACCAACAATAAAAGACAAAACTCTTTCATCATGCAAAAAGTTGTGTAAAAACTTTTGGTGTGTTTGTGAGAGTACATATAATTAGATTTCCACAGATAAAAGCTGAACAGAGGCACCTGTTGAAAGGGCCTTTGGCAGGAGGCCACAGGTGGGCTGCAGATTGGAAGTGGCGTCAGGGTAATTAAGCATTTCAGAAAGGAAGGTTGGAAAGGCTGGGGTGAGGATAGACGGCCACAGCGACTCCTTTGTGGCTGCCAGAGCTGCTGTCAAAGGAAGCAGAAATGATACTAGACAGCTCGCCCTTGAGGAATGCAGCTGCTCTGGCAATGGGGGCTTTGCTCAACCCGTTTCTTCGTCCCTGTCCCTTTCGCCTCGGTGGACTTCTGAAAGCACAGAGTCATCTCCATTGAAGAGAAAGCACAGCTGATGGACAAAATCTACATCTATTTGTTCAGTTGGCCTGAGGCATGTTTCACTAAACAAACTGAACAAACTCAGGGTTGCTGAGTAAGTTTCGGGTTGACAAAACCAAACAAACTGCTTAAGATTAGGTTAAGTGGTTTCACAATGCTTGATATAAACCTTCTCTGTTAACTCTGGGTTTAACTTTTGAATTTGTCACTCTGGAAAGTGTGACATGTGGCAAACAGCCAATCATACGACACATTTACGAGGCAGAAATAAACGCTGCTGATACAGTGCAAGTTTGGCAGTTCATTCCACTGTGGCGACCACCGGATTAATAAAGGGACTAAGCCGAAAAGAAAATGAATGAATGCATGAATGAATGTATAGCGCAAGTTTGAGAAGGCAACATTAAGATCCCGTGAAGTGCTTTGAAACGTGCACTTTTTATTCAATATATGTCTATACACACACACAACTTGACAAAAAAATCTTGTCGTCGATCTTAGTTGTAAGAGCATCAAATAATAACTTGACTTTTACTTAATCATTTGGAAAAGTGGCAGAAGGTACATTTTTCTGATGAATCATCTGTTGAACTGCGTCCCAATCATCACAAATACTGCAGAAGACCAATTGGAACCTGCATCGCCCCAAGATTCTTACAGATATCAGTCAAGTTTGGTGAAGGAAAAAAATGTTTGGGGTTACATTCAATATGGGGGCATGTAAGAGATCTACGAAGTAGATGGCAACATCAACAACCTGAGGTGTCAAGGCATTTGTGCTGCCCATTACATTATAAACTACAGGAGAGGGCAAACTATCCAGCAGGATAGCACTCTTTCTCATACTTCATCAAAGTTCCTGAAAGCAAACAAGGACAGGGTGCTCCAGGATTGTCACCAGACATGAACATTATTGAGCATGTCTGAGGTAAGATGAAGGAGGAGGCATTGAAGATGAATCCAAAGAATCTTAATGAACTCTGGGAGTTTTGCAAGAACGCTTTCTTTGCCATTCCAGATGACTTTATTAATAAGTTATTTAAGTCATTTCAGAGATGTATGGATGCAGTCCTACAAGCTCATGGGAGTCATACACAATATTAATTCTAACAATATTAATAATGACTTTGTATTCTATACTGACATTATTTCTGTTATGTGACAAGACTTTTGTCCAAGCAAAGTCAGCCCTTATTGTCCTAATTAAATAATTAAAAATCAAGGCTTGATCATATTTTATTTTGGAAAATAAGCGTAATCTAGAGGCCTTTGCCTTTCATATAAGCCAATTTTGATACCAAATTATCAACTAGTTATTATTTGTTGTTCCTAAAACTTGGAAAGACAACAAGACTTTTGTGAGGTAGTATTTATATAAAAGAAAATTTATGTAAACTTTTATATGTAAATGACAATTTTCAGCCATTAGTAATAATAACTGACAAACTGAAACAATTTGAATATATGATATAAAGTAAATAATTACAATTCATGTAATATCAATTATTAGCAACAAAAGACGATTTTGACAAAAAAAAGTTTTTTGTGTAAAAGCTTATTGGAGTTAATTTTTTTCATTTTTTTTTATATGTCATTTAACTCACAGCTAATTGGTCCAGTTTGGGTTTGTGATCTCTAATCTAGAATAAACGATGCAGTGTAGCAGGTTAGCCATGTAGTGTAAGTTACCATGGCAAACAAACTTGATCAAAAACCAATCCCCCATCTTGAGCCTGAAAAGTCAAACTAAAAACATACTCACCTGGGTTAAGTCCTATGTAGGGTCACAGAGACGCTACAGCAAGTCAGGCACTGGGCAGAAAAACAACTTGGATGGATGGCCAAAATAATGTACATAGTGTAAAATGTCCTTCCTCCTCCCTCCCGTCATGCAAGTTTTCAGATTTTTGGGAAAAACAGACCACACAGAGGAAACCCACTTTGGATTGTAGGGAAACCAGAGAAAAGCCACTCCAGCAATGTAAGAACATAAGAACACATCCAGGAAAGCCTCCCAACAGGCACATCTTGGAAATTTCTTATTTTTTACAAGTATAGTCACTGCCAATTTAAAATTTAACCATGAGTTTTCATGAAACTCAATTTTCCTGGTTTTCCATTTATCATACTGGCTTGTGAAACTTGGGGCGACACTAGAGTCTTTTAACTAGGGCATGAGCCCCAATAAATAACTGCTGTGCCCCACTAAAATATTACAAATAAATCCTTGTCTGTCATTTTCTCTGATTCCAGCATTCAATCATTTAGAATAATAACTAGTAATCTCAGGTTTGCGAATTAAAAGGCCTTTTTAAAGTGAAAAAAAGTGAAAGTGACATTTAGCCAAGTATGGTGATCCATACTTGGAACATACTCACTCTGAGCACACACTCGGAGCAGTTGGCAGCCATTACTGCGGTGCCCAGGGACCAGTTGGTATTGAGGGTGGTGCAGAGCAATGGTTATTCACAATCCCGACCACAGTCCCAATCTGCCTCACAAGTTCAACCCTCTAACCATTAGACCACGGCTGCCCCCAAGTAAAATAATAGGTCAAACATCAAAGATCTCATTTATTCAGACAGAACTGAATTTCTGAACTCATTTATTCAGAACAAAACTGGCAAATGTATTTTAATATCAGTCAGTGATGAAGTAGCTCTTTGTTGATTGCAAGCTTGTTAACTTTATTATGCACGACAAATTATAGATCAAAAAGTTGTCTATCCCACTTTGTGTGTGTGTGTATGTGTGTACTTATTTATGTGGTTTACGAGGACAAATTTCACAAAATTGTTTAATGACATGGGTAGGACCTAGGTGTTACTTTGATGAGGTAGTTTATGAGAATATACATCATGTGCTCATAATACAAATTGCTTAAAAATCATACTCATTGAAGTCTTTTGACCTTCAATGTTTGCGACAGGTTTCATGTGAAGGTTAGGTTTAGGGGTAGTGGTATACTAAGGACTGTATAATATACATCGAGTCCTTGTAAACCACATATACAAGTCTCTGTTTGTGTATATGTATGTCACAATAACTTCTAGTCATTGATATTCTACAGAACTCATGATAGGAAATTCACAGAGCAGCTGACACACTGCAGAGCTTTAGGGTTTGGAAGTGGGAACAAATCAATTCAGAATATAAACATCGCATTGTATGCCTCACGGTATTTCTATTGGCCTGGAATGAGATTACATACTGTACATGAAAACATGTTGAACCACAATGCTCGGAGACTTTTTTTCTGTCCAGAAATACACTAGCAGGGAATCACATGAGCCTAATCTGATTTCTTTCCCTTATCCTTGTGTTTCTGCCTTTTGATATTGTTTTTGAAACAGAATGGCATTTAGCCAGCATTGTAGAGAGGAGCCAAACAGTCCATACGTTTCATAGTCTCGGGGGTCTTCAGCTTGTGCAATTAATTACCTGTGGTTGGCTCTATTCCTTCAGTGCAATCAAATAACATCGGATTGGCGGACTCATTTGTTTTCCCTGCCCTCAGCCAAATGTGGGCTCCACTCGCAATTTTGCATCTGGATAAAAAAAAGAAAAGAAAGGTCTTCCCAACAAAAGAAGGGGATAATCGAGGAGTGATGTTAACCCACTTTGGGTGCATTTTCTGTAGCCTGAGATGTTCATTTTGGGAGTGCTCTAATGCGGTGGACGTTTGTTCTTCTGGGTGGAGTGGAGGGGGGACTGCAGAGTACCCATTATTGTGGTGAGGCCAGGCCACATCAACCCTCTGTTTATGCCTACAGCTCTGCACAGTGAGACATTCTGCCTCCTTCTTTTGCAGTCTCCTCACACGCACATCACTGCTTCACTGAGCAAACTTCACATACTCAAATGATGACAAGTGGACCAGAACTTCCCTATTAACTTCCAATTGAAGAGTTATTTAAACCAAAAATGAACATTTTGTCATCATTTATCATCCCTTCATGTTGTCCCCAACCTACTGACTTCTGTGGAACACTGAAGGTTGTGTTTTTGTGCAATAATAATGAATAAGGGTTCATTCATTCATTTTCTTTTCGGCTTAGTCCCTTTATTAATCCAGGGTCGACACAGAGGAATGAACCGCCAACTTATCAAGCCTTTGTTTTATGCAGCGGATGCCCTTCCAGCTGCAATCCTTCACTGGAAAACACATACACACTTATTCACACACACATACACTACGGTCAATTTAGCCTACCCAATTCACCTGTACCGCATGTCTTTGGACTGTGGGGGAAACCGGAGCACCTGGAGGAAACCCACGTGAACACAGGGAGAACATGCAAACTCCACACAGAAACGCCAACTGACCCAGCCAAGGCTCGAACCAGCGACCTTCTTTCTGTGAGGCGACAGCATTACCTACTGCACCACTGCGTCGTCTGAGTAAGGGTTCCAGACCTCAAAATTATTCAAAAGCAGCATAAAGGAGGCTTACTTGTTCTTGACCATGAAAAGATGGTCTTGGGTGCAAGACTCATTCTAGTTTTGAGTATGGTTCATTAGAGGTATTTTCCTTGAACAAATTGTTCATTCAAGCCTGGTCTTTCCAAGAAATCAGTATATCCAGACAGATACAGTTTTGTTTTGTTTTTTAGTTTAAAGACCTTGATTCACTGTCTGCCAGCATTGGGCTGTTGTTAAACGGAGGCCAGTTTAGTTTTTGCAATATGTTCTGCACTGCTTGCACAATCAGAGGCTTTCTAGCTAATGGACAATGGTAAAATTTAGTCTGTTATTATTATATGGCACCATATATTCATAATAATATGAGCTCTCTTAAATGATGTGATTAATATTATTAATAATCAAAATGGTAAGTAAGTGCATTACATTACAATTTTTAGTTACTAGTTTAAATTTCCCTTATGGTCCCCTTGTGGTTGCCTGCCAATACAGAGAGCTGTCATTTCTCATGCAGACACAGACCTGCTAGTTGGCCAATGAATGTAGTTTTTGCAGTGTGTTAAAGTGCAACTATTAGCCCAGCCAACAAAGTCAGCTTTTGTCGCTGATATTTTTCTGGCATCGGTTTGGTGTGTCAGAGCCCCAAAGGCAGAAGCCTATGATCAAGATCAGCAAGTATAATTTAGTATACTACCTTTATGTTTCCACTGAAGAAAGAAAGTCATATGAGTTTGAATGATATGTCGGTGATTAAATAATGACTGAATATAACTAACAAAGCATTTTCTGTTGGCCTCCCATTTTCTTTTTCACCAACTGAATGCATATCGCTTAAATGATTTAAAACAGTTCCATTTTCCTATTTATTATTAGATAGAACATAATTATGAACCATAACTGTGTTGTACTGTAGTCATTCATTTTGTGTCCCTGGACCATGAAACTAGTCTTATGTCCCCCCAAAAAATACATTGTATGGGTCAAATTTAGCTTTTTTATGCCAAAAATCATTCGATTTTTAAGTAAAAATCATTTCCCACTGCAAATATTTAGAAACTTATTTTTTGATTAGAAATGTACCATCAATACACAGTGCATCAATATGGTCACCCACTGAAGCGAAGCGGGGCTGCACCCAGTCAGTACCTGGATGGGAGACCACATGGGAAAGCTAGGTTGCTGCTGGAAGTGGTGTTAGAAAAAAAAGAGTAGGGGTTTAACCCCAGTATCCTAGACAAATTTTCCCACTGGCCTTTGTCCATCATGACCTCCTAACCATCCCCATATCATAATTGGCTTCATCACATAATTGTCTCCTCTCCACCAATCAGCTGGTGTGTGGTCTTGCACAATATGGCAGCCATTGCATCATCCAGGTTGATGCTGTACACTGATGGTGGTTGAGGAGATTCATTCCAAAATTGCACTTTGGGTGTCCAGAAAAGCAATATATATAAATGTAAGGAATTAATATTAATTATTAATATAACATCAGATTGACGTTGTACCTCAACGTCGTGGGGATGCTACATTTTGTCTGGAAATGAAAATCGGGTTGTCGTCAGAACCCAATGTCAGGCCCAATGTAATGATGTTGCAGCTTGACGTTGTTTGGACGTTACCACTATGATATCTATCAGACGTTAGATTTTAATTGCCATACCTGACGAAACAAATGTCAGTATGTAACGTCAATATGACGCTGGTTTAACCCTCCTGTCGTGTTCGCATCCTGCCCCTTACTTTAGTGTTCCCGGTCAAAATCATCACAAAAATCCAAATTTGTATTCAACATTCTTTAGCTGTGAACAATGTCTCAAAGTAGTGTTTAACATGAATTTACAGAAATAGACATAAAATAATTGCAATCAAAATAAAATTAGGCACTGAAAATATATTACAAAATGAACAATAGATGACAGAAATCAAAATACTTTGTTTCATTACTTATAGACAGCTCGCTAATATAACTATCACAGGGTCTGACCAAAGAAATTTAATCCATCTGAATGATTTATCAACCAGCAAAGCACAAACTAAACCTTTCCGGTGCTCTGAGTGATCGAATTTTTCAGTCCTTCAAGTGTACTAATGTAGGGAATAGTGACTGAGGGTATATACAGTGAGCATGGACACAGAACTAGCACTAGGTATACTTTGGTCATTTTTGAGCGAGATAATGGAGGTCTAATATAATAAAATAATTGTTGCTAAGCTAAGCTAAAAGAGCTCTTGCAAGACTCATTGATTGGCTGAAAGAAAGAAAGAAAGAAAGAAAGAAAGAAAGAAAGACATAGATGGATTCACATAACAGACACCTAGTCAGTGTGAAGATATGATACACTGTTTTATCAGGAAGTTGATTCACGTTGGATGATCCAACACTTTCATGGCAATTCAGAACTTATTGGTTTAGTAGCTAATCCATATGAATTTGTACGATCTCATTCATACAGTTTTATACAATTATATTATCCCCAATGACGATTGGGTTAGGGGTGGGTGCCACGCCTCCTTTTAAAAATCGTACACTTTTGTACAACTGAACTCATATAAATTAGCTGCTAAACTGACAAAACGTAAAATAGTTATGTTTCCTTGTGAGATCAGGCTGGAGGATCAGCACATAAGCTCGTAAAAGAGATTTGTACCTGCAAAAGACATTGTTCAGTCTGGAGTGAGTGAGTAAGTGAGTGAGTGAGTGGGTTGGTGGGTGGTTGAGTGAGTGAGTGGTGGGTGGGTGGTTGAGTGAGTGAGTGGTGGGTGGGTGGATGAGTGAGTGAGTGAGTGGTGGGTGGGTGAGTGTGTGGGTGAGTGAGTGAGTGGTGGGTGGGTGGATGAGTGTGTGGGTGAGTGAGTGAGTGAGTGAGTGAGTGGTGGGTGGGTGGGTGAGTGAGTGAGTGGGTGGGTGGGTGAGTGAGTGAGTGAGCGGGTGGGTGGGTGAGTGACTGAGTGAGTGGGTGGGCGGGTGATTGAGTGAGTGAGTGAGTGAGTGGGTGAGCGAGTGAGTGGGTGGGTAGGTGAGTGAGTGGGTGAGTGAGTGAGTGAGTGAGTGGATGGGTGAGTGAGTGGGTGGGTGAGTGAGTGAGTGAGTGGGTGGGTGGGTGAGCGAGTGGGTGGGTGGGTGAGCGGTTGGTTGGGTGGGTGGGCGAGTGAGTGAGTGGGTGGGTGAGTGGTTGGGTGGGTGAGTGAGTGGGTAGGTGGGTGAGTGAGTGAGTGAGTGAGTGGGTGGGTGAGTGAGAGAGTGAGTGAATGAGTGAGTGAGTGAGTTGGGGTTGTGTGTGTGGGGATGTTTTCTGTCTGATGAATGAATATAGCCTGGATACCCATTCATTTCCTATGGCGGTCACTTTTGACCAGGAACACTACAGGTGTAACAAGGTTGATTAAAACACTCAAATTTCAATGAAAGAAGTGATCATCACTTTTATATGTTCAAGTGCATAGTGTGGAGGATATCATCAGGCCTTGAGGTAATCAGATGTAAAACACAATCTTTATGAGCAATTTAAGTTGTAAATCGGTCAGATTTGACCCGAACACGACAGGAAGGTTAAGATGTTGGCTCGACGTTAGATTTTGGTCACTTTCCAACACACACTAAAATCAACCAAATATCAACATCATTTGACGTCATTACTGGAAATTAAATAAAACTTTGGTCACCTGATGTCACTACCTAAATCTAACCTATTATTAATGACTTATTGTGTTCCTTCTAGGCCTAAATATTAATGACTTATTGTGTTCCTTCTAGGCCTAATTTAAACAGCTTCAAAGGCCATTTTTTTCAGAATTTCAGTTTTTTAACCTTTTGATTCCAGAATTTTAAATAGTTGTTGCTCAGACCAATATTATCCTATCCTAACAAGCATGCATGAATGGAAAGCTTATTTATTCAACTTTAGGATGATTCATAAATCTCCATTTCGAAAAAATTGACAGTTGTTATTGGTTTAGTAGTCCAGGGTCATTTGGTCATCCAACAGTGGCTTATGTAGCATAATTTGAACTTTATAGTCATGTCACAAGAAACCTGAGCTATAAAAGCAATTCCAAATGTCTCTAAACACCTCCAAACACAGTTAGTTCCTCTTCCCTATAGGCTTTCGGACTAAAGTAGCGACAAGGGTAAGCAAAGAGAAGCACATGCTCACTCAGCACAAAGTTTAATTGAATGTGAAGGACCACCGCACTTGTGTTTGCTTATGTGTGCCCCCCCCCGCCCCCTCCTCCTCCGCCTGTTCTCTCTTCTGTGATGCACTAATACCATCACAGGCTTAAGTAATACAGCAGATCCCTCCCTCCGACACACAGTGACACCGCACTGCAGCAATCTATACTTCATTTCCTATCACGACTCTCCAAAGCTGGGCATTTCTCGGTCAAGTAGTCAGTCGTCGAGCCAAAGTGTCCACAGTTCCTCCCCTTTGATGTCTTTCATGACCAGTGAAGTAACAAAGGCCATGGTAGCCATGACCACCAGCAGAGCAAGAAGAAGAATGACCCGGGCTTGCCATGGATGCAGTCTCTGGGTTCATCCGAAGGTCACTGGAGCTCCTCTACTTCTCAGTATGGTGCTGTAATGCACAACTCGGCATATTCACTTCATACAATCTCACTGTAGGAGTCAAAGTTTCAAAGCCCCCAGAGAGGCTTTGCACTGAATATGATGCTTTTTCAGAGACTGATTACATGCAAATTAATTCTTTGTGTAAATAATAATTGATGACTAGCTGTTAAATTATTAGAAAATAACGTGCACCTCAGGATTGTTGTTAAATTTAGCATGTTGAATTGGCATCTGACATAAAATGAGCAGTTAAGGATGTAAATATATGTATCCTACTTAACAAAAGCCTTGTCGCCAATCCCAGTTGTATGAGCAATGTATAATAACTTGATTTCTAGTTGATGATTTGGAAAAGTGGCATAAGGTAGATTTTTCAGATGAATCATCTGTTAAACTGCATCTCAATCATCACAAATACTGCAGAAGACCTATTGGAACCTGCATGGACCCAAAATTCTCACAGAAATCAGTCAAGATTGGTGAAGGAAAATCATGGTTTACGGTTACTTTCAGTAGGGGGCATGCAAGAGATCTGCAGAGTGGATTGGCCAGCCCAGTCACCAGATATGAACTTTATTGAGCTTGTCTGGGTTAAGATGGAGGAGGTATTGAAGATGAATCCAAAGAATCTTGATGAACTCTGGGAGTCCTGCAAGAACGCTTTCTTGGCCATTCTAGAGGACTTAATTAATAAGATGTTTCTGTCATTGCAGAGATGTATGGATGCAGTCCTCCAAGCTCATGGGAGTCATAAACAAAATTAATTATTTTTATACTGCACCATGACTTTATATTCTATACTGTACATTATTTCTGTTAAGTGACAAGGCTTTTATCTAAGCAAAGTCAGACCTTACTGTGACCTACTGATCATATTTTATTTTGGTAAAATAAGCATGATCTAGAGGCCCTTGGATAGGTGACAAAACTTTGTCAGGTAGTGTATACCGACATAGCCCTCAATGTGATTATTCACAATCTCATTGCTAAGTAAGGGCTGTTTGTTTACAGTGTTGGAAGTAAAATGTGAGAGAAGTAATGCATTAGATTAACCACTTAGTAATACATAAGTAGTGTAACACATTACAATTCTGAGACAGTAATATTGAAAGTTAAGCAATTGTTTTTAAACGGTAACAAGTAATCTGTAATAAATTACATCTTGGAAGTAACTTTATAATGCTGTTTGTTTAGGCTTTGTATATGCAGTCCTAGTACAAATGCAATTTCTTGAGACTTGCTAGTTGGTCATTGGATGGAGATTTAGCAGTGTTCAATCGGAACTTTTTATACCAGACCACAGAGAGAGAGAGATTGTTTTGTTGCTGTTGTTGTTGCACTTGTCATATCTATTTACTATCAAGCTTTAAAAATCAAACCTTTCCTTGAAAGGCTTTAAATTGAATAAGACATTTTATTAGTGCACGATAACAACAAAGTCATCCTTTATATGAGTAGTAATTGACAAATGGTCATTGAATTATAAGAATATAAAGTGCAAGTTTTTGATTTTTTTGTTTTGTTTTGTCAGACTGAGCATGTTGAATTTGCAACATTTCAGTACACAAATACAGCTGAAGTCAGAATTATTAGCCCCCCTTTGAATTGATGTTCAACAGAGCAGGGAAATGTTCACAGTATGTCTGATAATATTTTTTTTTCTTCTGGAGAAAGTCTTCTTTGTTTTATTTAGGCTAGAATAAAAGCAGTTTTTAATTTTTTAAGAACTATTTTAAGGTCAAAATTATTAGCCCCTTTAAGCTATTTTTTTTCTGATAGTATACAGAACAAACCATCGTTATACAATAACTTGCCTAATTACCCTAACCTGCCTAGATAACCTAATTAACCTATTTAAGCCTTTAAATGTCACTTTTAGCTGAAGTGTCTTGAAAAATATCAAGTCAAATATTATTTACTGTCATCATGGTAAAGATAAAATAAATCAGTTATTAGAAATGAGTTATTAAAACTATTATGATTAGAAATGTGTTGAAAACATCTCGCCATTAAACAGAAATTGGGGGGAAAATAAACAGGGGGCTAATAATTAAACTGTTTAATGTCAATAGATCCTAGTTCCAATTCCAAGAACATTAATTCAGTCATTTTCCTTTGGCTTAGTCCGTTATAAATCAGGGGTCACCACAGCAGAATGAACCGCCAACTATTCCAGCATATGTTTTACACAGCTGATCTCCTTCCAGCTGCAACCCAGTACTGGGAAACACCCATACACTCTCACTTTCTCACACACACACACTTATACACTACGGCCAATTTTGTTCATCCAATTCACCTATAGTGCATGTGTTTGGACTGTGGGGGAAACCGGAGCACTCGGAGGAAATCCACGCCAACGCAGGGAGAACATACAAACTCCACACAGAAATGTCAAATGGCCCAGCTGGGACTCGAACCAGTGACCTTCTTGCTGTTAGGCCACAGTGCGAACCACTGAGCCACCATGCCGCCCCATTCCAAGGACATATATAATCAATTTCATTTATTGACAATACCAGTTTAATTTAACTATTAAGTTATAAGAGAATGCACTTAAGGTAAATTAAATAAATTGTATATTATTATTTACCAAAACATATTTTAAATATCTCACATATTAAGTTATTACAGTTATTAAAAATGGAAAGTAATTTATTAGTTGAGAAGCTAGTACAGTAGCTAGCTGAGAAGTAATTGGAACAGGCAAAAGGACTACATGTACAATTGTTACACTAAGTGACAGTCAACCATGTTCACTGGAACTGAGGCAGAGTTATATAACATCCATCCATTAAATCACCAAACCAATCTATGTAGGGTCACTCGAGTGTCTCAGCCTAAGGCAAGGCTCAGGATAGATGTCCAGTCCTAAACAGTAAGAGACACAGACATACACATGATTACAAATCGGCAGTAAATGAACCATGGTCTAATTAGTCCAAGCACAGTTTCTGCATGAGTTTCTGAAATCAAACTGCTGAAATATGAGTGCTTATTAATATATTTATTAAAGGCACCCAAAATATCAAGTCTAAACCCAAAGCTACTCTCCAACGACTTCATTAAATGTGCCATAAAATGTCCCCTGTTGTGAATTGCAGACTCAGAAAAGCCATCATTCTTCTTTCCCTCTGACCTCTATAGCTCCTGGTCAGCCAGTTGCTGAGAGAAACTGTGGGAATGCTGGTAGGGACATTTCCCACTTGGGACGTCCGAGTGTGAGAAGCACAAATTCCTCAAGGGTTGCTGGTCAGTGGGTACAGTGTTCTTGTACACTACAGTCGGGCTGGTCAGCACATCAGCAACTCTCTCAGGCCCTGTGTGTCCAACCGCACAGAAAGGCATTTAGCCTCCTCACCACTTAGAAACACTGCAGTCCTTAAACCATCCTGCTATCGGCTTGAGGGAGGCATTGTTGCCTTTACACTTCACTACAGGTGGTGAGCAAGCGGAGTGTTTTGATGGGTGCTGAGCAGCTGTTCAAATGTTGTTTTAATATGTGTGTGTTTTTCAAAATGCTTAGGAACACACTGTTTTCAACAACATGTGCCATTGTCTCAGCTGTTTCTTCTCCCCTACCTAGATCCTGTGAACTTGACTGAATAATTGTGTTTTTCTCTTTAACTCTCCATGTCTTTATTATTCCTTCTCGTGTATGGCGTGTAATGGATTGCATTCGTTTGTAATGGAATTTGCTCAAGCAAGCAGGCATTATTAGTACTATGGGATTATCCAAAACCCCCTGATCCTAAGTATTAAACTTTGGCATGTTTTTCATCCAACATCACAAATGATACTTCAAACAGTGCAGCTTCTTGACGAGAGCTGAGCTATTACTCTTCTAAACGATCAGATTAATAGTAAGACGAGTCATGGGCTTGTTTTAAAGGAGAGATCTGAGGCCATGTTTCCACACAGTATTAAGATGGGGTTTTGTAGATCAGATCACACGTAGAGGATAGCTATGTTTCCATCAGCCTATTTTTTTTTTTTTTTACTGTAGCGTTACTGAGAAAAGTTTACTTTTTTACCAAAACAGTTAAGTAATACATTTTGGTAAATGATTTGGTTTTAACAGATCATGTTAACAAAAATTTGTGCTGTAATGCTGCGTTCACACCAGACACGGAAGAAGCATCAAGGGCAACTGATTTATATGCAAGACGCGAACAGACATTCTGCAGCGCGATATGCGCAAATGAAGTGGCGCGAGTTGAGCGTATTGCACGATTGACGCACTTAACGCGCATATCGCTCGAGTTGGAAAATCTGATCTTCAGCGGACATTCGCGCCGCATAAACCAATCAGTAGCTTGCTCTTGTGGAGGTGTGATCATGACGTAGCGCCTGTTGTTGGTGAAAATCGTCTTGCCGACACCGATAACATTTCATCAAACTGGGCTCGACTCAGTCGGAAGAACCGCTGAAAGCCTCCATCATCCAGGTATAGTTTCAGGAGGACTTCATGAGCTCACAGAGCTGGGCACACCTCTGAATGGATCTACTGGACTCAGGCACGGCTCCAAATGAATCGACGCTGTTTTTCAGTCTTCCTAAAGCACATAAACACAGCTATTCTCTCAATAAAATCCACGTTAGCCATTTAGCAATGAAGCTACTGTAGATACACTGAACAGATAGAAGCCCTGCCCATGATGTGAATCCGCATCTATAGTGAGGTAAATTTGACTCGCGTGTAAACTAAAATGTTTACACATTTATTTATGCGTGAACAGCGTGATTTATCTACACGTGCCACGTCTGGTGTGAACACAGCATGAATGTCTAGAAATTTAGGGTGCTTTCACATCTGTGGTTCGGTTCATTTGGTCTAGACCAAGGGCAACAAATGATATATTGTAGCATTTTTTGCAGTTTTTGGGTCCTTTTTACACCACACTGATTGCTTTGGTCCGAACCAGTTGAAAAGAATCAAAATGCAGTCATGTGACAAAATCCACATCACTTATTGGCCAGATGTTATTGAACGTATTTCCTAAACTGCTTTTCGATTGGTCAGAATTAATGTGCGGGAAAATGCCAATGGCTCCGGCTGGAAAACAATGTTTCATTGCAAACAGTGAAGGCACATTGCAAGTCACTTCAGGAGGAGGCTTGAATTAATTTAGCCAAAAATTAATTTAGCCATTTAGAAATATTACCAACGATCCATCAGGTAAGGTTTTTTTCTCTCTGTTTAAAATTGTTGGTAAAGCAAATATTTTTCCTTCACACCCCATAAGATGGGACAGCTCACCACACTACATCAGCTGGATTAGTCCAAAAAGGCACAGTGCTTTTTTGCGGTTGGAAATGTTTTAGTTTGGATCATGTTCTCACCACAAACTAACCGCTCCAGGGTTTGTTTGAAAGCATACCAAGACCACCTCTTCAAGGAGGTCTTGGTACTTTTTGGTCTGCTTTTGGTACGCACTCGAGTGCGAATGCTACTGTTATTGCTCGAGTATGTTTCCTACTGATCTCGTGTATTAAATACTGTGTATTAAACTGTTACCTCACCTCTGAAGTTAAAAACCTTGGGTTTCTACTAGACAGTAGTCTAAAAATTGCTAAACAAATAAGTAAAATAGTTAGTTCAAGTTTTTATCATCTACGACAACTAGCCAAAGTGAAACCCTTTCTGCGCAGGAAGGGTTTTTAAATGACTATTCATGCTTTTATTTCCATGTGATTAGATTATTGTAATTCTTCATGTATTGCTCTACCTTCATCTTCTATTTCTAGACTTCCAAGAGTAGCCACAAATATGACCATATCACACCAATATTGCGATCACTACATTGGTTGCCGGTTCATTTCCGAATAGACTATAAAACTGTACTCTATGTTTATAAAACTTTGTATAACCTAGCGCCACTGTATCTTTCTGAACTGATCACTGCTAAAGCCCAAACCCGATCACTTAGATCAAATTCCGACTGCCATCTATTGCAAACACCCCGATCTCGTCTGCAGGGGTGATAGAGCGATAGAGCCTTTGCAATTGTGGATCCGAAACTATGGAATAAGTTACCATTACAAATCTGAATAGCACCCACTCTATCTGTTTTTAAATTGATGTTGAAGACTCATATTTTTTCGAGTGCATTTAATATTCCCTAATGTCGGTTCAAGGCTATACCAAATTGGTTCTTTCTTGTAAACTTTTACTGTTGTTATTATTGTTTTATATTGTTGTTTTTATTGTAGTATTGCTGTTTTTACCTGCTACTGCTATTGTACAGCACCTTAGTTGATAAAGATTGTAATTAAGTGTGCTCTAGAAATAAACTTTGACTTGATACATTCACACCTGCCCAGAACAAACCGCATCAAGAGGGAAAACTAACTGTTGTGGGATTCAACCAAACTAAATAAGGCAGGTGTGAAAACACCCTAAGTTAACATTAAAGACATAGAGTTAATTTATTGTTTACTTGGCAGACTGTGTGCATGTGACATTTAATTTTTTAAGCAGAGAATGAGCACTCTTGAAATGTTTGAGGTTATGGTTTTTAAAAGAAAGAGTTGCTAGTGGAGAATAACAGATCACACGTTTGAGTTGAGGGGAGTGTGGGACTATTGCATTATAGGTCAAACTAACATGGTGGCAGAAAGAAGCAAAAGATACAGAGCTAGGGGGAAAGTTCATTAATCTGCTTGGTTTATTAGGGCGCACACGGTAATTTATGTTTAAGTCAGTTATATTTTGCGTATAGTGTTGTTTTTAGAGCTGTGAACCTACACTGGTCTCATGGTTCGGTTACGATTATCATGCTATCGATTTGGTTCAATTCGATATCTCGGTGCATCACAGTGCACTGACGATGCTTTCCATACACAGTTTTATATTTTCTTCACAACAGAATTCTTGTAATTAAATGCATACATATATTTAAATACTATTTGTAATACAATTTTGTCATTTAATATAAACAGTCAGCTATATAAACTGTACCTTTAAACAACACGAGCATTTATAGCAAATATTATAAACAATATAAATATCCCGCTTGCTTTCTGATCCTTGTCTCCCAAGTTCTCTTACACCCCTTTGATTGGTCACACGCTCAACAAAATCCATGATAGACACGGTGGAGAAAACTCTGCAGGCACGAGCTCGTGTCTGTATCCAGAAGTATCGCTGTAACACAGCTGAAAAGAGAGGAAAAGTCACGCCAGCAGGTCAAATGGGCCACAGTGAGAGAGAGAGAGAGAGAGAGAGAGAGAGAGAGAGAGAAATGGAGTACTTTCATTCTCTCAATCGCAGTGAAATAGGGGCTTCTGCTGTAAGTGTCAGTAAAAGACTGATCCAGCAAACACACAACGCAGTGAAATTGTGCACAGTTTCTGAGTTTTTAAGTAGTTGGAGTGTTGTAAATACTCTCCTCCCTCGCCATAGTAAGCTACGGCGACATAGCGCATATGAGATAAATGACGTCAGTACACAATAACAGGTTATGATTATGACTGAACCGATACCGAATTGTCCGCGTCTGCATCGCGGTACACCGAAGAAACAATTAATTTTGACACCCCTAGTTGTTTTATGTCAGTTTATGTAAACAATGTTATGTGTAAAGACTAATGTTACTGGATTCGGAGTTGTCGTACATGTTCATATGCATACATTTAAATAAGAGACTAAGAAAAGGACTGAAATGCATATAATGAATTTTATATGCTTTATTTCTTGCAGTTTTCACTGTGTCTGATGAAAAGAGAGAGGGGAAAACAAATAAACATCAAAGACATCAGTATGAAGCATGGTTGGCATTTTATTTAGAACAGTTACAGTCACCATTGATGGACAAACCAGTGGACCGACCACATTGTAAAACATCTGAAATGTTGCTTCGGTCATTCTAAAATCTCTTAGCTACAGTCTGTCATCAAAATTCTTCATACCAATATTATTACCTGCCAGAACTATCTTGAGCATCTACACTCTCAAAGAGTGGTCTCCTAAAAGCCTTTGCGTTCTTATTGTGCATCATCTTCATCTTTTGAGGCACAAGCAATTTATTATATAAGAAAAAAAGGCTCACAGTGGCGACTCCTATTGGAGCAAATTCCATTTATCTTTTTGGATATTTGGTGCCAGTTTATCAAGATATGACGATTTTGTTCTTTGAATAAAAACAGTGCTTTATTCACAAATGTTTTTTTGTGATATTCCAGTTTTGCGCACTAGTCTAATTCAAATTAGACATTATGTCTTGGCATACATTTAACAGTTTATTATGTCTATTAATGCTACTAATGCTCCTCTAACTCATATCCCTGTGGGTTAAACTCATTCATTCATTCATTTTCTTTTCGGCTTAGTCCCTTTATTAATCTGGGGACGCCAACTTATCCAGCATATGTTTTATGCAGCGGAAGCCCTTCCAGCTGCAACCCATCACTGGGAAAACATCCATACACTTCCATTCACACACACACTTGCACACTACAGTCAATTTTAGCATACCCAATTCACCTATAGCGCATGTCTTTGGACTTGTGGGGGAAACCGGAGCACCCGGAGGAAACATGGGGAGAACATGCAAACTCCAAACAGAAATGCCAACAGACCCAGCCGAGGCTCGAACGAGCAACCTTCTTGCTGTGAGGCAAACGTGCTACCCACTGCGCCTGGGTTAAGTCAATCATTTGAACGTTAATGTCAACAATGAAAGATACAATATGAAAGACACACAAGACTTTACAAAGCTGGAAAATGAATCACCATACCCACATAAAACATAGTTTATTGAGATGTTCAGTTCAGTTTATTGGGATGTGATGATTTTGTTCCCTTTGAGTCACTGGAATCGATGCTGTTTTCGCAAATGTTTTATGTGATATTCCAGTTTTGTGCACAAGTCTAATTTGCATCATTGAATGGAAACAAAGCTAATGTTAAATACTGACGTTATCAGAGTCTGAACCATTTAGCTCATCTTAAATATTGGCAAATTTCATTAAATTAAATGAATTTGATCAAATCATGCATTTGAACAGCCAAATGATTAGCTAAAACATGATTGTCATTGGAGGATTTGTAGGAAAGTGAGCCAAAACAAAGTATTCATACTTTGCTGCATTGTACAAAAACACAGATATTATAACCAAATTTGTAGTCACCATCCATATCTTTTTCCGACACAGCCTTGCTCGCTTGTGCATAAGCTGTGTAACGTGGGATTGTTTTTTCAGGAGTACTCATGCATCACACTGAGTGCTCCTACAAGTGATGTAGAGCATGAAGAAATAAGAAGCGAGCTTCTCGATGAAATCTGAACTCAAGTGGCCACAAGAGACATGTTTAAAAACATCTTAATACCAGATGGATACCTGAGCACACTAATGACTGCATAATGTGCTAACAACCACTCAGCATACCTCAGCAACCACATAGCAATGACCTAGTAACCAGTCAGACTATTAAATCTACAACCATGTCTTATCAATCACATAATAACCTTTGGGCTCTGACCCAAAACACCTTAGCATCTGTATAGCAATGCCCAAGACATCGTTTTGAATACTTGATTAACCACGAGTGAAAAAATGATTAGTTATATGCCAAAACAACCACATGCAGACACCCTGGCAACCACTTATGCTAAAAGTTTATCCTTTCTCTCACACATTCTAGTATTGATGCCTCGACCAGCAAGTGTGGGATAGATTTATTGTTCAATCATTGCACAATCACATTGTTTTGAAAGTTACTCAACAATAAAGGTATCAAAGATACTCAAGTCTTACAATGCTGGAAAATGAGCCACCATGCCCACATAAAACGTATTTCTTATATCAACCCGCATTTTAAAACTAGAGGGGAAATCATGACTCATTTGACTCAAGTTCTCAAAGCACCATCATTTACTGGTATTCTGTGACAGAGGCCAGCTAGTAAGAACTGTACAAGTAAACCTCGCTCTACTGACTTCAAAAGGCACACTGGCAACAGATGCTAGAGGTTGTAGTCCTTAGTGTCCTTGTTTGTGCACTTTCCTCCCATGCTGGTAAAGCTGGATTGAATATTTTCTTGAGCAGCTCAAAAAAACCAGAGGGCTTGGTTCAGTGATGCAGATGGGATTGAGGTGTGGAGGGGACAACCATCTAGTAAGAGCTGGGCAAGTAAACAATGCTATTTGGCTTCAGGAAGCACAATAGCAACTGATTCTTGGCTCAGGGATTTATAATTTTTGTTACACTGCCTACTTTCCATGCCAGAATCACCAGTTTGACTCACACTCAGTGCTGGTTGAGGGATTTCAAGCATTACTTGCAATGTAAACTTCTGTGTCGATTACATGTGGTAAGTCGAACGTAGCCTTTGTACATTCGCACACCCTTCACCATATCCTGATGCGCACCTTTTAAAATATGTACCCACACTTTGCGGTGACAGAGAACAAGATATGTGGTTGGTTGGCTTTAGCAGTGACAAGTGGTTTGGTGGAGCATTGGAAGCAGTGAAAAGCCAGTGGTGTGAGTGTTTAACCAGTGCCGAGTCCCATGGAGGAGCTCTTGATGGATACTTGATTGTGTTTACTTCTTGATTATAATTGTTGAACGTTCTCCTCTTTCTTTCTTGAATGAGTGTGAGTTTGAGCTACTTCTAAAGTAGCGTCAAACACATTTCTGGTGTAACTTAAATCACCACTGAAGAAACTCAACACAGTGGGACAGAAAGCACATTTCCTACGAGTGTTTTGCAAGTGTTTTATGTGCAGTGACCAGATGAGAGAGATGTTTTAGGGCAATGGTCCCCAACCTTTTTGTCTTCGTGGACCAGTCAACGCTTGACAGTTTTACTGTGGCCAGGGGGGTTGGGGGTGCTTGTGTTTGCTAGGTGACCATCAATCATTTTCTCTGATGATGATAGGTTGACAAAACATTTCTGCAACTTTAATAAAAGTTTTATTTCTGGAGAAAATTTGAAAAGCACTGAGTGCTACCGAAATGTGCATATTCTATTCAAAATATGAAGCTGATTGGTCAGTTCTTGTCACATGACTCGTGGTACGCTTGTGGCATTCAGAAGATGTTTTCAACTGCGTGTGCCTGGAAGCCTGTGCTTCCATTTGAAGTAACGATTTTGTGTGCGTAAATAACGCGATATGTGAAGGGCCGCTGTCATTTGCGATCTCCAGCAGTTGATTTTGCATGCTGGATTCACCTTATTTGTTAACAAATGGATTGCGGAACCATTCCTTGGCAGTTCTGGGTCATTCATCACTGGGCCTTTTCCCCTAAGCTGAAAAAACTTACCAAAGACATCTGCTTCTTACTCATTTTGCTAGCTTGTGGGGTAACTGAGAGAATATGATCATTTTTCAAAATAAAATATCTTTCAAAATAAAAGATCATTCTACTCGGATAAAAAATAAAACTGAAATAATTAATGATTTCTTGTGCGGCCCGGTACCAATTGATCCTCTGACCAGTACTGTTCTGTGGCCCGGGGGTTAGGGACCACTTGTTTAGGGTGTCCAGCTAGTAAGAGCTGCATGAGTAAACCCTGCTACCCAAACACCAAGAAATTATGCTTGATGCTACAGTCTTTATGGTCCTTGTTAGCATGAGCACCTCCCATGCTGAAATTGACAGTTTTAATCCTGCTCAGAGTAGGTCAAGTAGAACTAAATGGATTCAATTCCATTCTTCACGTCACATTACTCTGTACATGTCATATTTTTCTCTTATCACTTCAATCATTTGTTCTAATTTGACCCTATGATGTGATCTCCACAGAAGAGTTCTAATGTGAAATAAAGATTTTATGTGCTCAGGTAGGGAGCAATCAAATTAGAACATCGTTTATAAATAGAGCTTCTCATCTGTCAAGCTGGTTTGGTAGATGTGTTAAATAATAGAGAAATGAGAAATATGTCGAGCGTTGAGGTGTGAGGACTGGGATTAAAGACCACTTTGCTAGTAAGAGGTGTGCAAGTAAACACCAAGAATCACGCTGGTGACAGATGGTCGAGCCTTTAGCTTGATAGCTTCCCTGCCTCTCATGTTAGAATCATTGGTTCAAATCATGCTTGGAGTGGGTCAAATACAATTTAAGAGGTTATTGTTGCAGTGCCTGGATGGGAGTGATGTTTGAAAGTTAGTTTAATGCAGGCATGTGTGAGGTTTGTGCCTGTAACATTGTGCAATTGTGATGTATAGAAGATTGTATGTACATGCACGCATCCAAATTGAGCTTATGTGCAAATTGTTCAGACAGTGATATTCCACACAATTTTATGACCTGGAGAATTCTGAAGCAATTGCATAAAATATTGCACCAAACAAATGGACAGAGGAAGACATTGCTTTTGTATTGGAGACCAGCTAGTGAGGTGCTGTGCAGGTAAAACCTCACTATCTTGATCTCAAAAGGTGCTCTACTGCTCCTCCTTTTTACAGCAACTTACTCCAATGCAAAGAATCACTGATTCAATCCCAGCTTGAAACAAGTGTAGGACCAGTGGGTTAGCCACTCTCCCTCTCTTTCACTCTCTTTCTCTCATCAGAGCCTAACAATGATACAAGATTTATGATTGCTACACATACTACAACACCAGAAAACTAGAATGCATACATACATAGTGATTTGTGTATGTGAATTATAAAGCCTTGTCTGCTATCATCTCTCACTAGTATCCCTTATCTTACTAGTATACCTTGTCATGCATGACACATCATACAATGCTTGATTTTCAGTGGGTTTGTCCTCCTGATTGGTCAACTTCCAATTCAACAGATCAGCACATTCAACTGCACACTCATCTCGCAAATTCAAGCCAACAGCCCCAATTTTTTTTTTTTTACATTTTGAAAATATTAAGATCCTGTAAGTTTCTCAGCTTGGCTCATAAATATCTCTGACATTGTCCAAACGAGCATCAACAACAATTGTGACTTCTCCACATGGGAAAACACAAGGTCATGCAACAGCAAGAACTGCACAGTGTATGCCCACCTGCCATTACCCTGGCCTAAGGGAACACACTAGCAAAAGATGGTAGAACCTTTAAAGCCCTTGTTAGGGTGCCCATCTGACACATTGGTTCAATTCCACCTCAAAGCAGGTTCAGATAACACAGAAAATTGGTGCCGTGACCCGGGTGGGAAGAAGTTTTAGGAGGGTGAGTATAAGGCCAGCTAGTTTGAGGTACAGTATGTGAATAAACCATACGGCCCTGATCTCAGGAGACACACAAAATATGATAAACACTGTGGTTTTTAATGTCCTTGATAGTGAGCCTTTATGCTGAAATTCCCAATCTGAATTGGTAGAGTAAATGCTGTAGTGTAAAACTTGCATACTTTAAATGATCTTGTTTCACTCGTATTGTGTACTTTCACTGGAAATCAGAAACTTTAGCGCACAGTTTCCTTCAATAGACCTGTTTACTCACTGCCTTCTATTAAAAATAAGAACATTGTCAAAAAAGGCAGCCTTCTGTGAAATTAATACAACAATTTTCCATTAATAGCCCTCAGATCAGGTATATTTCACTGAGCAAGAGTATTCAAATGCATTACTTACATTGCCACTCCATCTATCATGCTCAAGCACATTCAATGTTATTCTAACAGATCAGTCTCCACATCTTATTAGCATCCAGAAACCACAGAGCTTGGGTTGATCTCATGTAGCCCGACATTTAAATAACTGAAAAAAGTATCGCTGCAGCCACTTAGAGAGGAATCCGTCAACTCCAACTTCAGATGTAACCTTTGCTAAACCTGGGTTTCTGACAGGCACGCATGAAATTAGCATGTATGTGTGCGGGTTTGGTTCTAATCAAAGGGGAGTTGTTTGTTTGGTGAGCACCGCCTGCGGAAGATGAAGCCCAGGCGGGAGAGCAACTGGATCCAGATGCCTGTTAATTGATAACACCAGCCGGCACTGTCCTTTTGCTCTTCTATAACTGTCAGGAGGCACATGAGTGTCTGGATACAACCTCCAAATGGTCTCTGTCGTTTCTTCATTTTCTTCCAATCCTGTTTTTCCTGCTCTGCTCCTCCTGGTTCCACTTCTCTCTTTCATTACAGCACACTTTGTAAACACCAATTAATGATGCAGACACATTGTTCCAAGCAGCTGGAGGAACAAACAATGCAGAGAGTTATACACAATGTGGTTCAAAAGTCCGAGACCACAAGTGAAAATGAAAACAAATTTTAAACAAAATGTTTTTGGGTCAAATTGTTTGTTGGTTGGTTGATTTATTTAGATTTTACTTCTCCATATCTGACAGAAGCATTAGAGAAAATACAAATTTTACATTTTTTTAGAAATTCATATAAGAGTTTATATGAATTCCCAAAATAAAAAATTTAAATATTATTTTTTAAATTATTTAAACCAAATTGTTTTATTTTACACATCTGCTCAAGTGACAGTAGCACACTAGAAATTAGACATTCATATTCATCTCTTTTTGTTATTTTATAAATTGTTTTATTAAAAACAAGATGATTGATACAAAGATGGCGCCGATGGCGATGGCAGCCTCCGTGTCGTGCTCTGCAGTAGTGTTTGTGTTTTTGTTAGTTTGTCCTGTCTCAAGTCATATTCCTACAATTAGTTTCACCAGAGACGAATTGTTGGACATTCGGGCACATACACCACCGAATATTTTTCCATACCTGGATTTATCTGATGTTCTGTTGGACATTGTAGTCGGAGGAGCCGCGGTGCTGCTCAAACGCTTTCAAGCGCGCAGACGAGGAAAGCGTGCAGGCGCGCTGGTGAAACTCAGACGGCGCGGATTTCGGACCGCATTGCCTAGCATCCATCTAGCAAATCTCCGCTCTCTACCCAACAAAATAGACAAACTCATTCTGCTCTCTCAGACAAACAGGGATTTTCTGCATTCAGCTGCTCTGTGTTTCACGGAAACCTGGCTGAACGACACCATACCGGACAACGCGCTTCACCTACCGGGCTATCAGCTGTTCAGAGCGGATCGCGACGAAGAATCAACGCGGAAATCACGCGGTGGCGGGACGTGCTTTTACATCAATGAAAGGTGGTGTACAGATGTAACAGTTTTAAAGAAGATGTGCTGTCCAGATCTCGAAGCACTGTTTATTAACTGTAAGCCTTTTTACTCCCCGCGCGAGTTTTGCTCGTTCATCCTCGTCAGTGTTTACATTCCTCCGCTCGCGCACGCGAGTCTGGCGATACAGAAACTAGCCGATCAGATCACGGTAATAGAGCAACAACATCCGGACTCTGTTTTAATCATTCTCGGGGATTTTAACAAAGCAAAACTGTCCCGTGAACTGCCAAAATATAGACAGCATGTGACATGTCCCACAAGAGACAGAAATATACTGGATCACTGCTATACCACAATAAAGGATGCATACCGCTCCATCCAACGAGCAGCTTTGGGACACTCTGACCATTGTTTGATTCATCTCATTCCAACCTACAGGCAGAAACTGAAAA
The DNA here is from genome assembly GCF_903798145.1 of Danio aesculapii. Lineage (NCBI taxonomy): Eukaryota > Metazoa > Chordata > Actinopteri > Cypriniformes > Danionidae > Danio > Danio aesculapii. The sequence continues at coordinate 52,957,558 of NC_079437.1, read as the reverse complement.
CAGCCAAACCTGTATTAAGATCTGTGAAAAGATGGACTAACGAAACAGAGCGGGATCTACAAGCCTGTTTCGACCTCACTGACTGGAGTGTTTTTGAAGCTGCTGCAAACGATCTGGATGAGCTCACAGAGACTGTAACATCTTATATCAGTTTCTGTGAAGACGTGTGCATTCCTACCAGGACTCAACTCACATACAACAATGACAAACCATGGTTCACTGTAAAACTCAGACAGCTACGTCAGGCCAAGGAGGTTGCTTACAGGAATGGGGATAGGGCCTTGTATAAGCAGGCCAAATACACACTGGAAAAGGAGATCAGAGTCGCAAAAAGGAACTATTCTGAGAAACTAAGGAGTCAGTTCTCTTCCAGCGACTCAGCATCCGTGTGGAAAAGTCTGAAAAACATCACAAACTACAAGACACCATCCCCCAGCACTGTAGACAATGAACGACTTGCAAACGACCTGAATGAGTTTTACTGCCGGTTTGAGAAAACCCCCCCACACCCACTCTGAACTGCTCTTCACACCACCATTAACCCCTCCACCACCCCCCGCCCCCTTCATACCTGCCCTACAGTTCAGTGAAGAGGAGGTGCACCAGGTCTTCCAGAAACAGAAGAGGAAAAAAGCACCAGGCCCAGATTTTATAACACCAGCCTGTTTAAAATCCTGTGCTGACCAACTGGCCCCCATCTTCACCCTGATCTTCAACAGATCACTGGAGCTGTGTGAAGTGCCCTCCTGCCTCAAACGCTCCACCATCATCCCCATCCCAAAGAAACCCAAACTTACAGGACTAAATGACTACAGACCGGTGGCGCTAACATCTGTGGTCATGAAGTCTTTTGAAAAACTGGTGCTGGCCCACCTGAAGGACATCACTGAACCCTCACTGGACTCTCTTCAGTTTGCCTACAGAGCAAACAGGTCTGTGGATGATGCAGTAAATATGGGACTGCATTATGCTCTGCAACACCTAGACAGACCAGGGACCTATGTGAGGATCTTGTTTGTTGACTTCAGCTCGGCGTTTAACACTATCATCCCAAAACTTCTCCTGCCCAAATTAACTCAGCTCTCTGTGCCCACCTCTGTCTGTCAGTGGATCAACAGCTTCCTAACGGACAGGCAGCAGCTGGTGAAGCTGGGAAAATTCTCATCTAGTATCCGTACAATCAGCACTGGCGCCCCCCAGGGGTGTGTCCTCTCCCCACTGCTCTTCTCCCTGTACACGAATGACTGCACTTCAAAAGACTCCTCTGTGAAGCTCCTGAAGTTTGCAGACGACACCACACTTATCGGCCTCATTCAGGACGGTGACGAGTCTGCTTACAGACAGGAGGTTAAGGAGTTGGCTGTCTGGTGTAGCCACAACAACCTGGAGCTCAACACGCTCAAAACAGTGGAGATGATAGTGGACTTCAGGAGAAACCCCCCTGCTCTCCCCCCACTGAGCATCATGGACAGCATTGTGGCAGCAGTGAAGTCATTCAGGTTCCTGGGCACCACCATCTCTCAGGACCTGAAGTGGGACACTCACATTGACTCCATTGTCAAAAAAGCTCAACAGAGGCTGTACTTTCTTCGTCAGCTGAGGAAGTTTAACCTCCCAAAGGAGCTGCTGAAACAGTTCTACACCTCCATCATTGAATCAGTCATCTGCACATCAATAACTGTCTGGTTTAGCTCAGCTACTAAATACGACCTCCAAAGACTACATCGAATAGTACGGACTGCTGAGCGAATCATTGGTACAACGCTTCCTACTCCCCAAGAACTGTACTTATCAAGAGCGAGCAGAAGGGCTGCCAAAATCACCCTGGACCCCTCACACCCAGCACACTGCCTCTTTGAACTTTTACCTTCTGGTCGACGCTACAGAGCACTGCGCACCAGAACAGCCCGACACAGAAACAGTTTCTTCACTCAGGCAATCCATCTCATGAACACTTGATGATAATAATTGTGAAACCAACATCACTACTTGCCATACAGTTTTATACACATATACACTTATTTAACAACACACTTTACATGCCAATTTGCACATAACAGCTGCACATATAACGTTGTATATAGTAATAAACATGTACATACACTTGTCTATCTGTATATTTGCACTCACTACTTACTTCTATTTTTTAAAATATATTTATTATCTGTTTTTTGTCCTGTCTCTGTAATCCTGTTGCACTGTAGAAGCTTTGTCACGAAAACAAATTCCTCGTATGTGTGAACATACCTGGCAATAAAGCTCTTTCTGATTCTGATTCTGAAAAATCACATTTCACATTGCAAATTGTTTAATTACATTTTTTACAATTTTTTTCAACAGGTTGGAGGAAAGTCCTTACCCCAGGTGGAGGAGTTCAAGTATCTTGGGGTTTTGTTCACTAGTGAGGGAAGTATGGAACATGAGATTGACAGGCGGATCGCTGCAGCAGCAGCAAAGATTTACCGGTCAATCTATGTTCCTACTCTTACCAATGGTCATGAGCTTTGAGTCTAGGAATCAAGCAGCCGAAATGAGGTTCCTTCATAGGGTGGCATTGCGCACCCTTATAGATAGGGTGAGGAGCTCTTTCAACCGTTAGGAGCTCGGAGTAGAACTGTTACTCCTTCACATTGAGAGAAGTCATCTATTGCGGGTGTCTCCTTGTTGCCTACCTAGAGAGGTATTCCAGACATGTCCCACTGGGAGGAGGCCTCAGGGAAGACCCAGGACACACTGGAGGCACTATGTCTATTGGCTTGTGTGTATATGTATATATATATACACACTTACACTCACTAATCCTTCGTTGCATAGATTCAACAAGGTACTGGTAATATTCCTCAGAGATTTTGGTTCATATTGACATGTTAGCATCACACAGTTGCTGCAGATTTGTTGGCTGCATATCTCACATCCATGATCCGATTCTCCCGCTACACAGTACTCTATTGGATTGAGATCTGGTGACTGGTGACAATCTTCTATTGTCCAATTTTGGTGAGCCTGCGCAAACTGTAGCCTCAGTTTCCTGTTCTTAACTGACAAGAGTGGCACCCGGTGTGGTCTTCTGCTGCTGTAGCCCATCCGCCTCAAGGTTTGGCGTGTTGTGATCTCAGAAATTCTCTTCTGCATACCTTGGTTGTAACAAGAGGTTATTTAAGTTATCGTGGCCTTTCTATCAGCTTGAACCAGTCTGGCCATTCTCCTCTGACCTCTGGCATCAACAAGGCATTTGCACCCACAGAACTGCCACACACTGGATATTTTCTCTTTTTACCGACCATTCTCTGTAAACCCTGGAGATGGTTGTGCGTGAAAATCCCAGTAGATCATCACTTTCTGAAATATGCCACGTTAAAAGTCATTTAAATCACCTTTCTTCCACATTCTTATGCTCAGTTTGAACTGCAACAGATTGTCTTGACCATGTATACATGCCTAAATGCCTTGAGTTGCTGCCATGTGATTGGCTGATTAGAAATTTGCATTAACAAGCAGTTGGAAAGGTGTACCTAATAAAGTGGCCGGTGAGTGTATATGTGTATAGATATATACATATATATAAAACACAATTAAATGTGTAAAATCCAGTGCAACATCAACTATGTTTATTTCTCAATGGGAGACTTTCAAATGAGGAAGTCCCAGCGGGGATGATTCACCTAATGGGAAATGTTACGGAAAAACGCATTATATCCTCAGCTTCTCTGGAATCACTTCATGAAAAAGCAGGCCGCAGGCTAAAAGCTTTCCAGGGAAGAAAAAAAGTGCCAATGTCTGCCTCCACAGTTTATTTGCTTTCCCTGAGGCCGAGGCGCTATGACATCTCAAATACTTAACAGCAGATTACAACCGCAAACTGTCTCATCCGCACACAAAAGCATATAGCCAGATGACTTCACTGACATACAGTATTGCTCATTAATCAGTTCTGCTTTGGCAAAGTAAAACCCACTAGTGACTGATGACTGCCAACATGCACAAAGAGAAAGCAAAGGCAAAAAATAAATAAATAAAAAATACTGTTTTTGGCTCACTGCACGACCCCGTCTGCTTCTTTTTAATTGTCCCAACATGAAGCCATTTTAGAGCAAAGCCATTAAGGATAATTATGAGTGTAAAGATGCTGCAAGCTCAGTATAAATACAACACGTTCCCAGCAAACTGCGGATCTGTACTTAAACGACTTGACTTGGAAACACTATGCAGACCGGTCTTGCATGAGAGGGAAATAATATTTAATAAACATCGGTCATACATGACTTAGAGCTGCAATAAGGCTGTATTCATTACATATAATCATGCAGTTATTATTTGCGCAAACTCTGGCTGTGTTCCAGCATTGAGCGCTGCCAAAACATTATGCATCACTTGGCGAGGAATCTTTCAACAAAATGATTTAATTTTCCCCTCGCTTGTCATAAACAATAATGATGTCCACATTCGGATTAGATTCACAATGCAGAAACAGAGAGAGAGGGAAAAAAGCGTGCTCTGGGATTCTTTCAGCACAATAGAGAAAAATAATTAGCAAAAACATCTTTGAAGGTTCACTGTCCAGTGTTCTGTTGATAATAACAGAACTGTATGTTCCACCCACAAGTCAACGCTGTTTCATCTAGTCAGAGCAGACGTCATATTTAATATGACACAAACAAAAGTGAAATTGAATGATTGAATTTACTTACGTTCATCACAGCTTTCCTTTCATTTGCATCCAGTTAAATAAGTGTCTTTACTCTAAAAGCTTATGAAGAAAGACTTGCGTCTTTGAATTGAGCGACTCAATTTGGAAAAAAGTATGGCTTTTGTTTGTTTTTAATTGTTTATATTGCATTCACACAGATGAGCAATTACAAATGAGCCAATACGTCTCCACGATGGACGTCCAGCGTTCTCCAGTCTCCAGTGCCTAGACTGCAGCTTAGCACAAGAAGTTTGGCCAGAGGAGAAATGGGCATGCCCAACTGAGCCTGGTTTCTCTCGAGGTTTATTTTCCTTCACTTTTGTCAATTGGGAAGTTTGTTCCTCGCCGCTGTTGCCACTGGCTTGTATGGTTGTGGAGCTCCTCAACGATGAATATGCTCTTACTGTGTTTGGACTCTCAGCAGTGATAATTAAACCACACTGAACTAAACTAAACAACAGACACTAAACTCTGAAAACTGAATTAACACAGTTCTGAACAAAGCATAAGGCTAATAGATCCTCCATTTACCAAATGCTGTCTGGTGGTGGTGGTGGTGATGCTACATGAACCTGTTAAATGAACAAGGACATGAAATGTTTGGTTTGGTTCTTATCAAATGAAATTTGGCCAATTCCTTCACAGAAATTCATCTGCATGTTTCTTAAACTCCTTGATGATTCTGGCAGTCTGCTGTGGCGCAATGAATGGGTGCACTTGATCCACAAAAATGTTCAGACATTTGACAGCTGTTAAGGGGTTGTGCAATTGGGATAATGAGGCCTAAAACTCCTCAAGAAAACATTACTCACAGTGTCTGTCTGTCAGTTAGTTTCAATATAGTTTATCCAGGTGCCATAGCTTTTGATGGTAGTTGGTGTATCTGTGCTCATCAATGTGATTTTGTCATTGAAAATAATGTGCGTAAAATGTTTGATGTCTATAGCTTGACATATACAGAATCTTGACAGTTCCTAAGCGTCACTCATGTGACTGAAAACTTTGAATGAGTGCACTCTAATCTGCTTATCTAATGAATGAACAGTGTATTATTGTTGATGAAATAAGATGAGGCTAAAATGTAGTCTAAAAGAAATGTTTCTGTTTGTCAAGCCATATTCATTGATGAAATTAAGACAAGAAATCTAAATTTGTCAAGTTCTGGACTTGTACAGTTATAGTCTTTTTTTTTATGCAGACAGAATTCTGTGATGAACTGTGTGCACATCGCCCTGGTCACCACTGCTGTAGCTGCTTGTGATTTGTTGCACTGTGGTACTGCAATGTTTTTATCATTATTTCACATTGAGTGCACTTAAATTATTTTTAGACAATCATTTTAAATAAAGCCTCAATCTTAAATGAAGTCTTTGAACGTTTTGTGGTTTCCCATTTTTATTTTTTATTTCCCACTTTGAATGCCCTTCCACCCTGTTACTATGATTTTATATAATTAAAAACAAGTATATTTGTAGAAATATCAGTGTAAAGTTATCTTTCTAATTAACTCCTTGTGGTTTCATTACTGTGAGCTCTGTGATAAATCATAATAAATTGTACAGCTTTGTCACTGTCAACTGTGTTACTTCTAAGGTACCTTTTTATCCGCTTGTTAAGTGTGACGTCACATGAAGCGGCTTCTGGGTCCAAGAGTTCTATCAAACTGTATGGGGAGACTCAACCAATGGTAATAATAAACGTTTACAAAGTGATACTTCAGAAAATCCAGACCGCAATATATATATATCCATGCCTAATATCTAATGGCTATGATATTTTTTTTTTTACAAATTGTTTAAATATTGGTGTCTGTAATGCAGAAAGTCCAGAGACTGCTGTGCACACCATGATTTTATATAAAATTCACTTTAATGTGTGATAAGGACTGAAAAGTGCTCAAACAAATATTTTTCCAATTCAAATGAGTAGTGGCTTGGACCCAGAAACAGTATTCCATACGTCCCCAATTAACAAGCGGATATACCAACATCAATTAGCTGTTTTATTCACACTGTAAAAGTATCTGTTTCCTGCTGTCTGTGATTGGTGTGTGTTTTTCTGTTTTCATGATTTTACATTTTCAACTTTCATATAGGACATGATCTCTTCTCTGACAACTCTTGTTGTTGTAAAGTCACTTTTACTGACATTTTCAGTAGTTTGGAATGATTTATGATCTATGTTGGGTGTGTAAATTACGGCAAAATAACTAGCTTCCAGGATATTTTAAAACTTAAACAAACTAAAATGATACAGAAACTTTTTTGCTGTTTAAAAAATTTAAACGCCCAATAATCATGTTTTCAGGTCTGTTTTTCCTGCTAAGCTAACAGATTCATTGAAAAGTACAGGCTTGCAAGTTTGAGTATGCTTTTGTAATTCTGAAAGAAAACAGGCACATCAGGGTGGATGCAATAGTTTAACTAACGAGTACAATCAATGGGAAAGGAATGCTGTGCAGTCATACTTTTGATACGTGTCTATGGTACTCCCTTTTGTGCGCTGATGCTTTAAGTATTACCAACTCAACTGACATCAAGCCCCATTGGGAAAAGAAAAACATTGCCTCTCTGAAGACTGTCTGTAAGAAAATGTTACAATGATCGCAACATCATTTATCAAAACAACAAGTTAATGAACTGGTCATGAATTGTGAAAAGCACTATGTGTTCTAGGATCAGATCAAAATATCAGAAATGTCTTGGATCCTTGCGTAGGATGGGGTCTTAAGGTGCCATCTAATGAAAATCTGGATATACCTTGGCATAGATGAATAAGAATTCTTTACATAGAAATGGCCACATTGTGGGCCTCAAACACCTTTTTCATGAAAATCCTGTGTAAAGGTGTAAAACCCTGGTGAAAAAAAAAACAGAACATGGGATTATTTATTAACATGCCCTCAACATTTGCATGTACTATACATATACATATATATATATATATATATATATATATATATATATATATATATATATATATATATATATATATATATATATGTGTGTGTGTATATATATATGTGTGTGTATATATATATATATATATATATATATATAAATATATATATATATATATATATATATATATATATATATATATATATGTGTGTGTGTATATATATATGTGTGTGTATATATATATATATATATATATATATATATATATATATATATATGTATATATATGTATATGTATATGTGTATATATATATATATATATATATATATGTATATATATATATATATATATATATATATATATGTATGTATATGTGTGTATGTATATGTATATATATACATACATATACATACATATACATACATATATATATATATACATACATACATACATACATACATACATATATATATATATATATATATATATATATATATATATATATATATATATATATATATGTATATACATATATGTATATACATATACATATATACATACATATATATTTATATATATACATATATATTTATATATATACATATGCAATGAAAGGGCCAACAATAATAGACGTGAATATTCTGTGTTCTGAAAAATAATCAGATATTTGTGTCATATTAGCATGTTGGAGTGCATGCAAACATACTCTATATGATGGGCAAAAACTGTATGAGCGAAGTACATTCCAACCATTTGGTTGTGACAATATAATGTCTTTTTTCTTTCTTTTACACTCCACCAGCATTCCACTGGGAAAAACTTCACCTTCTCCCTATGCCGTCTTAATAAGTCACCCAGTAAAATAATGACCAAGATAATGTTCGCTTCATGCAAATACTTCCCCAACCACTGTCTTTAATGAACGTCTTTAAATCTCACCAGCGGCCTGTATGTGGGGATTGTGGGAAAGGCTGCTCTGCCGGTGCTTGCCAGAACACGGTTCCCCAGTGGGTGGTCCTCTCTGCCCTGGGGAAAACTCCTATTAATGCTTGAATATGTGTGCTTTAATCAAATCCCCCTTCCTGAGAGGATCCAATTAGGTGCTGGAGATCAGTGCCTGGTGCAATCTAATAAACAGCATGCATCCTGCGCTCCGGCATCACGACACTGCTGTCCGTTGTAGGCCACAAATATGGCTGGCCACACAAAGGGCTCCTTGTGTGGGACACAGAGGAATGCTGGACTTACTCTGCGTCTGTTTGCAGAGCTTGTTCTTATCTGATACGGTGTGAGGAGAGCTTCAGCCGTGCCATTGTTTCACTATAAAACAGGCTGACTGTGCAGGGTTGAAAGGGGACAGTTTGGCTCCAGGGATGAGTCCGCACCGCTGCCTCACTGTACGGTGATACTGTATTACACATTGCCAGACCAAACCAAAAACACACCGTAATGCAAGCAGAGGAACAATCACTGAGAGGCTACGTGTGCAGGGGAGTTAATGCTTGTTTTCAAAGTGGATAACATTGAATGTTAGTATGCAGTTGAAGGCAGAATTATTAGCCCCCCTGTATATTTTCCACAATTTCTGTTTAACAGAGAGCATTTTTTTAATACATTTCTAAGCATAGTTTTAATAACTATTTTATTTTATCTTTGCCATGAAGACAGCACAAAGTATTTTACTGGATATCTTTCAAGATACTAGTAATCAGCTCAAAGTGACATTTAAAGGCTTAACTAGGTTAGTCAGGGTAATTAGGCAAGTCATTTTATAACAGTGGTTTATTCTGTAGACAATTAAAAACAAACTGCTCAAGGGGGTTGCAATATTTCTAATAATATTGACCTTAAAAATGTTTTTAAAAAATTAAAACTGCTTTTATTCTAGCCAAATTAAAACAAATAAGACTTTTTCCAGAAGAAAAAATATTATAGGAAATACTGTGAAAAATGCCTTGCTCTTTTAAACATAATTTGGCAAATATTTGAAAAAGTTATTTTGACCAACTGTATACTGTGTAATATAAATAAAATAAATCAGAAATAAAGATACAAAAGTGGCAGTTCATTCCGCCGTGGCAACCCCAGATTAATAAAGGGACTAAGACAAAAATAAAATAAATGAATGAATGAATGAAAGATACAAAAGCTGTCACTGTACAGTACATTTTGTACTCAAAGAGACCCAAAGTTCACCCAAAAGTGTAATTTTGTCTTCATTTACTCACCCTTTACATGTTTCACAATTATTTGGCCTTAAATAGACCTTAAATACAAAGGGAGACATTTTGAAAAATGTCATAAAACTGTAACCATTTACTTCTATTATATTTGAAGTTTTAGGCTGTCTTCAAAATATCTTTTGTGTGTGTGTGTGTGTATAATATAAATATATAATGTTGATAAATAAATTCACTCACCGGCCACTTTATTAGGTACACCTAACTAGTACTGACTCCCATTCGCCTTCAGAACTGCCTTAAACTTTTGTGGCATAGATTCAACAAGGAACCGGAAATATTCCTCAGAGAGTCCTTATTGACATAATAGCATCCCCCAGTTGATGTGAATGTCCTGTTACACCACATCCCAAAGGTGCTTTATTGGATTGACAGAGCATGAGACTGTTTCCTGTGACGCTCCGGAGATAGACGAGCTGACATCCAGCTTCTCCAGCGCCAAGACTGCAGCTCTGCACAAGACGTTTGGCCATAGGAGAAATGGTCGTGCCCAACTGAGCCAGGTTTCTCTCTAGGTTTTTTAATTCTTCAGTTTCGCCAATTGGTGGTTTTTTCCTCGCCGCTGTCGCCACTGGCTTGCATGGTTCAGGACCTGTAGAGCTGTGCATCAGTAGATTTGCTCTTCAGTGTTTGGACTCTCAGTAGTGATTATTAAACCACACTGAACTGAGCTAAACTGAACAGAACTTAAACACTTAAAACAGAACTGACACTGTTTCATTTTACTATAATATTCTATGTGAAGCTGCTTCAACACAATCTACATTGTCAAAGCGCTATACAAATAAAAGTGAATTGAATTGAAATTAATTGAATTGTCATGTTCAAGAAAAGATGATTCGTGCTTTATGACATGGCGCATTATCCTGCTGGAAGTAGACATCAGAATATGGGTACACTGTGGTCATAAAGGGATGGACATGGTCAGCAACAATACTCAGGTAGGCTGTGGAATTGACACGATGCTCAATTTGTAGTAATGGGCCCAAAGTGAGCCAATAAAATATCCCCCACACCATAACACCACCCCCAGCAGCCTGAACCGTTGATACAAGGCAGGATAGATCCATGCTTCCATGTTGTTGACGACAAATTCTGACCCTACCATCTAAATGTCGCAAAAGAAATCAAGACTCATCAGACCAGGCAACTTTTTCCAATGTTCTATTATCCAATTTTGGTGAGCCTGTGCGAATTGTAGCCTCAATTTCTGCTGTTCTTAGCTAACAGGATTGGCGCCCGGTGTGGTCTTCTGCTGCTGTAGCCCATCTGCCTCAAGGTTCTAAATGTTGTGTGTTCAGAAATGCTCTTCTACATACCTCAGTTGTAACGAGTGGTTATTTGAGTTACTGTTGCCTTTCTATCAGCTGGAACTAATCTGGTCATTCTCCTCTGACCTCTGACATAAACAAAGCATTTGCACCCACAGAATGGACACTCACTGGATATTTTCTCTTTTTCGAACCATTCTATGTAAACCCTAGAGATGGTTGTGCGTGAAAATCCCAGTATATCAGCAGTTTCTGAAATACTCAGACCAGCCCATCTGGCACCATCAGCCATGCCATGTTCAAAGTCACTTAAATCATTTCTTCCCCATTCTGATGCTCGGTTTGAAGTGCAGCAGATCATCTTGACCATGTCTACATGCCTAAATGCATTGAGTTGCTGCCATGAAATTGGCTGATTAGAAATTTGCGTTAACGAGCAGTTGAACAGGTGTACCTATTAAAGTGGCCGGTAAGTGTATATGTTTCCAGTAAAGTGAAGTAAAAGATGTTTGAGAATGATTTATAATGGTGGACCACATTTTACATTTTTCATACAACTTCTGCAAAAGTCACACAGATTTACATAGTTTTTATTTCATTTGTTATTCCATTAAGTATGCCTAAGTAAATCCACACACAGCTTTTGTCCCACAAGCACACAACTATGACAAACAAGACCAGCCAATCACATCTCACAAGCAAATACACACATCCAAACACAACCATGGTTAATCACAGTTCACCTGCACAACAAACATACACACACACACACACACACACACACACACACACACACACACGCGCACGCACGTGTGTGTGTATGTACTTCATACAACCTACAGCTGGATTATCCATTCGGCTTTCCCCCAGGAACAAACAAACTAGCAGATGGCTTAACCCTCAGTCCATAAAAGAGTTTTTAGCCGTGCGCTGTTCGTTTTCTCTAGAGATTAGCCCAAACCTTGTCTTCTTTAAAAAAAAAACCTGGCTGATTTTGTGTTGCGCTCGCAGAGTTGGCTGCAGTCCACGTACATGACATGTTTTATAAAAGGAGGGTTGAAGCTCTGAATTACTGAGAGCTTTTTGAGTTTGGACTAATGCCCAGTCAGACTTTACTTCCTCTGCATTAGTGCTGGTTACAATAGCAGTTGTCGACTGATGGCAATAATACCTTCTGAGGTCAAGTTAATTAGAGAGATTGACATTTACGTTTTTGCTCACCAGACACTGTAACTAGAGGTTTTGCACGAATTATTAGCCACTCAGCATTTTCATCAGCCTCATATTTGTTGTTGGAAAAGCCATTTATGTGATTAAAGCTGCTTGCTAATGTACTTAAATTGATTTACATGCATTTTTGCCTAATGCAGTGTTTCATAACCCAATTACATGTGTGTATTGTCTTTCATAACCAATCTGACTTTTATGCATTTATATTTTCAGTTATTGTAGTAAGATACCAACCCTGCAGGCACAGGATGCCAACATGATGTCAAATTGACATTGTACCCCAACTTCGTGGGGTCATTGGATTTTGTTTGGAAATGAAAATCAGGTTGAGGCCAACATCAATGTCTAACGTCCAACATAAAATCAACCTAAAATCAACCAAATATGAACGTCTAATCATGCTACACCTTGATGTTGTGTGGATGTTACCACTATGACATCTATCAGATGTTGGATTTTGGTCACTTTCCAACGCAACCTAAAATCAATCAAATATCAATGTAATTTGACATCGTTATTGGACGTCAAAAAAACGTTGTTCTTAGATGCTGGCTAGACATTGAATTTTGGTCACCTGACGTCATGACCTAAATCTAACCTAATACTAACGTCTTATGATGTTGTGTGCCTGCTGGGAAAGGATTGTTTCTGATCAAATAAGTATCAATGAAATCTTGTAAAACAAAACTTGTACAACTGCAGAAACAGAAATAGAAGCTTCTTTTAGATGTTTTTACACAGACAGTAATGACACCCAAATGTAGCATGTATGCATATACATTGCAAAATTACTTGCTAAATGACTGAGTTTAATAGAGATTAAAGATAAGCTATGATCAGCATTTTTTTAAAGATCAGATTCAAATGTAGTATCATCCTTTGACTTTATTTGTCCTTTTCCTTTATTTGTTGGTTGTCCTCACTGTCTATAAAAAACAAGAATCATCTTCAGGGCATTGTTAATTTGTAGTCAAAATTTTAGGAGTTCCCCTGCGAAGTCGTGCATCCTATTAGGAACAGCAGGTGTTGAGGATGGCACATAAAATACTAGGAGACAGCACACACCCTTTAAACAAATATTCTGAGTGGATGCCCCTTAGGCGACAAATTGTTAGAAATTAACTTTTGTGCCTAAAGTAATTCAGTTACATAATAAATGTAGTTAATCAATGGATTATTATTTATAATTATTAATCAATTAATACAGTTGAAGTCAGAATTATTAGCCCCCCTTTGAATTTTTTGTTTTTCTTTTTTAAATATTTCCCAAATGATGTTTAACAGAGCAAGACATTTTTCAGTATGCCTGATAATATCTTTTATAGAAAGTCTTATTTGTTTTATTTTGGCTAGAATAAAAGTTGTTTTTAATTTTTTTTAAAACCATTTAGGGTAAAAATTATTAGCCCTTTTAAGCTATATATTTTTTTCGATAGTCTACAGAACAAACAATCTTTATACAATAACTTGCCTAATTACCCTAACCTGCCTAATTAACCTAATTAACCTAGTTAAGCCTTTAAATGTCACTTTAAGCTGTATAGAAGTGTCTTGAAAAATATATAGTAAAATAGTATTTACTGTCATCATGGCAAAGATAAAATAAATCAGTTATTAGAAATGAGTTATTAAAACTATTATGTTTAGAAATGTGTTGAAAGAATTATATATATATATTTTTTTATGTAATTGATTATTGTTTTTGTCTTCTCTTTTTTTGTTTTTTGTTTGTGTACTTGATATAAATTACCTCAAGGGGATTAGCAAAGCTTTAAACTAAACTAACTAAAGATCATCTTTGACCACATTGTCTTAAACGTCAAGTTATGGCAAGTCATCTTTGTTTCTATAGCAATTGATTTATAAGGCAGAAACAGGCAATTCGAGAGTTTACACTTGATGATTGATTATAAAGCTTGTTTGGCATGCTGTCCCGAGATAGAGCCCTGAGCTCATAAGATCCTCGAGCCCTGGGCTCCCTCCCGTTTGCAGGGCAAGAGGGGAGTGTGAGCTCAGGTAAATCGCGAGAACTCCCCTGCTGTAGTAGCTAATGAACAGTTAGTGATTGCTCTTAAGAGATAACTACTTACGAGGAGCATGTCTATGGTGTTGATATGGATTAGTCAATTAACTTAAGTTGCATGTTTTTGGACAGTGGGAGGAAACTGGGAAACCCAGCTAGCTTGGTAAGAAATGTCGGCTGGCTTGGTAAGGACTAGAACCAGTGACGTTTTTGCAGTGAGTGAACAGTGCTAACCACTGGGCCACTGTGCCACCCATCTATGAAAGGAGGAGGAGTAGGGGTGGAAGGGGGGATTCTTCAAAACGAAGATGGCTGTTATATGGAACTTAGGGTATTTTTAATGGCTTAGGAATCATCTGATTGGTGAATCATAAATTGGATAATGCGGGACCAGCTGCAAGCAATAATAAACATGTGATCCTCTCGAAATTAGTTTATAAATAAATTTCACTAAGTAGTCTCGTAGGAAGTATGCATCAATGCATATTACATTCAGTACATCAAGCAGTTCCACGGAAATGCCATTTTAACCACATAGATGTTCTAAATTATATTTTAATTTGAAATTTTGCAAAAATATTATGAGTGTTTTCTTTTAAGACAAACATGAACATTTTACTGAAAATATACACTACCTGACAAAAGTCTTGTCACCTATCCAAGTTTTAGGAACAACAAATAATAACAACTTTACGCTTATTTTACCTAAATAAAATATTACAATGCCTTGAGTTTTAATCATCTCTACAATGACTCAAATAACTTATTATTAAAGTCATCTGGAATGGTAAAGAAAGCTTTCTTGCAGGACTCCCAGAGTTCATCGAGATTCTTTGGATTCATCTTCAATACCTCCTCATTCATCTTACTCCAGACATGCTCAATAATGTTCATGTCTGGCGACTGGGCTGACCAATCCTGGAGCAGCTTGACCTTCTTTGCTTGCAGAAACTTTGATGTGGAGGCTGAAGTATGAGGAGCGCTATCCTGCCGAAGAATTTGCCCTCTCCTGTGGTTTGTAATGTAATGGGCAGCACAGATGTCTTGATACCAAAGGCTGTTGATGTTGCCATCCACTCTGCAGATCTCTCTCACAGCCTCCATACTGAATTTAACCCCAAATCATGATTTTTACTTCACCAAACTTGACTGATTTCAGTGAGAATTTTGGGTCCATGCGGGTTCCAATAGGTCTTCTGCAGTATTTGTGATGATTGGGATGCAGTTCAACAGATGATTCATCTAAAAAAATCGATCTTCTGCCACTTTTCCAAATGATCAACTAGAAGTCAAGTTATTATTGGTTGCTCTTACAACTGGGATGGACAACAAGACTTTTGTCAAGTAGTGTATACATGTGAATGGCAAATTCAGTGGTCTCAATGTTTTTTTTTTTTTTTGTTGTTCGTTTGTTTTTAGGACTGCACATTGCAAATCTAGAAAAATATGTATGGGAAAAATATTAAATACAGCTAAAATAAATCTATCAAAACTCTGAACAGTAGAAATAAATTGTCTCCTTTAGAAAATAAAAGTTTGTTGTTAGTGTTTTAGGTCATTGTTTTATGAGTGACAAAGTGTGTTTTTTGGATGAAAAAAACCCTTTCAGGGATCTGAAAGAATGAGTTGATTTCAGATGTATGAAGTGTTTTGGTAGTTTTAGTGCATTTGGATGTGAAATTCACTGCTATGCCAAGCTGAAAATTGGAGAAGTGTGTGTTGAAAAGTGACTTAAATATTGAGAAATGAGTCCTGGTGAATGTAAAATACCTCTAACCAGAGTCACGCATGACTTTTTGAAACAATCAAGAGCCCTTATGACTTAAGATTTATGGTAATGCACTAAAACCACTCAGAACACTCTTAAAACAAAGGCTCTGAAGGTCTGTTTTTGCAAAACGATTTTTGAAAAAGTTCAGTTCTAAAAACCTTTTCACAGCAAAATTTGGAATATTTTAATAATGTATAAAATATTTTAATAAAGACCATTTTTCCATGATTAAAAAAACAAATAAACAAACATAAATAAACTGTTTGTTCATTGGAAAAATTCAGCAGATAATAACCACTGATTTTTAGTTTCTCTGGTCCTTCTGTATTGGTTATTTATTATAATATTCTGCTAAATTTTGCCTACAAACCTTAAAAAAACAATCAGCTGGATGTTTATGTCACGTCATTTAATTCTTACTGTCATTTTTCAGGAACGAAAGGATGCCAATACACGTTATTAAACTCATCTGTTTATGCAGAGATTGATATTAATTCCTGCCTGTGTTTTCAAATATGTTAACAGTTCAAAATACAATAATAAATAAATCTCTGTCAGTCCCTTTTGTCAAGTATAATTAAAGTCGGCCTATATTTCATCCACAACACCGCTCAGAAATAAACTAGGTTACTCTGGTGGTTTAAATACCGCCCACTCACTCCTTCTAACACAAATCACTTGATTACTTCAGCTGAAAAGATTTACACATCTATTCTGTTTGTCAAATTTTAGTTTTTTGACAAATTAAGCATGATTATTTTACGCGTGCATTTTAGAGTACATCATGCTGTGTGTGTGTGTGTGTGTGTGTGTGTGAGAGAGAGAGAGAGAGAGAGAGAGAGAGCAGGCATAGAGGCCCTATCAGGGCCGTGCAACAGGGGGGTGGCCCGGTGGCTAGAGCCCCTGCCCCTTTGCCCTCATTGGCTGAGATGCCCCTCTTGCTCAATAGACCTTGCCCCCCGCTCCAACCCCCCCCCACCCCCCCGCCCCGCCTGCTCTTCACTTTGCGATCGCCTCATCACCCCCCCTCGACTCTTCACTTTGCGATCGCGTTGAACACCTGCCCCTGTCTGTGCACGGGCATGATTTGCCATGATTTGTTGCTATTTTCAGACCAACGCAAACTTAATTTTCATGTTTTATGCCACATTGTTTAAACAGCCATCGATTAGCGCCACTTTTTGGACTCATGGGCATGCTGGTCTAAAATAGAGACGTGTTAAGGCGCTTTGTTGGCGCATAGCTATTTTGAAGAACTGAAATAGACTGCGCCATTGACCAACTAAAAGCTGGTCTAAGGTCTAGCGCAGAGCACGTTAGCTATGCGCCTATGCAGGTTCAAACGCTTCCACAGTGCCTAATACACACAGGATGTACATCAATACACAAATATCTTTACATATGAACATAATTAAAGGATTAAAATGTTACAAAAATGATTATTTTCCACATAAATATTAAAAACCACTGCCTCCATGCCTTGTTTATGCTTTATTCCTGATAATTTACATTTGTATAATGTTATTATTATTAGCAGTAGCATTATTCATTATATGCATATTTATATTTGTTTTAATTAAAACAAAAGTTTTTGTTTTAATAAAAAAAAGGTTAGATTTGTCTACCTGTCAGGTTTTGGAGATGTATGCATCACCATATGGGGCGTAAGAATAGGACGTGTGTTTGGACTTTTTTATTATTGTTTATTTATTAATTTGCTGTAAATTAGAACTGAATTTAGAAATAGTTTGGAAACAAATCTTTGTGCTTAACAAACAAAACTAAATATTTAGGCCAATGGATGTCTTCAGTGCAGTAAGTAGTGTTGTCGCCTTACAGCAAGAAGGTCGCTGGTTCGAGCCTCAGCTGGGTCAGTTGGCGTTTCTGTGTGGACTTTGCATGTTGTCCCTGCGTTTGCGTGGGTTTCCTCCGGGTGCTCTGGTTTCCCCCACAGTCCAAAGACATGCAGTACAGGTGAATTGGGTAGGCTAAATTTTCCGTAGTGTATGAGTGTGGGTGTTTCCCAGAGATGGGTTGTGGCTGGAAGGTCATCCGCTACATAGAAGTGTGCTGAAGAAGTTGGTGGTTCGTTGCGCTATGGTGACCTCGGATTAATAAAGGGACTAAGCCGAAAAGTAAATGAACGAATGAACAAATGATAACTTCAGTGGAGTGCGTACAACACCGTTTCCTTATCCATGAAAGTAAAGGAGTAAAAAGTAAAGTAAAGAGAAAGTAAAGAGGCCGAATGGAGGATTCTTTATCCTTGTGCTGAAGTCTGTTTAACTGTTTTCTCGAAACTGAGCTTTCATTCTTTGGGTAACTTCTCGGGTCATAAAAACCTATGAAACCATTTCTGGTGAATTGTTTAACTTACTGAAGCCACATACAGTACGTATTATGTAGATATTAGAGACTAGTTTAACTTATTGAATCAATGCCCCTTTACAGCAACCAAATTCTTACTATCATTACCTGTATGCTTGTAATATCCAAGTATTCTACTTTTCTGCAAATATCTGACACAGTTACCTCTGATAATCACATTATTCTTAAATGTAAACCACCATCAAGGTTCTTTTTGGGGGAACAATATTGAGATTGGGCCTTATTAGCCTTATATCTAATAGGTAGCAAATGTGCTAACAACTTTTTGAATAAGAAATGGGAAAATCTGACCGGATAGGACAAATTAACAGAACACCAGTTTTCCCCACAGCAGGACAAGTGGTTAAATGTCTGATGCATATGGCACACTAGCACTTTAGCAGATCCTCAGCCATCCTCTGATTAGTTTAAATATACAGGATTTTCGGGAGGTGAATGTGCTGAAATCTTAACCAACCTTCTTGGAAACAGGACTTACCAAATACAATATAGGTGTGATGTTTATCTCAGTCTGTCTACACACGTCCTACTGATTTCCTTTATGTTCAGCTGACAGATCATTAAAGATATTGACGCGTCGTCATTGTAAACTTTTGAAGGTGCTCATGAATGAATGACATACAATTGCTTGCCTGTCGGACTGTTATTCTGTGAACATTTCCACACCTATGAACATGACGCAACACAAAACAAAAGCTGATTGGTTGATTAATCTGTCAGTCAAATAGTATCATGGGGGGTTCCTTGAGCATTCAAAGCGGCCAACGTTTCCAGACCTTCAGCCGTCAGTCTGATGTCTGGCTACTGGAGACTAGGTGTTTCTCAGCACTGAGGGTTGTAGGCCATCCACCAGTAAAACATGTGCCAGAGTAATTGCTGGTTCACTCTGCAGTGGTGATGCCTGATAATAAGCCAAAGCAAAGTGACTGAGTGCGTTGTTCTTTTTGGAACCTTCACCTTTATTTTTAGGAATGAATGCATTAGCAACATCCTGACAAGCCTGCTCAAAAACAGTTAAGTTTTCTGCAGGCTCCAGCAGTTGAGGGTCTCCATTGCAGCGAACTCTTATCTGAGGTGGGGCCCACAAAGAGGGAGAGGAGCACTCAGGGAGTCTCTGTTTTTCCCTGCACTCATCGAACGCTCATCGCTGCCAAGAACGTGACTCAGGAATGAGCTCTGCTTTTGGCCTCACTGTAACCTCTGAAACAGGCAATTACACCAATATCATCTCAGCAGCACATAGCTGTAGTGTTGCTGATGTTTTGCGATAACTGAGTGTCCCTTTGTTCTCAGTTTCTCAATATGTGCAGCATTTCATTTTTGCACAATAGTCTTTATTGTTTGTCTGATTGAATGGTGTTGGGGTAGTATGATGACTGAGGTCGTTCAGCTTGATAAAGACAAGATATTTTTGATGCTCTTAGATAAATGTTATATTTTGTATGATGAATGTGTTATAAATAAGAAGGCAAACAAGTATTTAATTTTATTCAATTTCCAACTAAATTGTACATATTTAAATGGTATGGTTAAGACTTTTGTTTGATAAAAATACAGTTTAAATAACTTTTTTCAGATAATAAAATATATAATTAATGAATAATATAATTTATTCATCGACAGCTCATTTTTCAGTCTTCAGTGTCAAATGATCCTTCAGAAATCAGCGTAATGTTTGATGTTTAAGAAACATTTCTTATCATTATTGCTTAAACAAGCTTTATTTAATATTTTTTTTGTGGAAAATGAGATGAAAATGACTCACTCCCTCACTATCCTTAGGCTTAAAACATTTCAAATCTGTTCAATTTAATTTTAGACTCATTGCAGAATAAAAGTATTCATTCATTGCTCATTATTATCATCCCCATTGTTACTGTTATTTTGACACACTTTTTAAAGAGCCCCGATTATGGGTTTTTGAAAACTACTTTCACAGTACTAAGTGAATGAAAACATCCAGCTGAGGTTTAAATCAGGAAGTGCTCCTTGTTTAAAACTATTGATTCATTAATGAAACAGTCCACTCAGAGTAGTATAAATTAATTGTGTTGGGTTTGGATCTTTTGTTTGATAGCATCGACGTCAATACAGTATTTCACCAAATATGAAATGCCAGATCCGGTAAAACGTGAACGCACCTTTCTCTTCAGACACTAGCACAGTGCAGGGGATCACGGGACTGATCATGACGCGAAGATTCGGCTGCGAGGAATTGAAAGGGTTCATTTTCACAACTATCCCACAGTATAGCCAACCTAGTGCTATGTTTGATCCTGCCGTAATGTTTGATGTTTAAGAAACATTTCTTATCATTATTGCTTAAACAAGCTTTATTTAATATTTTTTTTGTGGAAAATGAGATGAAAATGACTCACTCCCTCACTATCCTTAGGCTTAAAACATTTCAAATCTGTTCAATTTAATTTTAGACTCATTGCAGAATAAAAGTATTAATTCATTGCACATTATTATCATCCCCATTGTTACTGTTATTTTGATACACTTTTTAAAGAGCCCCGATTATGGGTTTTTGAAAACTACTTTCATAGTACTAAGTGAATGAAAACATCCAGCTGAGGTTTAAATCAGGAAGTGCTCCTTGTTTAAAACTATTGATTCATTAATGAAACAGTCCACTCAGAGTAGTATAAATTAATTGTGTTGGGTTTGGATCTTTTGCTTGAACGCATCGACATCAATACAGTATTTTACCAAATATGAAATGCCAGATCCAGTAAAACGTGAACGCAATTTTCTCTTCAGACACTAGCGCAGTGCAGGTGATCACGGGACTGATCATGACGCGAAGATTCGGCTGCGAGGAATTGAAAGGGTTCATTTTCACAACTATCCCACAGTATAGCCAACCTAGTGCTATGTTTGATCCTGTCGTTTTTCTTATGATGTATACAGTAACCTATGCTGCAACATGGGATTCATCCGCCATTTGCTATTAAAGGAATGAGCAGCAGAGCTATTATGTAAAGGACTTTGTCAGACTTTAACAGGGACTTTGTCAGTAACTGTTACAGCTCATATGGACTAGTTTCTTCTTTCTCCGGATCATAACATGTAAGTTTAATTAAAATTGTTGACTCGTTTTCTGTAGTTCTTTTATCATCATTTATCTATTATAGATCTGTGCTTGAAGTGTATCTCTCGGGTTAAATGTTTGTGGGGCTGTTCACTTATTGCATCCAAAACCATGTTGAAAACGCGACGCATGCTTCTTTCTTAAGCGGTTTAAATGCGTTTCTGAACTTGCGATCCTCTGCCGTTTGTCTTGCTTTGGCCACCATCAGCTGTTCATACACGTGTGGCGCAGTCAATTTTCAAAATAGTAAAACTTTTTCCACTGTGTGGATTAATACTGGATGTGTGTCGTTGCTATTACTTGGGGTAGGGGTTAAGAGTGTTTAACTGCATTGCTTTATTGCATTCCTGCATTGGGCTCTCACATACTCTGTGCTACTTCATAGCTGTGGTGGGCATTTCTCTCTGTCTTGAGCTGAATTCAGTTGACCAATCACAACAGACTTGATCATCGGATCCATCACCGCAGATTAGCTTCACGCTAAGGAGGAGTTTGGGAACAAATGAATCGCTAAATAAATCATATGGGAGTCGTTAGAATAAGTAAAAATAAATGCATATTATAAGACAATGAAAGTGTTTTTTGACCTTGCATGCATATCAGCCTGTTGTTGGAGACCTCCAAAACCAAAATCTGACCTTTTATAATGCAAAATAGGGGCTGTTTAATTAATTAATTTACATAATGTATAGTTCTCAACTGTAGTAACTGACATATGTAAGTGTATATTACTGTATGTGCTCATTGTGCTAAGCGAAAGTGTGTATGTGTTTGTGAGTGAGTGTTTGGAGTAGATCCAAGCTCCGTTGAAACTGACAGCTCTCTTTAAACACACCCACCAAAATAACAATAGAGATTAGCGGGACCTGAGGGCAGAAGAGGCCCAAAGCAAGGGCTTCAGCACATACAGTACAGGACACACAGCATGGGGACAACATGATAACAATGCAGACCTCTGACCACACCATCAAAAAACACTGAAAAGAAGATTAAGGTGTCACTGCTCTTTGTTCAACAGGTTAAAAATCGAAGCATTGTATTTCAGAAGCACCTTTTTACAATATGGTTGAAATTTGATACAGGTTCAATTGAGTGATTCTAGCGCTGCCCTTACAGAGAAGGACTTGATGGTATTTCATAAAGCAAATGTTCAGATTTTACTTAACTAAAGGACATGGCAGCAACTCATTGCAATGGAGCATATACAGTGCACACACTGGCCACTATATTAGGTACACCTGTCCAACTGCTTGTTAATGTTCTAATTAGCCAATCACATGGCAGCAACTCAAAATACCACTTGTTACAACTGAGGTATGCAGAAGAGCATCTCTGAACGTTGCACGTAGGCTACAACAGCAGATGACCACACCAGGTGCCACTCCTGTTAGCTAAGAAAAGGAAACTGAGGCTACAGTTCGCACAGGCTCACCAAAATTGGACAATAGAAGATTGGAAAAACATTGCCTGGTCTGATGAGTCTCGATTTCTGCTGTGACATTCGCATGGCATCAACAACATGAAAGCATGGATCCAACCTGCCTTGTATCAACAGCTCAGGCTGGGGGTGGTGGTGGTGTAATTTTGTGGAGATATTTTCTTGGCACACTTTGGACCCATTAATACCAATTGAGCATTCTGTCAGAGCCACAGCCTGAGTATTGTTGCTGACCATGTCCATCCCTTTATGACCACAGTGTTCCCATCTTCTGATGACTACTTCCAGCAGGATAATGCACCATGTCATAAAGCGCAAATATTCTCAGACTGGTTTCTTGAACATGACAAAGTGTTCACTGTACTCAAATGACCTCCACAGTCACCAGAACTCAATCCAATAGAGCACCTTTGGGATGTAGTGCAAAGGGAGATTCACATCATGAATGTGCAGCCGACAAATCTGCAGCAATGTGTGATGCTATCATCTCAACATGGACCAAAATCTCTGAGGAATATTTCCAGTACCTTGCTGAATCTATGCCATGAAGGACTGAGACAGTTCTAAAGGTAAAACGGGTTGAACCCAGTACTGGGAAGGTGTACCTAATAAAGTGGCCGGTAAGTGTAGACATTGTCAAGTAGATCTACTAAAGTTCAAACCAAGCATCAGAATGGAAAAGAAAATTGATTGAAATTGGCAATTATAATTATTATTTGTACCCTTTCATGTCCACACGTATTGTTTAAAAAAATGTCGGCGTACACATGGAAATGGGAAATCTTGGTTAAAACAGCGTAATATGTATAGTATATGCAACATGTAATGTAAAGTAAACAAACACAAAGCCATAGGATAAACTAAAATCACAGAAGAATGCAGTGAGCATGCTCATAAAATCCTCTTTCAGTAAGCTGAGTCCAGACGTACACTCAAAAGGTATTTTTGATGCTTGTTCAAACTACTTATTTAAAATAAGCTGAAACAACACAATTCTTGAGGTTTTTTTTGGGTACAACTAAATTGTTTTATACTCAATACACTTCAATTTGTAAAAACTAAAGTTAACTTGATTCATTTATGTTACCAACACAAATCGATTGTATGGAATCCAGTATTATTTTACAGTGTATAGACACAAGATGATGACGAAAATATCTGGTACATGTAACTGTTAATGTGTTTCTGCTGGACATCTATTTTATTTAACATTAGCAGGTTATGATGTAATATTGCTAATAGTCTTAGCAGTGTCTGCAGCACAAACACAGAACAAAACCACAAATGTTGCCGATTACCGGTTGTTACATGCAGAATTCTTCCTGCTCCTGGATATGTGGTCTGGTGATGTCATTATCTCTAAAAAGTTATGTTTTGCCTATCAACGTGACCACTGTCGGATTTAGGCCTGGGCAATATGGGCAATCACAAAGGGCAATCACCCTTTGTCTATATTTCACTATAGACTTTGTCTATAGCATTTTGCTGGGGCCGGCACCCAACCAACCACAACCATCCGCCTCACTCTGCTCTTCTCTTTCATCCGCGAGACACCCATCGCCCTCATCGCATTTTTAGCATGTTTTCAGATTTCACCACATTCTCACCTTGTTATTTACTTGCTTATTTTATTTTTTTGGCTTCTGTTTTCGTCTTACCCACTTTCTGGAACCATTCTTCACCGGACTCGAACCTCGTCATCATGGTCAACTCCTCTCTGCATCTTTTGTCCCCTGATGTACATGGCAAGCTAACGGGACAAACTGGTAAACACAGCAAAGCTGTCCATATGGAGGTAAACGGTCAGCTGGTAAGCGTGAAAAGGGGCAGCGTCATACTGCCCTGTATCGTTAATTTTAAAAATGAAATGCAGCAACTCTGGCTACATAATTCACGATCTCCAGAAATGTAGGGCTACAGTACATTTTAAGAATGAGCCTATGTTGGCCAAATTTGAAGCAGATGAGCTACAGCAGCAGAAAAGGAGATGCCAGTGAGACTCCTGTCAGCTAAAAAAACAGAACTGAGGAAAAAGTAAGGATAAAAATAAACCTTGATTTTGGCTGTGACATTCAGATGGTCAGTATTATGCATAAACAACATGAAAGCCTAGTAAGTAGTACGATATATGCGTAAATACAACATGTAGATGATTAACCACCATAATTTATTCATATTATAATACTGCATGTACAGTACATATCTTTACATAAACTACATAACTCTGAAATGACACTGAGCATCAGAAAGAAGCTATGAATTAGTCTGACAGTACATTTTAGTGGAGATCAGTGGCCTCAATTCCCTACCGGCACAATGATTGTTAAGTGCCTCTTTCTCTCTCTTCAACTCTTCCCATCATCCCCTATTCATGCTTTCACTATAGACTTTGTGAGCAACCTTGAAATGAACTCAGCTTCCTGTCTTGTGGGCATTTGCTTTAGGATACTGAACTGAATGCATTGCAAAAAAAAAAAAAAAATTAGATGAATGGATGTCTCCTTTTTGATGTTTACTGAATGAAAAGAGGTGTAAAGTGCAGTGATCATTTGAAAAAAATCTGCAAGACTGATAATTAGAAGGTTATTTCTGAGGAGCCTTCACAGAAAAATAAACACAAGCACAATGTCACATGCGCTTTACAATTAAAAACCATGCAAGAAATACATGTGTTGGGATTTTAACATGTGAAGCTCATGTGACATTGCTTTTTTTAAGTGATCGTGTGACACTTGCTGGGTTTCCATCAGCCATTGTTAATGCACATTTTTAAGAATCACATGAGAAACGAGTGATGGAAATTTCTAGAAAAAAAGTGTACAAACAAAAAATGTTATGGTCGCTTGAGGTGGTTTTGGACTCATGCGAATAATGGGAGATGGAAATGCATTTGTCGTATAAACTGATGTAGCGACACCCACATGACTCAATATGCTTGCCTTGTTTACTGTTAGTTAGCTATACTACAATCAGTAAAGTCTAACAACTTGATGAAAATGCAACTAATTAACTTCATAACTACACGCTATTGTAAGAGTCTAAATTATCATATGCATTTGTTTAAATGGCAAAACATGTCTTTTTTCACCAAAGAAGGCTCCCACAAATTCCAAAGGCAGATACTGATAAGATCAGGGCCTGGTGTGTGGACTTTGGGAGTTTTACGATGTGATCACATGTTGATTGGTCAGTTTAATTGTCTCAGCATTTGGGCTTTAGTCACATGGTCAAGAAAGATCCAAAATAGCTGGTAAACTTTGCTCTGCCTTTTTTCCTGGCCTGTATTTTTCCTGGTCTGCTTCTCTCCTGCTCTGCTTGTCTCCTGCTCTGCTCCTCTCCTGTTCTGGAGGCCTCTTTTCTGCCTCTTTGAGGCCTACTTACTCTCTTTGTCTCTCCCTCCCCCTGTCTCTCCTTCTACCTCTGGTAACTTCATTTTAGTTTAAGCTGGGTACAATTATTATCACATGTTTTTATCATATCATATTTTATCATTGTATACAGTTATTTGTAATTAAATCAGTTGTAACCATAGATAATTATTGTCAATAAATCATCTAATTTTCAAGTATTTTAACATTGTAGAATGTGTTTATATTTTTCTATGTATACATGTTTGCATACGTATATGTGTGTATATATGTGTATATGCACATGTAAATGAGTTTGGAAGTATATATGTACATGCCATGTTTATGCATTTTTTGTATTTTTTGTATATCTGTGCATAGTTTAAAGTCGCCCTCTATCTATGCTGAATTAATGATGATAGTTGACTATGTCGGTTAAATTATTTGAGTATTGTAGAGATGTTTGAATGAGTCACGTGACCTTAGTACTCAAAAGAGACTCTAAACGCACCTGATCACTGTTTACCCTGATGAAGGCAGACCGCTGCCGAAACGCGTAGGTTTCTTTTAAGATTAAGCCATGTGAATAAAGGCTTTTTAAATTTTCCACATATTCCGAGTGCCTTGGACTAATTTCTTTTGATGTTTTGATGAATCCCTCACCCAAAGAGCACCGATCAAATATTTGAGTTACCCCTGAGCGCTTTTTGTTTGTCTTTTCTGGATTTATATACAAGGACGCAGAGGGATCGCTCCATCTAAAAGCTGCTCCGTTTTCAGACGTAATCGGGGAATTATTTACCATTTTAAGAACATGGCATCTGGATATTTTTCATATTCCAAAGAAGAAGGTGAGAAAATCATCGTTGCAGACACCTTGTTGAATTCAGAATCTGCAGTACAACATTTAGACTTCAAAAAAATGTTTAATGAACTTAAAAAACAGTCGGAGAAAGAACTCAAACTACATCTACATATGGTGACGTTATCTGATTACTGGAGGGAGAACATGATTCCCAGAGGACTAAGGATTAAAAAATTTCCTTCGTTTGGATATGAAGACACAGACTTTAAACAAAAATGGGAAGCAATTTTAAACAAATGCTCCCTTGATTTGATCCTATTACTGATTGAAGAAGCAAAAAAACAGAAGATTGAAACCTGCAACCAAATTACAAGAATTAAAGAAGAGATTGCAATAAAAGAACAAGAATATCTGCAGTTTGAAGAGAAATTGAAAGTAGATTTGGAGGCACTCTCGAAAAAACTTAAACAGGATAAATTGTTCAAATTCGGAAGAGATGAATCAGATTATAAAGAGAATAAGGTATATTTGTGGCCTCAGAGAAAAGAAAGAATCCATTATCAGCGAAGGAGATCTGTGTCCTTTAATTTACCAAGTAGCGATGATGATCAGTCGATACTGGAAAAATCACCCAGAAGAGATTTTTTAGGAAACAAATCAAGAACATACCAGAGGTTTGGAAAACCGGGAAGCGAAAAACGAGACGAGGGAGAAATAGATCGACCAAGATCTCAGATCCAGGGCAGATATACACGGAGCCGAACAAAGGAGATGAGGTGATAAATATCTCCAATATACCCCTATCGACAAGCTGCACATCAGTTCTATCAAAAGGCTTAACATACTCCCCGGTTAATACAGTGAACGAATTTCAGACCAAAGTGGATTTATTTAAATTTCATCGTAATTTACAATTAAAGGTCTGGTATCACATCTCTACGGCAGAAACGCGCACCTATGAAAAAACGGCAACAACCTTTAAGCCTAAATCTACTTTTACCCCATGCGTTTCCAACTCGACGATGAACTCGTTCTATAAGAAAGTGTCCTATGAGATTGATAAAGTTTTTGCCTCCAAAAAGAAAAAACACTTTAATCTTTCAAAAGACGAGATTAATGCTTTGGACTGGCTATCAAATAACGACAATCTTATAATTAAAAGAGCGGACAAAGGAGGTGCCGTTGTAGTATGGGGCAGAGATGAGTACATCAAAGAAGCCTTACGACAACTACAGAACTGTGAGTATTATCTACCTTTGGAACTTGATCCGACAGAAAAGATAAAAATGGAACTGATGGAAATACTGACATTTGCTAAAACTGAAGAATGGATTACACAGAACGAGTTTGATTTCTTGTGGTCAAAAGAACCTAGAATCCCTACTTTTTATATGCTGCCTAAAATACACAAAAGTTTAGAAAATCCACCCGGCAGACCCATAATTAGTGGGAAAGAATCGATCACAGAACCCGCCTCAAAATTTGTTGATTATTTTATAAAATCGAGTGTTAAAAATCTACCCTCTTACATTCAGGACACAACTCAGGTATTAAACACTATTAAAAATTTACAATGTGCTGAAACCTGTATACTGGCAACTATGGATGTTGAATCATTATATACAAATATAGATCATAAAGAAGGTCTAGAAGCATTGTTATATTATCTAGGAAAGAGACCACTGTCAGAAAAACCACCAACTTGCTTTATTGTACAGTTGGCTGAATGGACATTGAAAAACAATGTTTTCTTGTTTCAAGAACAATTTTATAAACAAATTAAGGGAACAGCTATGGGAGCTTGTTTTGCCCCAAATTATGCAAATTTATTTCTGGGATTATGGGAAGAGAGATTTGTATATTCTGATTCAAACCCATATTTGGGTAGTATTGTGTGGTGGGGTAGATATATAGACGATGTTATCTTGATATGGTCTGGATTGGAGGCAGATTTGATGGATTTTCATGCATTTTTAAATACTACTAATGCAAATTTGAGATTCACTTTGGATTTTTCACTTACAGAAATACATTTTTTGGACTTAAATATTTTTAAAGATAATACAGGGAAATTACACACCACCATTTTTAGAAAAGAAACAGATAGAAACACCATCCTTAGAGCAGATAGTTTCCATCCTCCATGGCTGATCGAAAATATCCCATTTGGACAATTTCAGAGGTTGAAAAGAATTTGTGATAAAGAAGAAGATTTTGAAATTAAATCACAAGATATGATTCACAGATTCAAACAACGTGGTTATAAAAACAAAGTAATCTATAAATCTTATAATAAAGCTAAAGATAGTAACAGAGATGAACTTTTAATACAAAGACCTAGATTGAATGAGTCAAGAAGTTCTGTTTATTTTGTCACACAATACAGTACAGAGGCAAATAAAATTAAGAAAATTGTAAAAAACAACTGGAATATTCTGATGAGTGATCCCCATCTTAGGGAAGTTTTACCTGTGTCCCCCTCTATTGTATTTCGAAAAGCTCCTACTATACAAGATAAACTAGTGAGAAGCCATCTCTCCACCAAGAAGACTAATACTTGGTTAAGTCAAACAACAGGAAACTACA
This sequence comes from Danio aesculapii, assembly GCF_903798145.1. Classification (NCBI taxonomy): domain Eukaryota; kingdom Metazoa; phylum Chordata; class Actinopteri; order Cypriniformes; family Danionidae; genus Danio; species Danio aesculapii. Next base: position 52,927,774 of record NC_079437.1, on the reverse strand, counting down.
GATGTGGTAATTGCAATCATTGTGATAACATACTCAAAACGAATATATTTAGAGATCCATCATCAGGCCGAGAATTTAAGATTAATTCATTTATTAATTGCAATACTACATTTGTAGTTTATTGACTGGAATGTCCGTGTGGATGTTTTTATATAGGAATGACTAAGAGAAAATTAAAATTGAGATTAGCGGAGCATAAAAATGCGATACGTACCTGTAACCCACAATATCCTATGGCCCTACACTATAAAAATCAAGGTCACGGTAATCCCAGTTCATTAAAAATAGTTGGGATTGAACATATTTATAATTCGACAAGAGGAGGAGACAGGATAAAAAGATTAAAACAGAGAGAGACTTTTTGGATCTATACGTTAAAAGCAACTAGATTCCCAGGTCTAAATGGTGAATTAGACTTTTCTTCATTTTTGTAAAACAGTTTATCCATAGATGATCCACTGATTATCATCATACATTGTAGAATGTGTTTATATTTTTCTATGTATACATGTTTGCATACGTATATGTGTGTATATATGTGTATATGCACATGTAAATGAGTTTGGAAGTATATATGTACATGCCATGTTTATGCATTTTTTGTATTTTTGTATATCTGTGCATAGTTTAAAGTCGCCCTCTATCTATGCTGAATTAATGATGATAGTTGACTATGTCGGTTAAATTATTTGAGTATTGTAGAGATGTTTGAATGAGTCACGTGACCTTAGTACTCAAAAGAGACTCTAAATGCACCTGATCACTGTTTACCCTGATGAAGGCAGACCGCTGCCGAAACGCGTAGGTTTCTTTTAAGGTTAAGCCATGTGAATAAAGGCTTTTTAAATTTTCCACATATTCCGAGTGCCTTGGACTAATTTCTTTTGATATTTGAGAATTACTTTTGATTTAACATCAACACTTAATTGCTTCATATTGCAATACAATACAATCACATAATATCAACGCTCTCCCACAATTTTAGCCATTAATACTGTCTTTATTTTGTTTTTGGTATAACATTACAGAAGAATGGTTTGGCTAGAAATGTACAGTTTTTTTACCATCATGCTGATAACTTTTTTGTCACTAAAAAAGATGATGCGATGGTGTGCTTTATCTGCCTGATTCCCGCTGAAGAGGGCGGGTTATGTAACGTTTGATTTGGGGGACGTTATGGGGGAGGGGTTTGCATGACGCACTGCGAGCTACTAGCCCGACAGTGGAAACTTGACACGATTTCGGCCGCACTGCTCAACCTCCCGGGTGATTGGCCCGGTTCGGCCCAATAAAAACCCTGGCTCGCACTAGCCCGAAAGTGCAAATGCAGCTACTGTCCAAACAATAGGGCCAGGGGCTGTAGGGACACACTGAGAACACTGAGCCATGGGGTGGCACCAAACTGTGTTGCAGCTCGTTTGGGTCTTTGACAAATATTCAATGTGTACTACCATCCCTCGGTGAACCATGGTTAATGGTTTATTGGTGGGTTGGCCCAAATCATTATAACTCAGCCTTATCACTGGTTTCACTTCTCTTGTAAACTTACGACAGACAGCAGGTTCAGCCTGTTGTTTGGGAACATTTCTGTGGCCACTTTTTTCTCCTAAACTCAGATCTTCCACAACTTCAGTAGGCTGAATGAGAACCTTTCTTGGCTCCTCCTCCACTGTATCCTTTCTCACTTTTCATTCATTCATTGATTTTCTTTTTGGCTTAGTCCCTTTAATAATCCGGGTTCGCCACAGCGAGTGAACCGCCAACTTATCAAGCACATGTTTTATGCTGCGGATGCCCTTCCAGCTGCAACCCATCTCATACACACTTATACACTACGGACAATTTAGCCTACCCAATTCACCTGTACCACATGTCTTTAGACTGTGGGGGAAACCGGAGCATCCAAAGGAAACCAACATGAAATCAGGGAGAACAGGCAAACTCCACATTGAAACACCAACTGACCCAGCCGAGGCTCAAACCAGCGACCTTCTTGCTTTGAAGCAACTGCACTACCTACTGCGCCACTGCGTTGCCTCTTTTCTCACTTCACACTCTAAATTAAGTTCAGGACCATATTAAGCAGATATAATTTCAGGTTCCACTGAAATTTGAGGCGTTGGCAGATATCTCAGAGCAGGAATTGCCTTTGGGTAGTAGTAACAAAGGTTATCGTCCTTACTCTCTGATGTCTCATGGGTTTCACCTCCTACTTGCTCAACATTTTCCACTTTCTGTTTCTTTTGTACTCTTTTTCCTGATTGTGCTCTTGTTATAGGTGTCTGTGGTGAGGCATTGGAGTTGTTCGGCTTACTAAATCTCATATTTTCTCCAACAAGTAGCAAATGGTCTCGATGAAATGAATCCCTCACTTGTCGATAGGCACTTGTCGATAGACACTTTCAGCACCCATTCCTCCAGTCGGTTAAGAACTTTCATCAATCGATCCTCATGCTCTTCCAGTGTGCTTCCAAAGACAATGAGGTCATCCACATAGACAATCACATGTAAGAGATGCATTTCTCCAACCACTTTCTCCATTAATCTTTGAAACGTCGCTTGGGCCCCAGTGATTTCTTGTGGCATACATTGAAACTGGTAGAACCTCAGTGGACAAATAAATGCAGTTTTTTCTTTGTCTTCTTCAGACATCGCTATTTGATAATAGTCGCTTCGAAAAAACCAAAACTGAAAACTATTTGCTTACAGTTAGGCAGTTTAATGCATCATCAATGCGAGGGGTGACATATTGATCGGGGGTAGTGCGACTGTTTAGTGTCCGGTAATCAATGTACATTCTCACAGCACCACTCTTCTTGCTCACTATCAATATAGGTGATGCATATGGGCTTCTGGACTCTTCAGTGATACCAGCAGCTAGAAGATCTTTCAAATGCCGTCTGACATCATCGATATCAGCTGGGGCAATCCGCATTAAACGCTCTCTAAATGGGTGAGGATCATGCAGTCTAATTTGATGGGTGATGCCTTTAGCCAAACCTACATCCTATTCCTGTGTCGAAAACACATTGTTTCACTCAGCCAACTTCAGTTGTAATCTTTTCTCCCAAGCTGTATGTATGTTCGAATCTCCAAAGTTGAACACATCTGGATTAATCTGAGCGTCAGACTCTGAAAATCCATGTGCAACCTTAACTGTATTGGTAGGGAATATATATGCAACTACAGTCCCTGGAGGAACTGAGAGCTCTCTGCTGGTCTCATTCTGAATCAATATCCTGAAATTATTCACATCTACTGCTGATGAACTCCTGATGAAGAACAACAAGGGAAACAAGCAGTCCTGCAGGAAGGGAATCAACAGGAGAGGTTTCAATAAGTAATATATTTTTTCTCACATTAAGCATTCATGGGTCTTTCCGTCTCAATTGGCCCTCAGGTTGGTCAACAGCAAAAAATGTGGTGTCAAGGTGTGTTTGAATTCTAAGTGAGTGGGCATTGCGTGTGATATTAGTACCTTCACCATTGGTCAGTCGCTGGAAGAAACTAGCATTGGTTCCGTTGATTAATGGAAACTGCTGAGGTCCTTGGGGGTCTGGGCAGACTAAAGCAAGGATAGTGACTGTTTCTTCTGCACCAGTAAGGGTACCAAGGAATGTGAAATTGACTACAATGTATCCTTTGTAGGGATAATTGGATGAGCTTAGACCCCAGATAGATAGGCCAGAAAGAGGAAGTATGGGCACATTTGACAGATGTTCAGAATACCAGGAATAGAAAACAATAGTGACTTGAGACCCGCTGTCCCACAGAGCATAGCATAGATGTCCTCCTACTTTCACTGCAATGGTAGAAGCTGGTCCCACTAAACCCTTGGGAAGACCCTTTGGCTCACAATTGTGTATTTGGCTCTTTTTGGAAAAACATGTCCAGAATGGCTGTTGTTGTTTGGATCACTCTACGTTTCTTTAGCCCTTTTTAAGGAACGTACTAGCTTGTTGATTACAAGAGTGGCATTTTCAGGGGCTTTACATTTGGTAGCGATGTTTCCCTCCACACGGCACCGGTAACAAAAGTAGTCAGCTTTGGGTTTTGGAAACCGGTGTCGTGATGAGCTTGAAACAGGGGATTGTGGTAACTGGGCATGGCTTGATAAATCACTTTGACCAACACTCATTACGGCTAGCTGTTATTGCAACTTCTGTACTTGTTCTTTCAACACCTGAACCTCAGTCTCTTTGGCTATTTTGTTTGGATCTGTGGGGCTTAATTGGCGTGGTTTCACTCTGTTCTTGATCACCATGGATGAAGCAACATTTGAACGGTCACTCTTTATTCTTTATTCTTGAATTTCTGCTTTAAGTTTGTGCACAACAGTGGGACAGATGCTTTCTTTTTCCAAGTGTATGGGCTTTGCAGTAGCAGTGATCTTTTGTCGAGTCTCTTCTATCTCCTCAGCCTCAGGAACCTCATTTAAAAGACTCAGGAAAGTTGTTGGATGTTCTATCCGCTCCCTTAATCTGAGCTGCAGTAGCATCATGTCTGATTCACATCTGATTCACAACAGCTCCTCAAATCAATTGCTCCACTCTATCCTTTTCAGCATTTGCAGAAGCCAGTCCTCCTTTCTGGATTATAGTGAGTGATTTCTCCATTCTTCTCAGAAAAGCAGAAAGTGACTTACCAGGACATTGTCTAAGAGGCCGAAAAGCAAAGTATAAGTCTTCTCCAAACTCAGGAGATCCAAAAGTACTTTCCAGAGCTTCCACATTTTGCAGCGCTTTAGCATCAGGGCATAACAGACGAATGGCTTTAATGATTTCCAGGGCAGGTCCCTTTAAACTTTCCACAATTCTTCTCCGTTTCTCCTTTTTAGAGCACTTCACATTCAGATATCATCAACTTAGCTTGTTCAATCCAGTGATCTATAGTTTCTTCTCCTACAGGGGTTGGAACACTACCAGAAAACGTAAAAAAAGTAGGCACTACCATCACTTGATGGTCTTGCTGTTTTCTCAAAAATCTCACCCACTGCACGCATGATTGATTCAGGTGAACTGGGATTTGAACTAAGTGGAGAAAATAGAGCATTTACATCTGTCATAGACTTGCCTTCATCCTTCAGAAACTTGAAGAGCTTGTCAGCAAACTCTGCTGGAGCAACATGAGCTGGTTCTCTTTCCATAGCTATGATAATCATCCAGACTTCCTCATCATCTGTAGGGTACAATTCCTCAGCGCAATTAGTGGGATCTACAACTTCTCTGCATTCAAACAGCACTAACAGAGTTGTCGAAGTGGCTCCACATTTTATGTCTCAAACTTGTACTCGTCTAAAAAGCTTCACACTCTCGGCCACTTTTTCAATGCAAGCAGTCTCTGTGTTTTGTGGTACTCCTGTCAGCAACAATGCATGAGCTGGGTTGATTACTGCTTCTCTGCACCACTCTAAAAGTTCACTCTGAAGATGTGGGTCACTTCTGAAAGACATTTCTCAATAATAAGCAGGTAGTTACAGGAAGGTGTCAGTTTTTTCTCTTCAGTGTTCTTAACGTGTAATAAGGTATTCAGTTCTCTCTTCTTAGGGTATCAGGACAAGGTGAGAGTGCATCCCGGACAAGCCCCCAATTTGTGTAGCGCCCCCTGCCTTCTTAGGCTTAGGCCTATAGTTTAGTCTCCCGACTATAATTTCACTCCCCCTAATCAGGTACCACTTCTAGAGAATATTTAAAAAACTTCACTGAATAACTAAAACAATACAAATAAATTTATAAACAAATGGGGATTTATTTATAAACAAAACAATATAAAATTGTATAGATGTATATATAAACAAATATAGATGTATATATTAGTTATATAGATGGTATTTTATGTATAAATATAATTATAATGCTATTTATATATCAGATATGAATTATTAATATAACCTTATATCAATGTACATATACACACTCCATACATATGCACAGATGATACATTCTATACATATATACACACTCCTTACATATGCACACATGATATACTCCATACATATGCACACATGATACATTCTGTACATATACACACATGATACACTCTATACATAGGCACACATGATGTACACACTCCATACATTTGCACACATGATACACATACACACATTATACACTCCATACATACGCACGCATGATACACTCCGTACATATGCACACGATACATTTTATACATATACACACTCTATACACATGATACACTCCATATGCAGTTGATGATACACTCTATACATATACACACATGATACATATATGTTAGAACCCGGGTCTCTGGCATGAAAGTTGATGAACACATACAACTTGCTTCCATACATATACACACATGAGACACTCTAAACATATGCAAACATGATATACTCCATGCATATGCACACGATACACAGGCAGACATGATACACTTTATACATATGCACACATGATACAATCTACACATATGCACAGATGATATACTCCATGAATACGCACACAATACACTCTATACATAGGCACGCATGATCCACTCCATATATTTACACACAAATCAGGGTCTGGGATAGAACCCAGGTCTCTGGCGTGAGAGGTGTGTTACGTAACCACTAAGCTACCGGAGGTGATGAACCCATACAATGGCAACTTGATTGCACATGATACACCCCATACGTATGCACACATCATACACTCCATACATATGCACACATAATACACTCCATACATATGCACATATGATACACTCCATACATATGCACTCTATACATACACTCTCTTCCTATAAACACATTTAAACTTTATAAATATGCACACTCTATACATTTACAGACATGACACACTCCATACATATACAGACATGATACACATACACACACACATATACATACATACATACATATACATATATACATACATATATATATATATATATATATATATATATATATATATATATATATATGTATATATATATATATGTATATATATATACACTTCATACATATACACAATTTACAAATTTGCACACCATACACACCATACAAATTCGTATAGTAGTATGCATATTAAAAATGTACATTTTGAACAGAATAGTGGTCTGTTAATATTCCCTGTCTATTAGATTACTACAATATGAAAAAATATAATTATAATCTCTGTATATTTCTCTATATAAAATATAAAATGCTCTGCTTTCAGGTGCAACTGGGTTTAAATAAGCTGTTATAAGGGCTACATCTTAATAGTTAATTTGTATGTTAATAAATGCTTTATTAACTCATCTTCATCAACTTCACTTGTTGTTTTATACAGTTTTATGTTATATTTTGACACTCCTGTTAATCGGTAATGTTTAAACTTTACAGTAATTTAACTTTTTAGATAAGATTGCAAAGATTTATTGTTTATTTGATATGGAGCCTTCAATTGTCATTTATAAGGGATTTATAAAGCATAAATAGTCCTCACTTTAGGTCACAAAACTGGATGAAATTGAGTTAATAAAGCATTTATAACCATACAAATTAACTATTAACATTTGCCTGTATAATAAAAAACAGAAATGTTAATTTGAATAGTTTATTAATCATTTACTTACTCATTCTGAAAAATCTTTTGAAAACCAGCAACTTCTCTCAAACAACTGGTTTTTAAATAATGCGATATGTAATTTAGTAATGAAAAAATAACAATTTACAAAATATAAAATTACAATCATTAAGTACATTAAAAATGTTATAGAGTTAATGCTAACAGATAATGAATACAATTTGCTAATGCTTAATAAATGATTCATAGTGTGTAGCTATTATAAAGTGTTACCGTTTATTTTAGATAAGATTGCAAATATTTATTTTTAATTTGATACAGTTTCATTTGTATATCTTCGAATAAAAATTAATTAAGTCGTTTATTTTCTTTTTTCCTGTTTAGAATATAACTGAGCCTTTAACTGTCATTTATAAGGGATTTATAACACATAAATAGTCCTCACTTTAGATTAGGTCACAAAACTGATGAAGTTGAATTAATAAAGCATTTATTAACATACTAGGTAGCTATTAATATATGTCTGAATAATAAAATATATTTTTCTTCTTCATCCGGCGCTGCTACGGCCCGTGTAGAGCCCTGGCCTCTTCCACCACTCCTCTCCAGCCTTCCTGATCCAAAGCCTGCTTTCTCCAAGCATGCACACTTAGGGAAAGTAGATCATCTTCTACGTCATCTAACCATCTCTTCCGTGGCCTACCAGGATGTCTCCTTCCTTCTAGTTTTAGCTTTTATGCTCTTTTAACATCTCTTTGTTCGGGGAGTCTCTCTAAGTGGCCCAGCCATCTTATACGGTTTCTCTTTATTTCTGTGACCAGGCTTGGCTTCGCATACATGTCTGCCACCTCTGCATTATTCCTTATCTGCCATTCACCTTGGTCACTCTTCGGTCCATAAATCCTCCTTAGGATCTTCCTCTCCCATGCGTTAAGAAGCCGTTCGTCCCCAGTTCTCAACACCCATGTTTCACTGGCATACATTACCACTGGCCACAATACTACGGTAGAGACTTTCCTTGCTTGCTCGGCTCAGCAGACGAGATTTAATAAGGTGCTGCATGCTGTAGTATGCCTTGTTTCCCACCTTCAACCTCTCTTTTATTTCCTCGCTGTTTTCGTTGCAGTCTGTCAGCAGAGAAAGTTAGGAACACGTTCAAAGAAGTGTATTCCTACCTGCAGGGGTTCCGTTGAGGCGCTGTGAGACCTTGACATGAGCATATATTTTATAAAATAAAATATATAAATTTGAATAATTTATTAATCATTATTAAGCTCATTAATTAATTTCTAAATGATCTTAAAAACCACTAACTATTCTTAAATATCTGGTTTGCAAATAATGCAATACTTAATTTAGTAATGTAAAATTAATCATAATAAAAGTATCAATTAAGTATGAAACACAATCATTAAACACATTAAACATGTGCTTATAAGTCTAGAATACAGCATTTAGCAGCAAAGTAGTGGCTATTCTTCCTTGGGTCCATCGACCGCAAAACAAAATGACATTAATCCATAACAACAACGACCAATAAAAGCATAAAAACCCAAAGTTCATACACAACATCCAGGGGTACGTTTCCCAAACAACGACGTAACTCGCAGCTGAACTATCATAGTACGATGCATCATTTGGGAAAAAACGATGTAGTGACAAGTGTTTCCCCAAAACCTGTAGTTTCTGTGTCGCAGATCCATTGTTTGAACCACATTAGTTATAATGTAAAACGCCCATAATGATGCTCTAAATGCAATGGAGTAATAACTTCTTTAGAGAAGAACCCCATAAATTCTTTGTGCAAATTATATTGTTTTACACACACGCATTTAAAAAATAATACATCCAATATTAGTTTTGCTAAAAACATGCATTCGCTTTCCATATTAATTCAAATATATGTAAATGGCATATATAGGGCCTGTTTCCTTTACAAATATTATTGAGAACATTACATATTCTATTCTAAAACAAAATCACTTACAAAAGCTAACACATATACTAATATCATATTTAAACCATATAAATAAATAAATATTGAAGCAATTTATTAAGAAATTAAAGTTAACATTTATTATCTATTAAAAACTGATAAAAATCCTACTTTATTAATAATAATAATGATGATGATGATGATTATTACTATTATTATTACTAATAAGTAGGATTGTTTATTTAACATTTTTTGAAAAGTCTACTTTTACAATTTGACACATGCAAACCACTGCAGAAATGTTCCAACCAACAGGCCCATGTAATATACATTACAGATACTTAATAAATAACCTACTATAAAAATAAAAGTATTAACGTATGCTCTCTCTCTCTCTCTCTCTCTCTCTCTCTCTCTCTCTCTCTCTCTCTCTCTATATATATATATATATATATATATATATATATATTTATTTATATATATATATATATATATATATATATATATATATATATATATATATATATATATATATATATATATATATTTATTTATTTATTTATATATATATATATATATATATATATATATATATATATATATATATATATATATATATATATATATATATATTTATTTATTTATTTTTTTTTCAACAAGCTTTGGAGACATAACATAAATTTCACTTTTAAACAATATGTCCCCTATAGCTTTCATCATGAGCCATCGCTGTGTTCAACATGACATCAATGTTTTCATGAAGAGAGCACAATAGTAAACATGAAGATCGCTAAAACTGAACTTTAAAAATTACTTTGAAAGCAACTTACACCTAAGAGAGATGACTATAGTGCTTTTTTAATCATTCCAAGTTTAAATGTTCTAAATGAATAGGGCAAAGGGGGGATAACTGGGAATAGAACACAGCCAACTGTGTTTCTAACTACAGCTTCAAGATTGCGAATGTTCATTGGAATGACGGATTTGGGAAACGCCAAATCAACAAACTATGTTTGTAAAGACGGAACTTGCAACCTTAGTTGGCTAACAATGGTTTTCGTAATCGCACCCCAGATCAGCAATTCACTTAATATTGTGCCATGAATTATTTCTTCACCAATTTCTTAAACCTCATTTGACTTGTTACAAAGCATGTAATGTCTGATGGCAATTCATTCCATGTTTTCATTCCTCTATACATTACAGTTCATTGCTTTGCATTAGTTTTTGAAGCAGGAAGCAAAAATGTCCTTTTGATGCATGCCTGGTGTTAAAATGATGACTAGCATTACTATACAAAAGTTGACAGTACAATACACTTGGAACTCCTTCTTATAAAAGAGATCAGAGAAAAAATAACCCTATCCTTTATCAATAACCAAACTAAAGTTTTATGCATTTTCATAATATTAATTCTTCTATTGCAGTGTAAAATTAGATCGTGCAGATCTAATTTAAGTCTTTACTTGTTGCACTCGACTGTTAATGTAGAGTTAACTAATAATCAACTAACTATTTGCTAATGCTTAATAAATGATCCAGAGTGTGTAGTTATTGTAAAGTGTTACCAAATCACATTTTAGAAAATTCTACAATTATTTAATTCTGACAATATTACAAGTGCTTTTCCAAAACCTTATAAAATTGGAAGCAGAGCAAAATCAGAATCAAACATTTTCTTTAATACTTGTGTTTATTTGAACTGAACTCTCTTTAAAATCCAACAGATAATTGATCAATCACGATGGAATCTTTATTTAGCAATCCCCCCTGATTGCAATAGTACAGATCAGTCCAAAAAGCCAGAGCCATTTTAAAAAAGCAAAAAGAGCGGATGCCAGAAGACAGCACTGTTCCGAGCCACTGAATTTATGATAAGACATTTTCCTCCAGTTCTGCCTGCAGTCTTAAAAGCAGCTGCTGCCAGACAGACAGAGAGCATCTTGTGTTCTGATGTGTGCCTGGTTTATATAGAAACCCTGATCGCTTTACTGCAACGAACATATTAATAGCCACTGTATCCTGAAGGTCTGACTGTTCCTCTTTCTCTCAATCGCAGATTCATGTGAAAATACTTAAAAGCAGGGCGTATTTATATACATATAGGCTTTACTTCCACGAAAACAAGAATTCAACATGCAATGAAAATGTTGGAGGTGGTATCAAAGGTGACTTGTTTGCAGTTTTTTCCACCACGGCTACTTCCTCTGTGCTTTGCATTGACCCATATCGCACTAATGGCTTTGAGCTTGGGCTATGTAAACACATTTTGTAGCCAAACTTGATATTTGAGAAGCATATGGAAGTTCCCTTGCTTTCGTGTAACATGCTAATGGTCGCTTTGGATAACAGCTTCTTAATTGACTAAATGTAAAAGTAAATGTAATGGGTAATAAATGTTGGTTGTTTAACTGCACCCTTTTTGGTGCACCACAAATCTGTGAGAGAGTTAATACAAAAGCAAGTCCCACATTAAAAAAAATGTCTGGTGAGACGCAAGGGAAAGTTGAGGGCAGCAATGACCAGCGTATAAACAAAAAATGGCAGACAATTATATAGGAAAATCCTACGCAAAACAGAGCTCATGCTTTTCCTGTTATCCTTAAAATCATGTTATTCTTAGGAAGTCTGATTAAAACTTTCATAACACTCTTGAAGTGATGTGTTCGGAGGGTGGGAAACTACACAGATGCAATGGAATATGATTCTAAGCAATGAGACCGAGCATTAAGGTGCAACAAAATCCGTCAAAATCACAGTCTTTTCACATACACTGCACTCACTGAAATGGATATGTATGTAATTGTTGAGCCATTTAACATTATTAAATACAGAATGAGTGGATGATGTGATTTTTATTTTGTAAAACATTGAATTATTTAACCACTTAAATCCCAGTGCTATTTTGGGATTTCCGCCTGGATTTTGCCTAAGTTAAAGCTTCCCAAATCCACATGCAGAGGTGTAAAGGCAAAAATTTGGTATCATTTTAAAGAAAACCCTTTGATTTTTTTTATAAAACACTATTGAAAGTGTTTAAAATAACTGTATATGTTGTCTGTGTTATAATAAACACCTAAAAAAAGAGGTGCTTTTTGTATTTTTTTATGAACTCAAATTTGAAAGTGTACCTTTTAGGTTCTGTGTGGTCTAGCTTGCTGTAATTAATTTTGGTGGTTCCTGCACATGTCTGTAATCATAGGAAAAAAGAAAATGTCTCTACCACAATCTATGCAAAAGTTATTGTATTCCAACTGATGAGAGGTGCTATACAAGCCACAGGGATCGATCATTGTTTTCATATTTCACTATTCTTTTGTTTGATCAAACATAATTCACTGTGTTTGGACCACGTCAGACATATAAAAGGAGTACTTATGCACCTCACCTCAAAAACAGAGGAGAAATGGCCCTGAAGCGCACAGCATAAGGTAAGAGATGACAGCTGTCTGTGCTATCTGGGGCTGCTTATTGATCATAAATGTATTGTTTTCACTTCTGCGTCATGGAAACACCACGATTCATTCGACAACTGTTTGATATGTGAATATAATTCAGTAAAAAGAATGCTAGAACCGTATGAGCGCCGGAAAAAGCTTTCATTTGAGCTATAACTTGTACATGTGTCATATATGAATCATATGAAAAATATAAAAAATTAACCAATGTTCAATACCCAGCTTTGGTATCCAAAATACTGTGTATTTAAGTGTAAATAACTTTTGTACAGTAGAATAAAAACCAAAGTGATGCATATGTGCATGAAATATAGATCCTACACTTTCAAACGAAACCACTTAAGGGGGTCTGGTGCAATGCCAGCCCGTTAAATTTTAAAGCAAAGGTCGATGACATCACGCCACAGAGTTTAACTGGTTATGGGACACCTATGATAAAAATCATCTTTTTGCAAGCTGTTTGGACAGAACTGTGTGTAGGTATAGTGCATCCACAGTCATACTGGGTTGATATAAACACAATAAGTCTCTGTTTTTAAATTTCTTGATGCTAGTCGACTCTTTAAATTCTCATAACGCGTCTAATGCCATGTTGAAAATGTGATGTGTGCCGCTTATTATGGATTTAAATGTGTTTGTGAGCTCGCATTCCACTGCCTCCTGTCATTGCTATGGCCACGGTCAGCTGTTCTTACACACGTGCACGTGTCATGGTTAAGAATAAAGCAATATGCTGGTGTTTAACTGCACTGCTTTAATGCACTCCTGCATTGGGCTCACACATTCACCTGCAACCATTTGGTCCCTCAAAATCCGGGAGACCGGGGGGAGTTCGTTTTGGGGGTGAGGTGTCTGAATACCACTGTTGAGAATCAGGTACTGTTGTAGTGTAAACCACTACTGGTGGTAGTAACTACTATGAAGCGTGTTTCGGGCGGCCGCTGCGATCGGATCCTAAACCAATGTTGGCAACCCGGGGGTTTCACAGACCGCACCAGAATGCTGAGGACTGGAGAAGGGGGTGGTTGAACTTACAGGAGTTTTCCGGGATAAATAACAAAATGGGTGTTGGCAGGAATGCTCACACATACACTATGCACTCTGACTACTTCAGTATTGTTGATATGTCATGATATGGCATTTCACTTGGTCTCTGAACAGACTGTCATCAGTCCAATCGGCGCAGATTAGCATCGCACTAAGGAGGGGTTTGGGAACAAATGAATCGCTGAACGAATCATATGGGAGTCGCTGGGATAATTAGGTAAAAATAAATGCAGATTATAAGACAATAAAAGTGTTTTTGACCTTGCATGCATATCAGACTGTTGTTGGAGACCCTTAAAACCAAAATATGACCTTTATAATGTATAATGGGGCTCTTTAAAAGGAGCTGAAACAACACCTTTCTTGAGACCTCTTAATTGTTTTATGTTCAATCCGCTTAAGTTTGTGAAAACAATAAAGTTAACTCTATAAGACTTCATTTTGATGGTCCCTATTACACATTTTGTTGACTAAAAGTTGCATTGCATCTGCCAATTACTTCTCATTTGAGTATTAGTAGACGGTCTGCTTAATATCTGTTGATACTGCTCCTTCAACAAACATTTAACTGACTATAAGAAGCTTTGCAAGTACATATCAAATTACACTAACCCTAACCCCAACCTAACAGTCTACTTACAGTATAGTCTATTAAGAATTAGTTGACATGCAATGCAACTTAAATGCAACAAAATGCATTAAAGGGACCATCAAAATAAAGTGATACCTTTAACTTACTTGATTTGTGTTGGGACACCATAAGGAATTGTGTGGAACCCAGTATGTTTTCGTATGAATATGTGTTTTTCAAGAAAGGAAACTCTCCAGATTTGAAATACGCCAAAACGAAAGAGTAATGATGGCAGTGGTGCCTCTAGGTGGGATTATACAACGGAGTGCCCTCTCTAATGAAAGAAAACAAAAAAGTAATCTGTGTGGACAGGGACTGTGTGTTGGAAATAACAACCATGGCACTAAAAGCAACTTGTGTCACAGACACGTAATACGGTCTTTTCTGATACATGCTGAGGGTGGAATATTTTAAGGATAAACATCACGCGTTTAGAATCAGCACAGACATTGCTGTATAGCAAGCAGATGCTCAAGCGCCTGTGTGGAGCCAAAGGTTGCCTTCAGTGCGGTTTGGGCCAGTGAGCAGAACAGCGTTGGTGTTATCTGATCGAGGGGCCCCATAGCAACTCGGGGCCGGTTTAGCTTGTGGAACTGGGTGGAAGGGAGGGGTCTGATTTCTGCTCCATTAAGATTGCACGCAGGAGGCCCTATATGCCACTCCACAGTGAGGGGGCTTCACTCCCAAACAGCTTTTAAGAGCCTTTCATCTCGGATCACCCGGTACTACACAAACACGCTTGAGTCTCAGATACCCAAGTACACTAGAAGGCGGTTCAGATCAATGACAAACTAAAACAATGACAAACTATGATATCTTTGCACTGGAAGCAGACTAAAGGTATGGTATCGGCAGGAGTGATTCAGTCTGGTGGAAGTTCAGAGAAAAGGGTAAGAGCAAAGTTACCAATGTCTTTTATACCATGCCAGGGTGTCTCTTCCAATGCCGGCAGGCTAACAAAGATGTGTATTTAAAGCTAAATGTTACTAAAAACTGGATATGTGAAATGGTAGTGCTTGGACATGAAATCCAGTTCTACCTAAATCCAGAACACAAGTACTTCCAAGCCTAAAATTCTTTGGGGTTATGCAACAAAACTTCGCATGCAAAAGAACAAAGGAGCTTGCAAATGTTTTCAGTGTTTGTTCAGTGCAGCCCTAAGCACCCCGTGACATCATAATACTGCTGATCTGTCTGTGAACACACTCTGAAGAATGTGAAAAAGCACAGCAGAGACCATAACCAGTAGATTTATGTTCACTTTACTGCCGATACAGTTAGTCGCACATGACTGGTGGTGCACCACTCCTTTCCTCCATATGTGAGCTTCCTGGCTAAGTGATATAACATTTATATGTGCAGAATGGACCATTTTCACATTTTCTGGTTCCTCAGCTGCAGAAGTCGTCATAGTTGGGTAAACTTAGAATGCAGAAAATGGGAGAGTACAACAAATTAATTTTTTACAATCATATTTGGCAAAATAATACAAGAAAAAACCCAATGATGGTGTTATCAAGACATTCAGAAATAAGGAAAAAATAGTGTAAGACGTATAACGGCAGGGACATTGAAATGGATTTTAAAATAAAATACCAAATACATCAGTTTTACGTGTATCAAAATAAACTACAAAATACAGCAGCCACGACAAGTATCAAAATAAAATACTGTATTTTGTATTTTGAAAATATTACAAGAATCTTTGGTAACACTTTATAATAACTGCACACTATAAATCATTTATTAAGCATTAGCAAATAGTGAATTCATTATCTGTTAAGCGTTAACTCTACCTTAATAAGCGTTAGTAAGCAGTTTATAACTGCAGCTACAAATGCTGTATTCTTGACTTACAAACATATTTATAATGTGCTTAATACTTGTACTTTCATACATTGTTAATGATTTATTTTTCATTACCAAATTAAGTATCGCATTATTTACAAACCATTTGTATTTAAGAGTAGTTGAGGGTTTTTAGGATCAATCAGAATGAGTTAGTAAATGATTAATAAACTATTGAAATCAACGTTTATATGTCTTATTATTCAGGCATATATTAAGGGTTACTATGTATGTTAATAAAGGCTTTATTAACTCAACTTCATCTAGTTTTGTGACCTAATCTAAAGTGAGGACTATTTATGTTTTATAAACCCCTTATAAATGGCAAATAAAGGCTCAGTTAAATTCTAAACAGGAAAATTGACATTATTCATTCCTTTTATTTAAAGATACACAAATAAAACTGAACTTCAAATGAAAAATAAATCTTTGCAACCTTATCTAAAATAAAATGACTGTAGAGTTTAAACATTGCATCTTATTATATTGTTAAATTATTATATTGTTGTTGTTGTTTTATCCAGTTTTATGCCGTACTTTGACACTCCTGTTATTCAGCAATGTTTAAACTTTACAGTTTACAATTTTATTTTTTTTGAAAGATTGCAAAGATTATTGTTCATTTGATTCTGAGCCTTTAATTGTCATTAATAAGGGATTTATAAAGCATAAATAGTCCTCACTTTAGATTAGGTCACAAAACTGCATGAAGTTGAGTTAATAAAGCATTTATTAACATATTAGTTAACTATTAGTATATACCTGAATAATAAGACATATAAATGTTGATTTCAATAGTTTATTAATCATTTACTAACTCATTCTGAATTATCCTAAAAACCCTCAACTACTCTTAAATACAAATGGTTTGTAAATAATGCAATATTTAATTTGGTAATGAAAAATAAATCATTAACTAAGTATGAAAATACAATTATTAAGCACATTATATAGTTGCTTGTTAGTCAAGAATACAGCATTTGTAGCTGCAGTTATAAACTGCTTACTAATGTTTATTAATGTAGAGTTAACGCTTAACAAATAATGAATTCACTAGATGTTAATGCTTAATAAATTATTCATAGTGTGTAGTTATTATAAAGTGTTACCGAATCATTTACATGGGAGCATGACATTTCTTTGCAAACCTTCCATCAATAGGCATATTTGATCAATCCCTTTACCATTAAACTGACTTTCTCTTTCATTTTAGCATAAACTTTGTACAAATTTCATACAGAAATTCCTGTCTTGAAGATGATCTCTTTAATCACTGTAAAAACCATGTAATTCCAATAACAGTTACTTTGCTCTCTAACCATCCACTGTCATCATCAGTGGAAAAAAAAATTCTGCAAAATAAAATCCATCGAAAATACCCAAAATTAACTGAAAAAGGCTTTAAGACCAAGCGGAACCCTGTGTCGGCTGTCACTTCAGTGTGACTTCAGCTAATCATTTTTGCCCAATGCTAGCAAATATTTTCATTTTACAATTACAGTTTACCACATTCTCACCCTGTTATTTACTTGTTTATTTTATTTTATTTTTTTGCTTCTGTTTTTGTCTTACCCGCTGTATGGAACTGTTCTTTGCCGGACTCAAACCACCACATTGTCGTGGTCAACTCCTCTCTGCATCTCAAGTCTGCCGACGTACATGGCAAGCCCATAGCGTTCATTTTAAAGATGAAATGCAGGCATTCGTATCTCTGCATACATATTTTGCGATCTCCAGAAACGTAAATAGGGGTATGTTTTTCTCATAATTAAATAGAAAATGAGGCGTATAACTGCAAAAAGGACCACTTTTTGAGAAAACAGAATCACTCCTTTCACCAGGCTGGCTGCAGGCTTGCTCAATAGTACTAAACAGCAGAGGTTCTACTCAAAGCGAACCCCTTAATTTAAATGCTTCACAAACAGTGACATTACAGATAAAATGTCATGTGGATTTTAAGTTGCAAAACCATGGCATTCATTAAATCTAAGAGCGGAAATTTTTATTTGAATTATTTTTGGTAACACTTTATTTTGATGGTCCATTTGAGTTTTAGTAGACTGTCTTAATATCTGTTGATACTGCTGCTAAACAGACTTTTAACTGACTATAAGAAACTTTGCAAGTACATGCCAACTTACACTAACCCTAACCCCAACCTAACAGTCTATTTATAATCTATGAGAATTAGTTGGAATGTAGATGCAATGTAACTGAAATTCAACAAACTGACCATCAAAATAAAGTGTGACCTTATTTTTATAGCATTATTTTTTTTCAAGTGATTTTTATTCAATTGGTTTTAAAGAAAAATATTCTAAAAGCTTCATTGGGCATGCAAATGAGTGTGTCACCTAATTAATATTCATAAGTCTGACAGATAAGATTGAAGTCTTGCTTTTAAAAAAAGTTGCAGACTGAACACTCAATGCTACATGGCTTTCCCTTTCTCTCCATGACCATATTTGCCCTCATGTTTTTATATTTCAAAGTACCATGATTTCAGTGGCTGCTGGGAAAATCAATATGGAGCACCTGTTGAGATACTCAAGAGTTGCCTTTTTCACAGCATCCAACCAAGCCTCCAATTTACCAAGATAAATCACCACAAGCACACCATAGAGCTAAATAGCCCTCTAGTCAAAGCTCATAGATCGAATTCACTTAACTTTTCTTTTTACAGGTAGTGTTCAGGCAGTCAAAGTCAATGACTATTTCAGTTCCTCATATGCCTTACTAAGGAGTCTTTGTTATAAGAAAAAAAAAGACTGTTTTGCTTCAAGGTACCAGCTATGATGTGCAATGGACCTCTTTTTCCATGAAACAATTCTGCAATGCTTTCATAAGAAGGATGTGGTCAGTTTATGTCATAACTGGTTTTAAAACACAGACACTTGAAAATAGACACTAGGGACAATTTCCAAACAACAGTATGCTAACCGCAAAATGAGCAGAGGAAAACAATAAATAACATCCCAGGCTTAAATTTATCTGACTATTACATTTGGGGACAACCGTTGCTAGACAATCAGGCACCTTCCTCATATTTAAATGTGAACTAGAGTGCATTATTTTTAAATGATGAAGTCAAATAAAATTCTTGTAAAATCAATACAAAAAAAAAAAAGACCTTCCGCATGTACAGGATCCTCTGTACATTTTCGACCCACCGAGTACCCGAATACCGCTGAAGATTTTTTTGAAATTGAAATTTATTAAAAATAAAAAAGCTTAAAAATCACATGTACATAAGTATTCACAGCCTTTGGCGTGAAGCTCTAAATTAAGCTCAGGTACATTCTGTTTCCACTGATCATTCTTGAGATGTTTCAGCAGCTTAATTGGAGTTAACCTGTGGTCAATTCAGTTGATTGGACATGATTTGAAAAGGCATACACCTGTCTATATAAGGTCCTAGGGTAGTCAAAGCACAAACCAAGCATGAAGACAAAGACCTTGTCTCGAGGCACAAGGCTGGGGAAGGTTACAGAGAAATTTCTGCAGCTCTGAAAGCTCAACTGAGCACAGTGACCTCCATCATCTGTAAGTGGAAGATGTTTGGAACCACCAGGACTCTTCCTAGAGCAGGCCGGCCATAAAAGCTGAGTGATCGGGGGAGAAGGGCCTTAGTCAGGGAGGTGATCAATAACCTGATGGTCACTCTGTCTGAGCTCCAGCGTTCTTCTGTGGAGAGAGGAGAACCTTACAGGCACCGCTCATCACCAGGCTAATACCATCCCTACAGTGAACCATGGTGGTGGCAGCGTCATGCTGTGGGAATGTTTTTCAGCAGCAGGAACTGGAAGACTAGTCAGGATAGAGGGAAAGATGAATGCAGCAATGTAGAGAGACATCCTGAATGAAAACCTGCTTCAGAGCGCTCTAAACCTCTCATACACATACATGCATCTAAACACGCATGTTTCATGCACAAACAAACCATATAAACTTGACAAAAAGAAATTACAAAAATAAATAACAAAAGAGGATTTAATTAACAAACAATTAATATAAATACATTTCTAAAAATGAAACAACCGAAAATTAAATGAAGGAACTAAGAACTGAAACCAGCTCAAATGTTCACGAAGTGTTGCGGTAATGCACAATTGTTAGTCATTTGAGACAGCACACTTTATAACAGCACTCCCACAATATTCTCTTTTGCTTAGAATTTTTTTCCATTTATATCCATTATTAATAGCCTATTTAAGTGCTAAAGAGCCATGGCTGTGGCGAGTCAGCAATACTGTGTCTAAAATGAAACTATTTCTCTTATCAGAAAACAATAAACACAATTATGCCAGGCGCAGCATTGTATTAGATTTTAGCAAATATGAACAAAACATGGAGAAAACACCTCCACCTTCCACTGAGAATCAGTCACCCGCGGGCTTCGAGTCCTCAGACCTGAGGATTGGCCACTACTGAGAATGAAGCTCGGCTGCCCTCTAATGGTAATGTATTTCCTGAGTCAGAGAATGTCCCTGAGGGCTGCAGCTAACCATGGTTAGTCATGGTATTTTGTTCCCGGAGACGCATTTCTAAAGGCCACATGTGTACAACATTGAACAGGAGTGCAGCTTTTAACTGAAGTAGTCAAATTTAGAGTACTATAGTAGAAATACAAGCCCTGTTAAAAAGGCTGATTTTTAATTAGTACTCTTAATACTTTAAGTTGATATTTGAGTGTGGTCTGATGGGGCTAAATACAGCCAATTCAATTGGAATCGATATGAAATAGATTTTTGTTCCAAAGTGAGATATTTCCCAATATAGAGTTTGCAAAATAATGTATAATTGTAATACACCATGTCTGGAAAAGACTTTCAGTTGTATATATTGTTAAGAACAAACTGACCTTTTTTTTCCCCTACAAAATGTCCGACTGTGAAAAATTTTACTAAATTATCTGCGCCTGCACCTATAAAAGTTTCCTGCCTTTTGGGAAGGCCTCAAGAGGTATTCCAGCAGAGAATTTATCATTGTTTTATATCTGATTCTCTGAAGATTATTGGAAAAATCTGTCATATGACTCATTCAAAGCTCTAAGATAAGGTGATGCATTTACAGTACAGTTGATGTGTGATATTATTGCCCACAAGCCATCAATAATAAAAAAATAATACAATAGACATTTTCAGTGCATAGCACTTCCTGAGGTAAGCCTAACCATCACAGGACAGTCTTGTGAGGAGCTGAACAGCATGATCAAATGTTTAGCGAATTACTGTTCAGTTTGGCTGTAGCCCGTTGCCTCTATCAGCTGATTGAACAGAGCTCAGACAGTGCCATATATCTAGATCCAGTCCAGAAAACCACAACAGATTATAAACAGTAATTATTTGAAACATGAAGCCTAAAATCTTTACTTTTCTCCAGTGCTTTTTGCATTTAAGGTACAAACACAAATGCACACACCCTTTGGCAAACTCTTCTGCGGATAGCGAGCCACAAGGAGTGGGCTTCACGCCAGAGTAACCGCATGGTACTGAATATCTTTAATGAGACCCATACCAGAGCACAATACATCAGAATATGGGCCTAGCTATATACAACAGCTGAGCATACTTTTTCATTATTCAAGCATAGTTACTTACAGACAAAATCTATTGTCTGATAGCATGTCTGCAACTATAGTAAAAGGAACTGTTTACACCAATTCAAATGTTTGGAATAATACTTCACACCAACAATTACCTTTGATTTGCCTCTTCAAATTAACCAACAAACTACATAATTGGATGTGCAAATTAATTTTCTTCTATGTAGGTGGCACTTTAAAAAAGTCCCCAGTTACCCCACAGTACCCAAAGTGTTATTTAACTTTTCAGCTACACACAATCATATATATATATATAAAAAAACACCCTGGTGTCTTGGCCAAATTCCTTTAATCATCCCTTATCTATCATCTTTTCCTAATTATCCCATCCCTTGAACGAGCTCTATCACTGTCACTTTCCATCTAAAGCAAAGTGTAGTGAAGCGCTGGTGCCGTTGTCCTATGGCTGCTAGTGCATCAGGTGAGAACAGCTCCAATAGTGGGGGTCTCGAGAGATGGATGGATGGACGGATGTTTGGATGGGTGACTGGATAGGTGAGTAGGTTTGGATAGATGGACGGATGGACAATAAAGCTAATTTCTGATTGGTCAGAATGATTCATAGTGTGATGGATAAGAAAACAGCTCAAAGGCACAAATTAAATGAAGCAAAGCTTAGATATCTGAATGTGTATGTCTTGTAAACATTTTAAATACTGCACCAGTGTTTTGTACATCATGCATTCAAGAAGTCAGCGTACAATAGCATCACTGTATTTAGTACAACACAATAGGATGTAATTTTATTGTGCTCGATTAGACCCAACTCTGACAAGTTTTCTTAGTTCCTTAAAATAAAATAAAAATAATTAAATTCTTCCTAGTTCCTATGGTGTGAGACTGCAAAATAGAGGGTTCCACCAATGGTACTACACTCTAGATAGTGAAAAAATGGATTCTGGTTTAAAAATCCCTATGAACCCCCATTAAAATGATGTTTATCTATGTAGCTTTGATTTCAGATTAGTGTTTAACAACCAACAAACTACATAAATGGATGTGCAAATTAACTGTTTTCTCTGTAGGTGGCAAAAAAGCAGCTAGTTACCCCACAGTACCCAGTGTTATTTATTTTTTCAGCTACACACAATCATGTAGAAAAAAAAACACCCTGGTGTCTTGGCCAAATTCCTTTCATCATCCCTTATCTATCATCATTTCCTAATTATCCCATCCCTTGAACTGGCTCTATCACGGTTTCTTGCCCTCTAAAGCAAAGTGTAGTGAAGCACTGGTGCCATTGTCCCGTGGCTGCTATTGCATCATCTAGGTGGGTACAACTCTAGCAGTGGTGAGGAGGGGCCCCGATCATATGATTTTAAAACACTTTGGGTTTATAGCTGCATACAATTGTGTGCAATATAGATAAATGGTTGGATGGATGGATGGATGGATGTTGTGTTGGTTGGATGGATGGATGTGTCTGTGTCTTGTAAACACTTTAAATACTGTACCATCACGCATTCAAGCAGTCTGCATACAGTCACATCACTGTGTTTAGGACAACACAGTAGGATGTCATTTTATAGTGCTTGATTAGACCCTACTCTGAAGAGTTTACTTAGTTCCTCAAAATAAATAAAACAATAATTGTTCCTAGTTCCTGTGGTGTGAACATGCCAGAGAGAAGGTTCCACCAACAGTAGTACTAGAGAGAGACAAAATGGATTCCGGTCCAAAAGTCCCTATCAACCAACATTAAAATGGTGTGTATCAATGTTATAGTCCTATTCCAAGCATTATTCAATATGTAAACAGCCATAAAAAGTGCCATGAATGGTTGTGCTAGAGTAGCAACATCAACTACGCAAAGCCTCTTTTTCATTAACAAATTGACACAACCTTGGCTCCCTTACATAATGTCAAGGGGTATTTTCCACTGGAAGGGCTTTTTGTTTTTGCTTTTGTTTCCAGTAACAGTTACCAGGAGTTGACGTTGGCATGACATTAAATCACACCTGCTGATGGTGCCAGAACATGGCTTACTTATTCACCCTTGATAACAGCTAAAAGTTTCGCATTTGGACATATGTTATAAGTTTCACTTCGGACGCTGTAATTGTCAGATGCAGCATTCATAACATCACCACAAAACTCATATTAAGAATGACATGATAAATTCTGCGCATACCCCTGACTGCTTTGATATAGAGGGTTGGTTGCATCATGAATTAATTAGGAGACATGCCACAAACGGATGCTGCCCCCTCCTTGTCTGGGATGGCCTGATGTGCATTTCGGAACATCTGCTTCCAGGCATTTCATTAGAGCTCCATTGCTTTGCAGGGAAAGCTTCTTTAAGAGTACTTCAGGGAGAGTCAGATTTCCTCAAGAGCTCCCATGCTGCTCAAAGAGTTTGGGAGATCCTGCGGTGCAACTGCTCTTGGCCAATGGGTTCAGAGAAGGAAAAGTGGACATTATAAAACATGGAGACATACACCTGTTTCTGGACAGTCTCCCACTGTCGTGCCACAGAAACCCTGCTAATCCCCTTATATGTCTGCCGCCCAGGCCAGACGGAACCAATACGAGGTGCTGCTGCATCTGGTGGAACCAAAGAGCGGAATAATGTTGGCTTACACCATGAGAAGCATGGGTCAGGGACCCAGATGCAGGTGGGGAAAGGATCGGAGGCATGATGAGATGATCAGATCAACTGTGGTGGAAAATCAAACAATAACTGCATGTGATGAACCCAACCGCGTCTTTACTGTAACAGCAAACGCCTTGCATGAGCTGTGTTAAAAGAGCTCATGCACACTAATGAGATCACACTCGCAGAGGGATGTAGTGTCTTTTGCAGATGCATGCTGGTTTATTAGTGCACAAGTGAGCTGTAGTCTCGTTTTTGGCACTCATTTGGGTTATGTACTCTGGAAAAATTAAAATACAAACCTCGCTTCGAGACAGCTGCACACAATCAGCAGCTTCAGGGAGCATGATATGAATAACAAATCATTTCATTTCCAAAAGCACATGGATTGAGTGAAAGTCTTTTCCAGGAAGTCGATTCAACCTGCATTCCCGACATGCATATAGAAGACAAACATGTATCCTCAGTTCAGCGATACTGATCTCTTTCTCTTACCTGTGTAGGTCACCTTAACAAATTCTTTTTTACTTGCACAAAAACATATGGCAGCTATTTGTGTCAAGTTCTGAGACTTTCCTTCGGTCCTCCATTATATTTGCTTTGGAGAATCTCCACAGTGCAGCTTTCCTGTTGCTCTGCATTTTTACAACAAAGCCAGGAATTGTAGACCTAGAGTCTGAGCATGAATTGAGCATGAGATGTGTACACATATCAAACTGACACTTTCAATTATGCATTCTGTATTGCAAGATACCTTCAATACAATGGCTCTTTAAAGCATCACTGAAGTCACAAAGATCTAATAATGTGGTATTTAGATGCTTACAGCTCTCTTTTTTTGTGAATTTAGACTTCAAATCACATTAAGAGGTTTCAGGTCACCATTTGCCACGTAATTGTTTGTTAATGTAATCAGCAAATGTTCACCAGGAAGGATATCAGAGATGTCAGATAAAATGGGACTGGATCTCTGTGGACTTTTAGTATGTCTCAGTCATACACTGACCTTTTAATCAGGACATGCTGTCATGGTCTCCTTGGCAACTGTGTTTCAGTTATATTCAATTCAGATTGAAGACCTTTTATCTCAGAGGCAACAGGAAATGAAACTAGCAGGATGCTTTTAAGGATGTTTTTCTTAAAGGTGAAGAGTGTAAATTTGGAACACCAAAGGGAAATGCAAAAATAATCATGACCCTCCCACCAGTCAGAATCCCATCTACTTTTGTTCAGATAAATTGCCATTGGTTGACTCTCTACAAGCAATTACACAATTAGGGGCGTATTGACACTAGGTACAGTTGCCTTGAACCGTGCTGAAGCACACTTGTCTCTCTTCTCCCCTCTCCCCCAACGGCCTGCACTCACACTGCATTATACCTTACGAGCCAGAGCACGGTTAAATCATCAATGATGGGAGTGTTTAGTTTAAAAGCAAAAGAAGCGCTCTTGCTTAGCACAGTGGACATTGCTTTAGTTATACCGTTTTGTAGTTGTAGTTGTTTTTTGTAGTTGTAACTTGGAGTTACGATTGATGACCAACTGAACTTCTCTGACCACATTTCTAGAACTGCCCGATCTTGCAGATTCGCACTCTACAACATCAGAAAGGTCCGACCCTTCCTATCTGAACATACAGCTCAACTCATTGTTCAAGCTCTTGTCCTCTCCAAACTGGACTATTGCAACTCTCTGCTAGCCGGGCTACCTGCTAGTTCTATCAAACCTCTTCAGCTGCTTCAGAACGCAGCAGCACGAGTGGTCTTTGATGAACCCAAAAGAGCACATGTCACTCCGCTACTCACCCGTTTGCACTGGCTTCCAGTTGCTGCCCGCATCAAATTCAAAGCTCTGATGTTTGCTTACAAAGTGACCTCTAGCTGTGCTCCTTCGTATCTGCTCTCACTTCTGCAGATATATGTGCCCTCCAGAAACTTGCGTTCTGTGAATGAACATCGCCTCGTTGTTCCATCCCAAAGAGGGAAGAAATCACTTTCCCGAACTCTCACATTCAATCTGCCCAGTTGGTGGAATGAACTCCCTAACTACATCAGAACAGCAGAGTCACTTGCTGTCTTCAAGAAACGACTAAAAACGCAACTGTTTAGTCTCCACTTTTCCTCCTAATCTGCAATTGCCTCTCTGTCTATACCACTAACTGAGCCCTCTTTCTCTCTCTCTCTCTCTCTAAAAAAAAAAAAAAAAAAAAAAAAAATTCTACTAATGTTTTACTTCTTAGACTTTTACACGCCTGAAACTTGTCTATAGCGCTTGTTCACTGCTGCTCTTATAGTTGTGTAAATTGCTTCCTTGTCCTCATTTGTAAGTCGCTTTGGATAAAAGCGTCTGCTAAATGACTAAATGTAAAATGTAAATGTTGTATTATTTTTAGTCGTTTGGGATGCAGTGACAGTTAAATATTTGGCCAAACAGATCCACCACTTTTGACGCTCATATTTTTATAAAGTCAGCATGCTGCATGTATTAGGAGGTTTTGTGAAGGTTCAGCTGACGTGCAGCAGGGAATTTGCATCTTTAATAAACTACGACAGTTCGCATTAATTGAAAAGTAAGAATAGTTAATAAATTCATATGAAACAGTCCCTTAAAAGTAACTCACACTGCATTAAAAATTGCATGTTTTTTTGTGCAAAACATGCGATACACAGGAAAAATGCGATACGCGCATTAAGGCTGATTTATACTTCTGCGTCAAATGCACG
The DNA here is from genome assembly GCF_903798145.1 of Danio aesculapii. Classification (NCBI taxonomy): domain Eukaryota; kingdom Metazoa; phylum Chordata; class Actinopteri; order Cypriniformes; family Danionidae; genus Danio; species Danio aesculapii. The sequence goes on along the minus strand of NC_079437.1, from coordinate 52,900,422 downwards.
CCTATGCTCCGAAGCAGCCTTTGCGTGATCGCTTAGCCCTCACCGTGGCTGACGCACACCTCTCAAAAAATTTAACTACACATCACAACGATATGTAGCGCAAGCTCTGTGATTTGTTAAGCACTGAAGGAGCTCCAGATGGAAAGTTTTGTTTTATGTTTACCTTATGATTATTTTTGTTGCTCAACCGCCGGTTCCGGCCTCAAAATGAGCGAGTTTGAGCCATTTGTACATTAAGGTAGCGTTCAGAAAAAACAGCACCTGCAAAGAAACTCAACACAGAGGAACATAACCTCACTGCCAGCTAGCATTTCAGAAGTGTTATTGCAGACCAACACAATGGGTTATTGTAGAGCATGCGCCATGGGTCACGCTGATCACTCGTATAAAGTATACTGTAAACTAGGTTTTAAGTGCATCAAATGCTCAACTCGCGCCGCTTCGAGCGAATTGTGTCAGTCACGCCGCAGGATGTCTATTTGCATCTTGGCATTGACATGTAAATCACTCGCGCTTGACACTTCATCTGTGTCTGGTGTGAATGCAGCAGTAGAGTGTCTGAAAACAGTGTACTGGCATTTTCAATTTTAATTTTGCCCTCAATAAAAATAACAAAATGTGACGTAGTTTGAAATATACCAGGGCCTTGACTATGGGGTCCCTTGTTGCAACACAGAGCAATCAGATTTTGGTATGCACAAGTTTCATCACTCTTAGAAAAAATTGTTGGGGGTGTTGGCAATTGTCCCTCTCAATAAAACTTCACTCTGCCCTAATGTTTGCAGGTTTAGTTCCCAACACCAAAAAGAGTTTGGTGGGTGGAACGTATGAACAGTATTCTCTTACAACTTCAATACCCACAAATGAAGGTGCCCTTGAGCAAGGCACTGAACCAACAATTGCTTCCCAGGTGCTGGACGCATATGGTTGCCTACTGCTCTGTGTGCATGCTCACAGCAAGTGTGTGTTCTTACTCTTCACTACATCTAATGTGTGTATGCTTTTAAATGTGTTAAATGCTGGGGACCAATTTTGAGCAGTCACACCACTTCACTTATCCAATAAAACTGCCTTAAAACCAATATCATTGGTAGTGGATTATGGTGGTATGCGGTGCTTTAATGGTTCTTCCAAAATTGCAAGTGTTTTAAATGGCTTTAAATGATTCATGTGAGTTAACGTATAGTGGTAAAGGGAAAAGTTCATGCCGACCGCGGCAGATCAGGAGACTGGGAGCGAACTACAGAACAATGTGTCCCCGTCTGATTCTTTTATCAGACAGGAAGAGCTCTGGCCAAGAGGTGGCCACAACAAAGGAGTGACAGGAATCCCTCGCACTTAAAAACAGGATGTTATTCTTAGACCGCAGTGTTGGAACTCCACCTATTTTATGACGGAAGGGAATCTGCACTAGAAACCCTCATGGGGGAATATAGGAAAATATAATGTGGGCCATAAAAAACACAGCTAAAGAATGATGGCAGAAGTGGATGTTATTGAAATGGCTGTTATGGGGTTGATTTCAGGTCAGCCTTCCATGCTTATACACATAATACACAGCAAGCCTATGAGAGGCTTTGCCTCTGACAGGAAATAAGAGTGGTAGATATGCACAGCTGCCAACGTTTGTGTGTGGCTTGATTCTTCTGAGTCAAAGTTACCACAACCCCTGGATCTCAATTTGGATACACGTGCCAGGGTCGGTCAGGTTCACAAACATGAGGAATGTCTCTTGAGCACTACAAGCCTCTAAGGAACAAATTGGCATGACGTGAATGTGGAATCCTGTCATTTTGCTCAGTTGTGTTGTTTGCATGTATAAATTAGATTTGTTGTGTACGTGCTTCCACTTGAGTGTCTTTGTAAATAGATCATGATGAATTACAAAATCCGCATTTTGACCAGGCTGGACACACGACTAATCTGGCAATTACAGCTTTATCTTTGTGCTTGAGTTCCATCTGACAAACATTCACTGTTCTGTCTCCTCTGGTTTATTTAGATCTTGGAGCCAAGAAGACCAAATCAAAGATACACCCTCCAAGAAAGGAGATTACTCATTCAGCGCAGGGAGGCACAGATGCTTATCAGGAGACTTTTGGCTCACCGTATACCGCATCTGAGGGTAAATAATGTACCAATGGGGATCACTGCCAGGCCCGATTACGTCATTTACTGGCAAATCAAAGGTCTGATAGTTCCTATGTGAAAAAAAGCATACTGGTTGGGGTGAGCCAGCAGTTCTGAATTAAAAAAACAAATACAAAATCATAAAATGGATAATGAAGAAAAATCTAAAATCGTAAATCGTTCTATTGGCTTAAAAGTGGAGGTCAAACTTTATTTTGACGATCCGTTTGTCGAATTTCAGTTACAATGCATCTACATGCCAGCTTATTCTCAGTAGATTATAAGTAGACTGTTTGGTTGGGGTTGGGGTTAGTGTAAGTTGACATGTACTTGCAAAGTTTCTTAAAGTCAGTTGAATGTCTGTTGAAGGAGCAACAGATATTCGGCAGACAGTCTACTAATACTCAAATGGACCATCAAAATAAAGTGTTACCAACTGGATTTCCACTGCCAAATATAATGCAAAACTTCACCAAATATGTACTCACACCATACTCAAACTCACTTGTACCACATTTTCCCTTGCATTTTCATTTAACACTCACAAATGCATCATACACTTTTATTGTAAACTATTTACAAGTGTAGAACAAAAGTGACAGCAAGGTCTATAAGATGTTAAGTTTAATTGACAGCTTGATTATATACGTTATTACAAATAAACCAGAGACCAGTGCACTTTTCAGTTTTTATATGTATATTTGCATTGACTTCTATTTGCATATTTGCATAGATAAATCTAATAATTAATGCTAAGCATTGACTTTCCTAATATGTATTTTCCTAATGGGAAAATCAATGGTTCTCCTTACTAAAAATATGTTTTGTGTTCTGCAGGAGACATTAAAATTAATAAATTCTGAATAAATAACAAAAATAAATTGACTCTTTTCACAAGACTTTTTTTTAGGTGTTTAAACGGTCATCGTAATCTTAAATCCTTGAGACGTAGGAACATATGCATTTATGAATGTATTATATCATCTTTGCATCAAATTACAACAAATCAAATTACCACTTATGCGAGATGTTTCTACTGCAGCATTTATGGGGCAGAGACTAAATTTGACAGCATTCTTTCCTCTGGCTGCCGTCTCACACTATTTCTTTTTTCCTTTTTCTGAAAGTCTTTAACACCATCAAAAAGTTTTTCTTTATTATTTTAGCAAATAGTATTGTAAAAAAAAATTGTTGTACTCTCCTATTTACTGTGCTCTAAGTTTTCCCAACCATGATGACTTCCGCTACTGAGAAACCCGGAAATGTGAGAATGGTCTATTGGTTAACTATCTGCTTAACCCTCCTGTTGTTTTAGAATTCGGTATACACCATTCGTCCGTTGGGTCAAAAATAACCAGCCTTCATTAAACGTTTAAAATAAAGCAGCTAAATTTAATTTCAATCCTAAAATCCATGAAGACACAACCTCATCTTCATCACAAAATCTGTGAATGTCTAATTTTTAACTCATCAGTGTGGAGTTTTTGTTTAATCAGTGGGCAACACTCATTTTTGAAAGGGAAGGATAGTTAGATGGGGAAGGATAGACAGATAGTTTAAAAGTAAAGGATAGCTAAAAGTACCTGCATACGTGTAAAAAGTTTATAGCAAGACAGTCTTAATTTTAAAGCAAGTTAAAGTAGTGGATTCTTATAGTGTGTGTTGGTCAAAATTAACGCAAAGGCCAACCGTTGTACCCTAAATGTGTACAGTCTTCATGAAAATATGGAAATAGAAAATTATATTTACTTTTTCTAATGTTGGAGTCATTTTAGATTTGAATTTTTTTCTTTAAAATAGTTTTTTCTTCTTCTGTTATAATGATCCTCGGGTCATTTTCAGCCCATAGCTCAACAGGAGAGCTAATTTTATATCATCAATGTTTAATCTGCTCAGTAAGACTGACAAATATTTCTATTCAGACATGCTGTTATTTTGAATGTTCTATTTTTAAAAGATCGTCAAACAAAATGTATGATGGTTCACAGAAAAACATGAAGCAGCTATTTTGAACACTGATGAAAATAAGAAATGTTTCTGAAGCAGTAAATTGTCATAGTAGGTTATGTCAATCGCTGAAAGACCATTACAGAAATAAATTACTGTACATTTAAAAATAAAATCATTAAAACACTGTCATTTAAAATATAAATAAAAGGCCCGATCATAATTCTACCCCTTAGCCTTTCCCCTTACCCCCAGTGTTGCCAGATTGGGCAGTTTTGAATTTGATTGTGTGTAAAAAAAAATGGCATAGGCGGGTTGACAACATTTGGGTGGTTTTGAAACGTAAATTTTAAATGAAACTTATGCAACAAAACATAACTGTGTGCTCCTACTTCTTTTAGCTAGTAGTGACCAGTGCATAGAGCAAATTGCATGGGCCCACCCACAAGAGGGGGTAAAGGAAAGTTGTATCAGAATCTGACTCCCCTTCACATGCCCACGCAGCACCTGCAGTTAAACTCACAGCAGTTTATCATGACACTTATCGATAATTCTGTCCACAATTGATAGCAAGAACAAACATAGAAGCCTTGTCTGATTGACAAGCAGCACCTAATTATGTTTAAAAGAATTTAAATCGCTAAACAGGACAGATTTTTATCCCATTTCAAAAGTAAAACATACTCTAACATTAAGTGCAGTGTGTGGGAGAGGGGTGGCAGTGTTTCGATGTGATCTGGTTATGTTGTGGTTCTGTGACTGCAGGTGTTGGTAGCTGTATGTTTTAAAATTATGACTGTTAACGTAACTAGATTAATTTCGATTTAAATAAATTACAATTAAGTAAAATATTATTCTAATATTTTGGGCATTTTTTTGTGCGTTTTTTACAGTTTTTTTGACAGTTTTCAACAATGCTTACCTCTACCCTTCATTTTGCGCATTCATGTGAAGGGGTAGGGGTGTCCCAATTCTCTTTAGCTTGAAGGCGTAGGGCTAAGAGGAAGCGCTACATAGCTCTTGAAACTTGATTTTTCAGGACCACACTTGAAACAAAGGGGTAAGAAAATTTCCCAGAATACATAATCTACAACAGCAGCATAGCTACACATGGAAGTCAGAAGATGCACAAATTAGTATTTTTTGCAACAAACAGGCATATGTTGTAATACATTCATAACTGCGTTTGTGTTTTATCGTCATGTTTTTTTTTACTATTAAAAAGTGCAAAATTTTGCAATCTATAATCAATAATAATAATAATAATAATAATAATAGTAGTAGTCCTGCAACATACTTTCACATTTGTCACTCGAATACCCTGTCATAAAAGTCTAGTGGCTGGGAATGACCTTTTTACAGTGTCTGGTATAATGTTAATGTTGTTTTCATATACAGTAGATGAATATGGCTATGGTGTAAATGCACAGTACAGTTAAGAGCTCATTGCCGCATTATAGCGTTATGATAACATGAAATCTGTCACGATCACCAGCGATCATACTCCCAGATCGCTGGATCTCACACACATGAACTACAAATCCGCCATTTTGGGACTACATATTCATACATGCACTCCGTTCACACACACACGCTTCCTCATTTCCATTGATTAGACTCCCACAGCTGTTGCAACTTCCAAGACTGATTACACACACTATTTATACATCACACTCACTTCCTGCCTTTGCCGAGTCTTGTTTACTGTATAGTGACTTTACAACGCGTTTCCTTTGTCTTCTTTCACCGTGTATTTACCCTAGCCTTGTTTACTGAGTTATCCTTGTCTGCCGCCTGCCTTCCGACCCCTCGCCTGTGACTGTTTACGATTCTGGACTGCCTATACACATCTGTTTGCACCTGTGTTGACCATCGCTTCTCTAACATCTAATAAACCTGCACGTGGATCCTAACCTCAGTTGTCTCTGTCACTCCTCGCGTTACAGAAGACTCGGCCATACATGGATCCAGCAGGTATAGCAATAATGCGTCTTCGTCAGGAAGCCCGGTCTATTGAGGAGTACGTGGAGGAATTCATCGAACTGGCACACCTAACATCCATGAGTGAGTTATGTTTGATGATTTTCTTCCGTGGAGGACTTTCAGAGCCCCTTTATTCCACGATGCCTTTGCATGAACCCCAAGGGACTTTAGAAAAATACATTGATCTTGCACTGCAACTGAGTGGGTCCCCCTTTACCGTGGGCGAGGTGGAGGAGACCCCTAAATATTTTTTGGGGGGGGGCAAAGGACCGCAAGACCCACCAACAATGGGGCTTGCTGCCAAAAACATTAACACCATTATGCTGGCAACACCCATACTCCTGTCTCCTGCTCACAAGATGGTCGCCTCCAGTTCCCCAGCTCACAAGATGGCTGCTTCTAGTCCTCCAGCTCACAAGATGGCCGCTTCTAGTCCTCCAGCTCACAAGATGGCCGCTTTCAGTCCTCCAGCTCACAAGATGGCCGCTTCTAGTCCTCCAGCTCACAAGATGGCTGCTTCCAGTTCTCCGGCTCACAAGATGGTTTCCTGTTCCGAGTCTGTTCCTGCCTTTGTTCCTGCCATAGTTCCAGTTCCTGAAAAACCATCGCCAGAGCCACTACTGCCAGAGCCACTGCCTGAGCCACTGCTACCAGAGCTGCCAGAACCACTGCCAGAGCCACTGCCACCAGTACTACCAGAGCTGCCAGATCCTCCAGAGCTCCCAGATCCTCAGTCACTGCCAGAGCTGCCAGATCCTCCAGAGCTGCCAGATCCTCCAGAGCTGCCAGATCCTCCAGAGCTGCCAGATCCTCCAGAGCTGCCAGATCCTCCAGAGCTGCCAGATCCTCCAGAGCTGCCAGATCCTCCAGAGCTGCCAGATCCTCAGTCACTGCCAAAGCTGCCAAATTCTCCAGAGCTGCCAGACACTCAGTCACCGCCAGAACCGCTGCCAGAGTCACTGCCGCCGCCAGAGCCACTGCTGCCAGTACTGCCAGAGCCACTGCCGCCAGAACTGCCAGAGCCACTACCGCCAGTGCCACTGCCTGAGCCACAGCCGCCACTGCTGCCAGAGCTGCTGCCGCCGCCTGAGTTCTCTGAATGGCCGCCACCGCCTGAGCTTCCTGAATGGCCGCGACCGCCGCCTGAGCTTCTTGAATGGCTGCCACTGCCGCCTGAGTTTCCTGAATGGCCGCCACCGCCGCCTGAACTTCCTGAATGGCCGCCACCGCCGCCTGAACTTCCTGAATGGCCGCCGCCGCCTGAGCTTCCTGAATGGCCGCCGCCGCCGCCTGAGCTTCCTGAATGGCCGCCGCCGCCGCCTGAGCTTCCTGAATGGCCGCCGCCGCCGCCTGAGCTTCCTGAATGGCCGCCGCCGCCGCCTGAGCTTCCTGAATGGCCGCCGCCGCCTGAGCTCCCTGAATGGCCGCCGCCGCCGCCTGAGCTCCCTGAATGGCCGCCGCCGCCTGAGCTCCCTGAATGGCCGCCGCCGCCTGCGCTTCCTGAATGGCCGCCGCCGCCTGCGCTCCCTGAATGGCCACCAGGTTCATATGACCCGCCGATGTCTGCTGAAAGTAAGGCTCCAGGCTCTCTGCAGCTCCATGCCCCAGACCCTCCGCAGCTCTGTGCCCCAGGCATTCCGCAGCTTCACTCTCCAGGCCTTCCTCAGCTCCATGCTCCAGGCCCTCCTCAGCTTCACTCTCCAGGCCTTCCTCAGCTCCATGCTCCAGGCCTTCCTCAGCTCCACGCTCCAGGCCCTCCGCAGCTCCACTCTCCAGGCCCTCCGCAGCTCCACTCTCCAGGCCCTCCGCAGCTCCACTCTCCAGGCCCTCCGCAGCTCCACTCTCCAGGCCCTCCGCAGCTCCACTCTCCAGGCCTTCCTCAGCTCCACTCTCCAGGCCCTCCGCAGCTCCACTCTCCAGGCCCTCCGCAGCTCCACTCTCCAGGCCCTCCGCAGCTCCATGATCCAGGGCCACTTCAGCTCCATGCTCCAGGCCCTCCTCAGCTCCATGCTCCAGGTCCTCCTCTACATGGTCCTGGCCCTCCATCCCTCCCCCTCTTCCGCCTCCGCTCCACCTCCCGCCTGATCAGTTTTAGGAGTGTCTGGAAGCCACTCTTAGAGGGGGGGCTCTGTCACGATCACCAGCGATCATACTCCCAGATCGCTGGATCTCACACACATGAACTACAAATCCGCCATTTTGGGACTACATATTCATACATGCACTCCGTTCACACACACACGCTTCCTCATTTCCATTGATTAGACTCCCACAGCTGTTGCAACTTCCAAGACTGATTACACACACTATTTATACATCACACTCACTTCCTGCCTTTGCCGAGTCTTGTTTACTGTATAGTGACTTTACAACGCGTTTCCTTTGTCTTCTTTCACCGTGTATTTACCCTAGCCTTGTTTACTGAGTTATCCTTGTCTGCCGCCTGCCTTCCGACCCCTCGCCTGTGACTGTTTACGATTCTGGACTGCCTATACACATCTGTTTGCACCTGTGTTGACCATTGCTTCTCTGACAACGAATAAACCTGCACGTGGATCCTAACCTCAGTTGTTTCTGTCACTCCCCGCGTTACAAAATCGCTGCCTTCAGTGATTTCCTGAAAATAAATACCAAAAAAATAACTAAACTAGAATGACTACAGCAGTTGCGATCATCTGATCTCATATATGGTAGGAGCTTGCGATGACTTATGATGACGTGTGCCAGTGTTGTAGTGTTGTCCCATTTCTTAGGGGTAAAGTTTGAAGGGGTAAAAATTTGAATTGGGATTGGGCCAAAATGTATTACAAATTATTGTAATATAAAATGTAGTATGTATATCAAATACATTACCCAATGCATCAGCCCTATCTCGCAAAGGCAAAAGTAAAAGCAGACAGAGATTTAGGCCACACCTGTAGCCTGAGATGGGCAGACAGGACCTGCCTTATGTGGGTCCCTCAGGCTGATGTTTTCCAGACTGATCTGACAGGATGACAGGCCCCAGCATGATGCCAATCTAAAATTAGCACACAATGTCTCCACATGTGTCCTTTATTGTTTTACTCTCATTAGAGGTGTTTTCCAAGGAGAGTGTCACTTTAGTATCACTTTTAATTCGTTTTCAGCATCAGATTAAACCCCTTTTTTGTTTAATTTCAACACAGATATCATTCAACATAGTATGCACTACAGAGGTAATATATAATGAACAACCTCAAGACATGGGCGATTTATAATTGCAGCAAACCGTGTGGAAGCATTAAAAGTGTAGAAGATGTCAAAAATCTTTACACGCAATGACCCAGAGACTGTTTAGATGCATGACACTGATGAGAAGATGACGGATGTTTACTGTATGAAGACCGAAATGGACCTTAAACACCCAGCAGCACAAGACGTTGACATGACGTCAGATTAATGTTATATCCAAACATCATGGGGACATTGCATTTTGTTTGGAAATGAAAATAGGGTTGACATTAGAACCCAACATCAGGCCAACATCAATGTCCAATGTCTAACCGAAAATCAACCAAATATCAACATCTAATGATGTGTACAGCTTGAATTTGTGTGGATGTTACCACTATGACGTCTATCAGATTTTGGATTTTGGTTGCCACACCTGACAAATAAATGTCAGTATTTGACGTCAATATGATGTTGGTTTAAGATGTTAGCTCGACATTGGATTTTGGTCACTTCCCAACACAACCTAAAATCAACCAAATATCAACGTCATTTGATCATATTTGTTGTTATTAGACATCAAAATAACATTGTCCTTAGACACTGGCTAGACATTGAATTCTGGTCACCTGACATCGCAACCTAAATCTAATCTAATATTAACATCTTATGACATTGTCTGGCTGCTAAGCAATAACTAAATGCACTACAGAATGTTACGTTTACACACATCCACAAATTAGATGTAAATACATTAGCTTTTTACAGCGTAATACTCACCACTCACTATATTGAGTACTTTTTAAAGGTCTACTTTTTACTCCTACTTTGAGTAATATTTACAACAGATAGTTTGACTCTACTCGCACTACATTTTTGGGCAAGTAATAATACTTTTACTTGAGTATGATTTTTCAGTACTCTTTCCACCATGGATTAAGACTCATGAGCACACAAAAAAAAAAAAACACTTCTTGAAAGTTGTTCCTGAGCCAAGTTAAAGATCTGTTTAAAATCTTTCATTTTAAGGCCACAAAGATAAGGTGATTTTCTTTTCAAATCTTCATTTAGGAATCAAAAGAAGTTCAATATAGACAATTTGTGATTTGTTATTAAATTTAAACACAAATTTACGAACACCCATTTGCTACTGGAAGCAGCGTTTAAATCAGGGGTGCTCAAACTCGGTCCTGGAGGGCAGGTGACCTGCATATTTTAGTTTTAACCACCATTAAACATACCTGAACCAGCTAATCACGCTCTTTCTAGGTATATTAGAAAATTCCAGGCATGTGTTTTGAAGGAAGTTTGAGCTAAATTATGCAGGACAGGATTATGCCCTCCAGGACACAGTTTAGACACCCACTTTAGATGATGCCCTAAACATTTTCTTTTCAATAACAAAATAAAAACACAAATAATATTAGGGGCCATTTACTCAGAATTTTTTTTTTACCATTCAAATGCTCTTTTTCCATTGTTTTTCTGTCTACGCTTGATGGACGAGCATGACCATTACACTTTCATGGGTTCTTTTGCAGCGCCTAACACATGTGTGCTGTGGTTTTAAGATGCTGTGTCAAGTATCAACTTCTATGGAGCACTGCTTATTAATGTCAGTTCCAAAGCAACTGGCCTATCAGAAGAACCAAAGACTATACAATACAAAAGATGCATCACTCGTATGGTGTTGTATGGGGTAACATGTAACCTTCAATATGGTCACTCTATCAAAAGAAGCCCCGCCTTTTAATGAAAGATCCAATTCATTGATCGATGTACTCTGGCGATTTTCCAGAAAAGGGGCTTGGTCCAGACGCACGTTCATTGTTATAGGCAGTTTCATTGTTATGAACCCTCAGGTCTCAGCAAATGCACTGGAATCTCAGCGAATGCTTACAGACATAAATACAGTTTATCTACATAAAGCATTAATAGAATAGCATAGATAGTAGCTGGACTTGCATGCCTGAGAGGCATCACTAAGATGGCTGCTGAGTGATGACTTAAATGGTGAAATGGTTAAATTAGACTTTGCAGTTTCCGTGTTCAGTCCATTACTTCCATTGTATCTGTTCAGCTGAGTGAATGGAACCAACCCCGTGATGTCAGACACAGCGATATTCCTAGATGGCCATGCTCTAGCTCTAGTTATTTTATTTCATTAAAGTGGAAATCAATTTACAATATAACGTAAACTTGACTGACTGCTTCACTTCCCCTTTAAATGGGCTTTTGAAGAACTTAGAGGCAGGGTAAGCTTTAAGCTTCTGTTTGCAGTAGCAAATTGACACAACAACAGTTTTATTTGGCATTAACCTTTTTAAAACCATTACCGAGTGCTGCATTTAGATGTTTTAGATGCAAAGATGCATTCTGTGTGAACGGCAGTTAACACTAGCACTAGCAATACCAATATGGATTTGTTTACACAAGCTTTGCACATTAGACAGTAGATTACTTTAAATAAACTGTCATTACAGCATTTAACGTAAACCCCAGAGCATACCAAGGTATTAATGAATCTATTATGTTATCTTAATGGACCATTGGTAGTTTAATGCTGCTTTCTTAAATGGCCTGAATTTGCTATAAATACCTGTCTGTTCATTCCTCGATTTCACTTGAATTTTTAATGAATGTCTTTATGTCATCCCACTCAAAAATTGGACGCACAAAAGTGTCTAAATGAGCTTCGTATGATTGCAGTTGAGCCACTGAAGTCACATGGAATGTTATGACAATGTCTAAACAATTTCTAGACTTTTTTCCCCCTTTTTGAAAGAACTAATCCTTTAAACATCCATAATTGTAGTCCACCATGACAGATACCGTATATACACTTACCGGCCACTTTATTAGGTACACCTTACCGGTACCCACTTTTGCCTTCAGAACTGCCTTAATCCTTCATGGCATAGATTCAACAAGGTACTAGAAATATTTCTCAGAGATTTTGGTCCATTTTGACATGATAGCATTACGCAGTTGCTGCAGATTTGTCGGCTGGACATCCAGACCAGCCCGTCTGGCACCAACAACCACGCCACATTCAAAGTCATTTAAATCATCTTTCTTCCCCATTCTGATGCTTGGTTTTAACTGTAGAAGATCATCTTGACCATGTATACATGCCTAAATGCACTGAATTGTTGCCATGTGGTTGGCTGATTAAAAATTTGTGTTAACAAGCAGTTGGACCTAATAAAGTGGCCGGTGAGTGTATATAAATCTGAGACTGAAATGTTCCGGTGTATCCGATTAAACCTTGATAAAATCCTGAAGAGCACAAAGGGGGAGGGTGGTTCATCATGTGTGTCAGGGGTGAGGAAGAGTCAAGCTGTCCATGAACCTAATCTGTGCCACGGCGTAATGGGTTTACAGAGGAATACACAGCCTAAGAGCTTACAGGCATGCGTTGAGCGATCAGATGGACGTTGTTGCTAGGTGTGGACAGAAGTGTTTGTGGGACGTCTTCCATCACAAATAAGGCATTGTAGAAGATATGTTTGATGATTTAACTTCACTAATTTTTTCACAAATAAAGCAGCACACAAAGACCGCGGCAACTTTGCCCAAACAGGATGACAAGCAGAAAGCTTCAAAGGCCACAGTTGTGTTAGATCTTTCTCCTCAGGAAATACAGAGGAAATGTGCAAGATGGTGGTACTATTTAGAGCGTTTCGTTCAGACCCACGGAGTTCCTATTTAGTGTTTACTTCAAGCAGGGGGTTTAACTTCACTTGACTGATTCACTTGTTTCTAGTAATGAAAAGTTATCGAGATATTGGGTTTTTATTATGATGACAATGTATTGTAAACAAATATACAGTTGAAGTCAGAATTGTTAGCCTGCCTGAATTATTAGCCCACCTGTTTATTTTTTTCCCATTTTCTTCAAGACACTTGTATACAGCTTAAAGTGACATTTAAAGCCTTAACTAGGTTAATTAGGTTAGCTAGGGGGGTTAGGGTAATTAGGCAAGTTATTGTATAAAGATGGTTTGTTCTGTAGACTATCGAAAAAAAAAATATAGCTTAAAGTTCAAACACTGCAGAACAATACCTTTGCAACCACTAACAGCAACTTAACATCACGGCAGCAAATGATGAGAAGGAAACACTTAAACTTGCATCATAAAATGTATAAATAATTTATGTGTTCTTCATTCAGCTTTTGCTAGAGTGTGACGCTCATTTCTTACCTCCCTGACTCATGTGAAGATAAGAACAGACCATGATAATGTCATCTTGCCCTTTGAAGGCGAATCTAAATGCAGAATACCTGTAAACATATGAGTCAGTTTCCACAAACAACGAGTCAAGTTTCCTAAAGCGTGGCACAGTACATGGTCAGTAGCAAATCTGAAAACAATTCTTTCTCGGTTTCTTAATCCGTTTGTGCCCAAATTTTTTAAAATGGTTTCATGCATGTAGGCTTGTTAATAGTGTCCCATTTGAACATGTTTTGCATTTATTTTCTCAGGGTTTTTCATTTTTTTAAGAAAATTGTATTTGAATATGCGGCAACTATAGTAAGAACTGTTGTAAGAACCCTTCAATGTAAAATTGTTATAGAAGGAAAACATTTGGCATTCTAACTCAAAACAACTGCTTTCAAAAGATCAATTAATATTCATAAACACATTTATTATTATTCAAATTAGAAAAACCATTTGATATGAAGCCCCTGAAAATTATCTATCATATTCATTCATTTATTCATTTTCTTTTCGGCTTAGTCCCTTTATTAATCTGGGGTCGCCACAGTGGAATGAACCACCAACTTATCCAGCATATCTCTGGGAAACATCCATACACACCCATAGACTATGGACTATTTAGCCTACCCAATTCACCTGTACCGCATGTCTTTGGACTGTGGGGGAAACTGGAGCACCCGGAGGAAACCCATGCGAACGCAGAGAGAACATGCAAACTCCACAGAAACGCCAACTGACCCAGCCGAGGCTCGAACCAGCGACCTTCTTGCTGTGAGGCAAAAAAATATATAGCTTAAAGGAGCTAATAATTTTGACCTTAAAATGTTTTTTAAAATAATAAAAACTGCTTTTATTCTAGCCGAAATAAAACAAATAAGACTTCCTCCAGAAGAAAAAATATTATCAGACATACTGTGAAAATTTCCTTGCTCTGTTAAACATTATTTGGGAAATATTAAAAAAAATATATATTCAAATGGGGGCTAATAATTCTGACTTCAACTGTATATGTCATACACACCAGGATTGTAATCACACTAGAGGTGTCACCTTCTGGTTATTAGAAATAGCCAAAAGGTTCCACTCAGTCTTTGAAATTCTTCCACTCTTCTGATGCACTCAATTTTGCAGGTCTACCTCCGCCATTTACAGTGGTGTAAAGAAACGAATTACAAATAATCAAATTACAGTAATCGAGTAGTTTTTCTCAGGAATTGTGCTTTACTAAGTAGTTTTAGTGGCAGCACAGTGGGTAACACTGTTGTCTCACAGCAAGAATGTCACTGGTTTGAGTCACGGCTGGGCCAGATGGCATTTCTGTGTGGAGTTTGCATGTTCTCCCCATGTTCGCATGGGTTTCCTCTAGGTGTTCCATTTTCCCCCATAGTCCAAAGACATGCGGTATAGGTGCATTGGATAAGCTAAATTGGCTGTAGTGTATGTGTGGCCATCAGTGTGTGTGTAAATGTGAGAGTGTATGAGTGTTTCCTTGTTCTCGGTTGCAGCTGGAAGGGCATCCGCTGCATAAAACATATGCCGGAATAGATGGTGGTTCATTTCACTGTGGCAACCCCTGATAAATAAGGGAATAAGTCGAAGGAAAATGATTGTATGAATGTTGTATGATACTATTTTCTTCAACTTGCAATCATTACTTTGTTCATTGTCTCTTATCTGTGGTGATTGGCTGATTAGAGTATTCTTTCCAGTGATTCCCGTCCAATCAAATTATAGAAAAATCCCAACCTCAGACAGCCGGCCTCAAGATGCAGACGCTTTACAAATGCAGCAAATATGTACAAATGTTTAATGTGGAAGCCAAAAAAGAAGACAAAAAATAGTTACACGCAAAGGCCGAGAAATTGTTTAGTCTGAATGTCACCGTTGAGAAGAGGAATGATGCCTACTGTTGACTGGCTTCTATGATTCATCTTTGTTATATCAGTTAAGAGTTAATTACATATTCAATTATTTTCAATAAGAAAGCTAGTTTTAAAATGGAATATTATTATTTTACCATTTTTCATCAAGTAAATATATCCTCTAGGAGGCCATCATAAAACCATTTAAATTGGATATATGAAATAGATATGTGCAATATGTGACACAGACATCTGAACTTTACATATATATCAGTCAAAATTATTAGCGCTCGTCTGATTTAAATTTTTTTTTTTTTAACTATTTCCTAAATGATGCTTCAAGAGTTCACACTTAGCTGATGATTGATTATAAAGCGTGTTTGGCATGTTGTCCCAGGCGAGAGCCCTGATCCTTGAGCCCTGGTAGCAACAGTGCTAACTAGAGCTGAAGTTCTTTCATTATTGCCAAATACCCACCATATTTTAGAATTTATTTTAATTCAAGTGGTTAAGAAAGACTTACTTTTATTGATCTGTTGGCCAATTTAATGGTTAAGTGTACGTATCAAGGCCTATTTAACGTGCTGAGATGTTACGATGTTACAGAGGACTTATTTTATTTCTTTGTTCCTATATGAAAGATATGAATAAATCATGTTAAAACATGTATAAACGACTCAATCTTGAAAAAAGGCAAAAGAGTGTGCATATGCACATTTGAATAATGTCTGGCTGTAAATGGGTTCGGGGTTTTAAAAAGTTGTCAGTACTTGTTGGGCTCGGGACAAATTCTGTCAGGCTCGGGCCCTATCAGGCCTAACTTTTATAGTCCGATTACAGCTCCAGTGCTAACCACTGGGCTATATATATATATATATATATATATATATATATATATATATATATATATATATATATATATATATATATATGTTTATGTATATGTATATGTACATATATATATATACTACACTATCACACTATTTTGGAGATTTTAAAATGTTGTGATATCGTGCCTCAAATTAGAAATCTAAATATATATTCCATGAAAACTTTTCCAAGCAACTATCCCTAAACATATTTGTGCTTTAATAAAAAAAAGAGGTCCTGTCACAGTAATAAAACCAACTTGTGTTAATTAATCTGGCCATATGCTGAAGGTGCCAGTAGGTCACAAATTCACAGCACTGTCCTGCGACTTCTAGGAAGAGGACAGATTTGAGAGCTTTGGCATAAACAGTGATTTAATCTTGTCCCTGTTTTCTCTCTATCCTTTTCTCTCATTAGTGTCAGCCTAGTGGCAGAAAAAAGATTTAGGCCTCAGCATTTACGTTGACCTATACCTGCACAATGTCTGAATTACTCCACAGTGTTAAAATAAAATGTGCCCTGCATCTGACATCAGACGAGACTGTGATTATCGCTGATCAGTCCACAGCACTTAGAAAAACTAACACTGACCTCACTCTCTCAAATGCACAGTCTACAGCAGAAAATACTTTACAGTTAGTGAACTTGGCAGAATGCAATAAATCTACAGGACATTTTCAGGCCAGAGTAATGTTAAAAGATTTACAATAAGAACAGGCCTGACATTTATATAGCCGTCCATGCTTTTACACTCATTTACATTGCATATTCCTCACAGAACTATCATTTTATTCTTGCTCGTTTTATTGCTCGTATAAACAAACGGTGAAGTATTAAACCCTAGTGACCACAGAGAAACAGCTTAGCGACTGCGTAGTAACCGATTTAAAAACACTGCAGAGCAATACCTTTGCAACCACCAACAGCTTAACATCACGGCAGCAAATGATGAGAAGGAAACACTTAAACTTGCATCATAAAATGTATAAATAATTTGTGTACTTCATTCAGCTTTTGCTAGAGTGTGACGCTCGTTTCTTACCTCCCTGACTCATGTGAAGATAAGAACAGACCATGATAATGTCATCTTGCCCTTTGAAGGCGAATCTAAATGCAGAATACCTGTAAACATATGAGTCAGTTTCCACAAACAAGGAGTCAAGTTTCCTAAAGCGTGGCACAGTACATGGTCAGTAGCAAATCTGAAAACAATTCTTTCTCGGTTTCTTAATCCGTTTGTGCCCAAATTTTTAAAAATGGTTTCATGCATGTAGCCTTGCTAATAGTGTCCCATTTGAACATGTTTTGCATTTATTTTCTCAGGGTTTTTCATTTTTTTAAAGAAAATTGTATTTGAATATGCGGCAACTATAGTTGCTAGTGGGCAAAATATGTTGTAAGAACCCTTTAATGTAAAATTGTAATAGAAGGAAAACATTTGGCATTCTAACTCAAAACAACTGCTTTCAAAAGATCAATTAATATTCATAAACACATTTATTATGATTCAAATTAGAAAACCATTTGATATGAAGCCCCTGAAAATTATCTATCATATTCATTCATTTATTCATTTTCTTTTCAGCTTAGTCCCTTTATTAATCTGGGGTCACCACAGCGGAATGAACCGCCAACTTATCCAGCATATGTTCTACGCAGCGGATGCCCTTCCAGCTGCAACCCATCTCTGGGAAACATCCATACACACTCATTCACACTCATAGACTATGGACTATTTAGACTACCCAATTCACCTGTACCGCATGTCTTTGGACTGTGGGGGAAACTGGAGCACCCGGAGGAAACCCACGCGAACGCAGGGAGAATTTACAAACTCCACACAGAATCGCCAACTGACCCAGCCGAGGCTCGAACCAGCGACCTTCTTGCTGTGAGGCGACAGCACTACCTACTGCGCCTCATGAAGGCCTCATGTGACAGGAAGTACATCAATTCTTTTTTTCTGACTTAAAAAATATTTTACTTGGTTGTTTGCTTGCATGCCATTGAGAAATAAAACATGGATAACATGTAGAAAATTACTCATAAAAGGAAAATGGCACTATGAACTTCAACTATAGTTGCCAGGGGCTTAAATGGGTTAACTGCCTACACCATATAATGGTAGATATTGAGTCAAACATTATTTGTTTAATTCCATAAAGGCCTGATAACATTTGGTCAGAAAAAAACAAATGTTTTATTTTACTGTAATCTGTGTTTTTCAACCAATGATTTTTTTCTTTTAACTAAAACACTGTAATTGCTGTATAAAAATAAATATACAGTAAACATGACTGAAAACTTGGTACCTTTTTTGTTTTATTTTATGGTCAAAACTGCTCTAATAAACAATGTTTTTATTTGAAATGCAGCTTGCAGAACAGAAGAAACAAAAAGGTTTTTTTTCTTCTCAAACACATAACTACAAATATTGTAAATCCAGTTGAGTTAAGAGCTTCCTAGTGATCTGCTTGCTTTTAACCGTCACTTACAGACTTCTGTAAGAGCCCTTCGTGAATGGATTCGGATCTTTGTTTGGAACAGCACTAAAAATGTCTTCCCCTTCCTGAAGTGCTCTTCAAGGGTTCTCACTGTTTTCCCAAAATAATTTTTATAGTTTACATGGAGAGAGGAAACACTTGCATTTTATGGCACCCAAAATGTAAACGAAGAGCCGAAGTTCAAAAAAAGATTGTAGTTGAAAAGTATCATTTAAATTTCCCATGAATCACATCCCATGAGTTTTATATTTAGTGTAAATATTCCTTCATTCATTCATTTTCTTTCGGCTTAGTCCCTTTATTCCACCACAGCGGAATGAACCGACAACTTATCCAACATTTGTTTTATACAGCGGATGCCCTTCCAGCTGCAACCCAGTACTGGGAATTAGTGTTAACAATATTTATTAATTACAGTATTATTATATATTAAGTTTTATAATATTATCTGCAGTTATAACATGACCCGCCGGTGACCTACTCACACCTGCAGCTTCTCACAAGTCCAGTGTTGTCCAGCCTCCAGCACCAAGACTGCAGCTCTGCACAAAAAGCTTGGCCAGAGGAGAAATGGTCATGCCCAACTGAGCCTGGTTTCTCTTAAGGTTTTTTTTTCCTTCACTTTCGTCAATTGGTGAAGTTTGCTCTTCGCCACAGTTTCAATTTACCAGAACTTCTATGTTAAGCTGCTTTGACCCAATCTACATTGTAAATGCACTACAGAAATAAAGATGAACTGAATTGAACATGTTTGTTCTCTCAATAAAGGCACAATGTAAAGGATTTTTTAACTTTTTTAAATAATTAAAAATCACCAGAAATGTGTTTTATAATTTGCTGGTTTAGATATTTACATAATACATTATTACTTTAACTGACACTGTGTCCTGTGTGGCCATGTTAATGAAATCATACACCCTTCTTAGTGTTTATTTAGTTTTATAGAAAACCGAGAAACACCAAAGACAAATATGTTGTGCGGTTTATTGTAAGGAACAGCATTATAACAAAACCATAAAGACATGTGCACACCGGGACACTTTTGTCTTATGCGTTTCAACTATGTTTAGTGCCTCATGACTAAACAAAGGGCACCAATGTGATCGTGCTCACCAACGCACAAAATGGCAGGTGTAAAAGCGCCATTTAAAAAAAAAACGCCTCAGGCTAAATTTTTGGTTTGTTTGTTTTGACACGCCTTGTCAGAAACAGAAATCGATCACCAAATCGATTTTTGTTCATGTTCATTCATTCATTTTCTTTTTTGGCTTAGTCCCTTTATTAATCTGGGGTCGCCACAGTGGAATGAACCACCAACGTATCCAGCATATGTATTACACAGCAGATGCTCTTCCAACCCAGTACTGGGAAACATCCATACACTTATTCACACTCACACACTACGTGTCGCCCACTTTTGTTATTGTGTCTAGAGATCATTATTAATATTAGATGCTGAGGTTACAAGTAAACACAACTTGGAGGCACCCAAACGCAAAAAAAGGTGAGCACAGTTTCATTTATATTTACAATAAGTTAGAATCATCCTGGTGTGTATGAGCTTTAAAATGTATGTAATGTTATAATGTAAAAAGCGCTGCTTCTTCTTCACGTGATCATGACCAAAAGAACCAGAAGTAGAAGACTATGGTATAGTAAAATCTCCAGTGCTTTTGTTCTGCATTGTGCTCATCTCTCCAGCACACTCATCAAGGTAAAGGCTCGGTCAAGGTAGAGTTTGAGCATGAAATTCTGTCATACAGGCGCAGCGAAAAGGGGCGGGATTAAACAAGATGACATAAAAAAAATTGAGCTGTTGGTTCATATTTTAAAGTTCTGTCCAGAGAGGTCATGTTTTGATCTTCGATTAGGCTCAAGCA
>NC_079437.1:52387331-52574831 GCF_903798145.1 Danio aesculapii | reverse complement strand
GTGATGTAGACTTGTTGTGTTTGAAGGAGGAAAATGCTTCAAAATGTGCCACACATTCTCTATTGGAGACAGGTCGGGACTACAGACAGGCTAGTCGAGTACTTGTATCCTCTTCCTACAGCCAGTAATTTGTAATGTGTGCAGAATGTGCTTTTGCATTGTTTTGCATGGGCTCCCTTGAAAAGAGGGCAGCATATTCTAGTACAAGTTACCTTTGGGCACTGACACAGCCCCATACCATGACAAACCCTGGCTCTTGATCTTGCTGCTGGTAACAGTCTGGATCAACGGTATGGATTTCTTTTTTAGTCCAGAGCACTTGGCATCCATTTATCCCAAAAAATACCTGAAATGCTGATTCATCTGACCACAGTACAAGTTTCCACCACGTGATGGTTCATCTTAGATGCCTCCAAGCCCAGAGATCTTGATTGTGCTTCTGGACACTGTTAACATAGGGCTTCCTTTTGGCACAGTACAGTTTTAACTGGCATTTGTGGATGCAACTATGTATTGTGGTATTTGACAAAGGTTTGCTAGTAGTCCTGAGCCCATGTGTTGATATCGCTTATATATGAATAACGATTCTTGATGCAGTGAGGGATCGGAGATCGGAGAGTTGTTCAGCTTAGACTTGTGCCCTTGTACTTTATGCACAGAAATTCCTCCAGATTTCTTGAATCTTTTAATGATGTTCTGCACTGTTGAAGGTGAAATATCCAAATGTCTCCCTATCTTTCTTTGAGGAACATAGCTTTTAAACATTTCAATAATTTTCTCACATATTTGTTGGCAAACTGGCGATCCTCTCGGCCCATCTTGTCTCCTAAAAGACTAAACCTTTCTTGAATGCTGCTTTTGTAGCAAATCATAGTTACTATAACCTGTTGACATCACCTGTTTCAAATAACATAATTATTTAACTAATTTACCCGATTACTAGCAAATTATATATATATATATATATATATATATATATATATATATATATATATATATATATATATATATATATATATATGTATGTATACAGTTGTAGTCAGAATTATTAGCCCCCCTGTATATTTTACTTTTTCCTCCATTTCTGTTAAACGGGAGAATCTTTGCCATGATGACAGTAAATAATATTTTACTAGATATTTTTCAAGACACTTCTATACAGCTTAAAGTGACATTAAAAGGGCTTAACTAGGTTAATTAGATTAACTAGGCAGGTAAGGGTAATTAGGCAAGTTATCGTATAACAGTGGTTTGTTCTGTAGATAGTCTAAAAAATAGCTTAAAGGGGCTAATAATTTTGACCTTAAAAATGGCTTTAAAAAATTTAAACAGCTTTTATTCTAGCCAAAATAAAATAAACAAGACTTTCTCTAGAAGAAAAAGTATTATCAGACATACTGTGAAAATTTCCTTGCTCTGTTAAACATAATTTGGGAAATATTTAAAAAAGAAAAAAAATTCAAAGGGGGGTTTAATAATTCTGACTTCAAGTGTATGTATATATATATATATATATATATATGTATATTTATTGTCGCGGCATCTATATATTGCTGCCGCCGGTTGATTTGAAGTGCTTTTTATCCTCATTGGTAAGTCGCTCTGGATAAAAGCATCTGTAATTGAATACATTTTAATATAATTGATCAAATTCACTAATTATTATTATTATCATCTCTTTCCTGAAGGATGAGCTCAGCAATCATAGAGCAGTGGATTTTTTTTTTTTTTAATCGCTAACAAAAGCCAGCAAGACTGAGAGAGAAGCTGTACAGGGATTAAAGTATTGACATGCCGAGTGTGGCCTCAGAGCAGACAGACTCCCGCCGCTAACACCAACCTTAGACAAACCATCCCTGTCTGAGGAGCTGGTCAATAACGGCTTATCTCCCGCCAAAAACTTTCTGGCAAAAAAAAGAAAGCCTTTCAGGAAGGAATTAGCCGACGCGACTCAATTTGCTGCCAACAAATGACAAGAGAAATAGAGCGTCTGCACAAATATATTCTAATTTTTAATGCATTTAAAAAGGTTTTGTCCTAAAGCAATGCTATTTTTGCTTCAGACGCTTGAGTATTAACCTAGAAACCGAGGTAGAATTGTGTATCAACAGTGCGACTGCCTGTTGTAATTTTTAAAGTTCCTCTCGACAGTGACAAGGACATAACGGCGTCCTGTTTCTCCCACGACACAAGCTGTTTCAGGTGTAAAAGTGTCTCTCACCTGCCTAAAGCATGGCCTCATTATTATGGCTGATTAAACCCTTCAGTAATTAAGGCCAGGGTAGCGCTGCTTAGAAATTATGCAAATTTCCCAGCCCTCTTTCAGACAGGGTCTCCCTGCGCAGCAGCGATTCCAGTACGGCTGTAGTCTTCAGAATAGAATTAGGAAGCGTAATAGGGCACATCTGAATGCCTCTTGACTTTCAGAAGACAAAAATATCCTTGTGCTTGAATAGCCCGTCAAAATGAGGCGAGAGCAGTTCATTCACAGCTGATTCCTTTGCAAGAACGAAGCAAAGCATTTTTTTCCAGAATCCACGGTTCAAAGGTGTAAAGGAAGGAGGGGGGTCTTAGATTTTCTGCCTCCAACAGCAGAAGGTTTAATTGATCTGGTGGTCCACAGGTACACGATGCCACAGCTGCATTTTCATGTCAGGGAAGAAAGCGCCTTCTGTTGTTTGGCCTCTGTCTCAGCTGTCCAGTGCATTTATGGGAGAAGAAAGAGACATGGGCTACTGAACCTGGATGAAAGGCGGACGGAAACGCAACTGTGATAAAAATCAAAAAACATATGTATTTTTTTCTTTGGCATCACAAAAACCTTTTGGTGTGATTGCATTGGCAGTGTATTTGAGCTGTAAAAAGCAGAAAATGAATATATTCAGATGGCCATTATAATAGAATAAACCCTGTCAGGATTATCAGAGCATTGTTAAAAACTGTAATAATACAATACTTTGGGATTTTCTGTTTTGTAGAATAGAACGAGCTTTTGTTTAACAATAATGCATTGTTTTTTTTTTTTTTTGTTTTTTTTTTAGGTTGCATGAAACTATACTGAATAAATGTGTTGTGATTTCTACAAAAGATGTTAGGCAGCATTGAAAAATAATATTAAAGGTGTCTTGAGCATCAGATCAGCATATTGAATATTCAAAAACATGTGGGAGTTGAGACTTGATGATCTTCAGTTACAATGATAAATCTTAAAATTTAGCATTTTCATCAGCTGTGGGAGTTCTAATGTTTAACGTGAATCTAGTGTGAATTAGATCTTGTGTGAATCAATGAATTGTTAACTAGGGACTCGCTCTGGAAGGATCATTTAAGTCATTGAATCTTTAATTGGAGATTTGCTCTGACCACATCATCAGTAAATCTTTAAACAAAGACTCACTTTGAACAGAAAATTTGAATCAGTGAATCTTTAATGGAAGGCTCACTCAAATTACTGAGTCTTTAACTGAAGTCTCACTCTAATCATTGAATCTTTAACTGAAGACTCACTTAAATCAGTGAATCTTTAACTGAAGTCTCACTCTAATTAGTAAATTATTAACTGAAGGCTCACTCTAAACAAAACATTTGAATTAGTGAATCTTTAACTGAAGACTTACTTGAATTAGTGAATCTTAATGGGAGGCTCACTCTGAACAGAAAATTTGAATCAGTTAATCTTTAACTGAAGACTCACTCAAATCAGTCAATCTTTACTTCAAGTCTCACTTGAATTAGTGAATCTTTAACAAAAGGCACACTCTGAAAAAAATATTTGAAACGGTGAATCTTAAAATGAAGAATCACTCGAATCAGTGAATCTTTACCTCAAGTCTCACTTGAATTAGTGAATCTTTAACAGAAGGCTCACTCTGAACAGAATATTTGAAACAGTGAATCTTAAAATGAAGACTCACTCGAATTAGTGAATCTTCAACTGAAGACTCACTCTAACAGAACATTTGAATCAGTGAATCTTTAACTAAAGATTCATTATGAACAAAACATTTGAGTCAGTGAATCTTTAACCAAAGAGTCACTTTGAACAAAACATTTGAATCAGTAAATCTTTAACCAATGACTCATTAGAATTAGTGAATCTTTAACTGAAGATTCACTCCGAACAGAATATTTGAATAAGTGAATTTTTAACTGAAGACTCACTCTGAACAAAGCATTTGAATCAGTGAATCTTTAAATGAAGACTTGCTCTGACCATATACTTTGAATCACTGCATCTTTAACTGTAGATTCAATCTGACCAGATCATTAAAATCAGTGAATCTCTAACAAGAGACTCGCTTCGAATGAATCATTTAAATGAGTTAATTGTTATCAGGAGACTCATACTGAATGGATAATTTGAATCAGTGAATCTTTAACTGAACGAAATATTTGAATCAGTGAATCTCTAACAAGAGACTCTGTCTGAATTAATCATTTAAATTAATGAATTGTTAACAGGAGACTTATACTGAATGGATCATTCAAATCATCGAATATTTAGGTGCGCTGTGCAGATCGATCAAAATCTGTCTTAAAGTGGTGCATGCTGGTTAGAAATGTTGTCCGGATTGACGCTGCGCCAAACGCCACGTGACTGTGACATGTGGCATCAAAGTACCGCGACAGCGATCCGAGATCAGACGACTGATTCAGCCGGTGGAGCATCTGAAGAGTGACTGCTGGAGCTGCGTTGACGACACTGATATTACATGATTGGCTGGATTCACCGCATGACAACAACCACGTGTGTTTCTGGTTTATTATTGGACAAATTCAGATTCAAAAATTTCAAAACAAACAATTAACTTTTCTTACCATCTCTATCTTGTATATATCATGCTTATTAAAAGACTACTAATAATTTACTGCAGTAATCATTCATTCATTTTCTTGTCGGCTTGGTCCCTTTATTAATCTGAGGTCACCACAGCGGAATGAACCACCAACTTATCCAGCATTTCTTTTACGCAGCGGATGCCCTTCCAGCTGCAACCCATCTCTGGGAAACATCCACACACATTCATTCACTACGGACAGATTAGCCTTCCCAATTTACCTGTACCGCATGTCTTTGGATTGTGGGGGGAAACCGGAGCACCTGGAGGAAACCAACGTGAACGCAGGGAGTACATGCAAACTCCACACAGAAATGCCAACTGACCCAGCCGAGGCTCAAACCAGCAACCTTCTTGCTGTGAGGCGACAGCACTACCTACTACGCCACTGCGTCGCCTGCAGTAATCATTTTTTTGTTAAATAATCTGGTTATAAAGGCTAGATTGTTTGCACAGGTTTATTTTGGACCTTTTTTAAACAGACTATTTACTACATTCAGCTCCATGAACGATTTAAATTATATATTTAATGAATAACCTAAATATTATCTAAAAGTAAGTATTACAGACAAAAATAATTATCTTCATTGATCCTGCCACCCTAAAGGTTTCCAAACAAATTAAGTTAAAGAACTTTTTATTAAATAATTATAAAATTATTTGTATGATTATAAAATATATATTTTTCCCTGTCAAGCCGTTTATGCACAAGTTTTAAGGTGACATTGATGTAATTGCTCTTTTTTGAAAACGCTTTCATTTTCCAAAATAATCTTAATCATTGTTTAAGACTCAATCAAAACACCTTGTTTTGGGTTTTACATTTGTAGTGCATTGATCCTTATGACAGTGCGTATATGGGATCTGTATTGTTCTGTGTAGCTCCTCCCCCTCTACCTCGCTCTCACTCTGTCACACAGTCATTCAGTATGTATGTGCGTCGATACTAAGTGAAGCTGCTGTGTGTCTTCTGTGCCTGCTGTTATTAAACACTGATTAGTTTGAACCCTGCTTCTCTATCAATTTAATGTAAGTTCTCCGAGTCAACAACATTAATGTATATTGGAAAGTTTTAAATCTATAAATGTAAATAAATGGTTAGCCCTTTTTAGCATATTCAAACAAGAAGTATTAGCCTAAAGAGTGATGTTTAAACTCCTAAAATTTGTGCTTATTGCTTTGTATTTAATATGCCTATTCGTTTTTGTTTATATTACCCTCTTGTTTCCCCTTATTTCTGTCATGCGTTTGTTATATATTTAATTCATGATTCCCCTATTGTTTAAAAATTAACTATAGTTTGTAGAGACTGTATTCTGTTTTATTTGTACAGTAAATCTTTTGTTGTTATAAATAAATAAATGATAATGATGAAGCCATGTGATCGGTCATCATGACTGCAGCAACTTTGAGCCCCGAAATGACCGGCTGTCCGGCTTGACGGCTCCGTTTTCAACTCCACCCCCGCCTGTGATCGGCTAATCTCGTTGATCACCGGCTGTAGCCATGGTTCAAGTCGAATGCACCTTTTAACTAGAGACTCATTCTGAACAGAATATTAGAATCAGTGATTCTTTAACCGAAGACTCACTTGAATTAGTGAATCTTTAAATGAAAACTCACTTTAAATCAGTGACTTTACCTGAAGACTCACTCTGAATGAACAATTTAAATTAGTGAAATGTTAACTTGAGACTCATTCTGAATTGATCATATAAATAACTGAATCTTTACCTGAAGACTCACTCCCCCTCAATCGTTAATTCTCACAGTTAAATAATAAGAAACTAATATTCATTCAGTAATAAGTACACTAAACTCGGTAGCAACTCTGATTGATATTTCAGCCACTAATACACACATAAGAATAGTCCTAAACAGCAAACAGTAGGACAAAAATGTACTCTTCATTTGTGTCAAACGAAATGGGTCATAGATTAATGTCAATACTTCTGTAAAAATCAGAAAGTTTAGTATGTGTTTAAATGGGCCACTGCCACTGATATAAATGCTTTCCTTTTCAAACAAGTGGGAAAAGTACAATTATCGCATTGTATCCTGTACTTAACCTACTTTTGCTTGTTTACAATTGACTTGCGCGAGAGATCTTCCTCTAATGCAGAATCCTGTGGTGATTTTCACAGTGTGAAGGGAAATGCACATTCAATTAGCTGCTTTTGTCAGACCTTTTGTTCTACAGCAAACAATACCAAAAAATTCAAGGTATTTTTAATAACAGGCTTTATTACTGTATGTTGTTGCTTGTTTGTGAATTACAGCCTTGACAAGCAGGATTTAATCAAACATCACAAACCCTAAAATTAGACACAACTGACTGTGTTTCAAAGTATGATCTATGTTTCTGATCATGGGAGGTTACAGAAACTGTTAGACTGACTTAAATAGGACATTTTCCATTTGAGGTACACGTTCTCTTTGTTTGTATTTTTTTTTTTTTTTTTATCTGCTTTGAACTACTACCCCTGTTGGTTCTGTGATTTTCAAGTCCAGAGTAATAAAATGAAACAGACACCAAACTTCTAGACTAATAAATGCATGTTGTGATGTAGGGCAGGCCGAATTTGCTTTTGGTTTTTCTGCCTGATTCTCATCATTCTTGCACAGCAGGTTTATTCTCTAAGACATCTGAACATCTCTTGCTCCCCGAGCCTCGGATGATGAAAGTGGACGTTCTGGCGTCAAACTCTCAACATGAGGGTGCAATAATGCAATATGATTTTCATCTCTCCTGGTATTTTGTATTCACATAAATGAACAAAGGCAAATATTTTTGTATGCAATAAAGCATAGATTTACCAACAGTTTGCACAAATGTTAAACATCTTTTTGGTGTTAAAAAAAACAACTGCCAGGAATTAATAAAGACCTGCAGTAATAGTTGTGATGAGAAGCCAAAGACAGTATTTTGACTAGACTTATTGCATTTGCATTTGTAGGAGCTTAAACATGTATCATGAATTAGTAACGTTTGCATTACACACTTTGTTTCTAAATGTGTACATATTTGCAACAAGTTCATTTGGAATTTTTCGAGATTAATGAAATATATATTAAATATTCTAGCAAGGATATAAAATAATAACAAACAGCTATCCTCTGTGTAATGCCACTCCAGCAGAGGGAGCCCTCACCTGAGTACTGACTCGGCTCCGCTTCCTCTGCACACACTTCCTGTTTGGTGAACATTTTAGAGAGAACTCTGAAGTATTGCCAGTTTTCCTGCCTTACCGAGTATTGTTCCATGTGACTTCCTGCCTGCTTTTCTGTGTATGATGCAGCCTGTTAATCTCACATACACTCACTGGCCAATTTATTAAGTACACCTGTCCAAGTGCTCGTTAAATCAAATTTCTAATCAGCCAATCACTTGCAGCAACTAGCCATGTAGACATGAGCTGCGTCCCAAATGGCACACTATACACTATGCACTTATGCACTGTGTACTTATGCATTACACCATACCTGGCAACCTGGCTTCAGATAATAAAATCTGGGAGATTTTATCCAGGGGTGCACGTGAAGTGAAGAGCGGGGGAAGGTGCGCGCGAACTGAAGAGGAGGAGCGGGTATGAAGATGGTTGCGCGTTGGATTCGGTGCGCATGGGGACTTAACTAAAAAGCGAGGAGGGGGGGGGGGGGGGGGGGGGAATTTCAGGAGTTTTCCGGGAGACAGAACAATACGGGAGATGGGCGGGTGATGGGTCTGAAATACAGGAGACTCGTGTTGGCAGGTATGACTTACACACTCAACAGCATGGTATATGTATGTAGTGTCGTCCCAAATGGAGCACTAATGTTTTTTTACTAAGCAGAAAAAACCTTTTCCTAAATAACGTTTGACGGTTGCCAAATCATTGAAATAAATGACCAAACTATCAAATAATACCTGCCATGAGTATAACCGCATTCACCATCAGGAGGCGGTATAATCACTCTCGTGGGAGAATTTTGCTTTCACAATCCAAAATAAATAAAAATTATCCAACATGTGCGCCTGATAGCTCCGCCCCTTTCGCTAAGTGAGCAAACCTGCGGTCGCTAAGTGCATGAAGTGTCCAACATTCCACACTTCTTTTTACCAGCTGAATGAGTGCATCATCCGGGTTTTAAAGTGCACTTATTATTTTTAGAGTGTGAATGCAGTACTGACACTATTTATACTACAAAATGGAGTAGAATACTGCATAAGTATGCGATTTGGGACTCACCTATGGTCAAGACGGTCTGCTGCAGTTTAGCTGAACATCAGAATGGGGAAGAAAGGCGATTTAAGTGACTTTAAATGTGACATGGTTGTTGGTGTCAGACAGCCTGGTCTGAATATTACAGAAACTGCTGATCTACTGGGATTTTCACGCACGACCATCTATAGGACTTACAGAGAATGGTCCGAACAAGAGAAAAAATCTAGTGAGCAGCAGTTCTGTGGACGCAAATGACTTATTGATGCCAGAGGACAGAGAAGAATGGCCAGACTGGATTCACCTGTCTAACTGAAACAGTAACTCAAATAACCACTCGCTACAACCGAGGTATGCAGAAATGCATCTCTGAATGCACAACATGTCCAACCTTGAGGCGGCTGGGCAACAGCAGCAGAAGACCACACCGGGTGCCACTCCTGTCAGCTAAGAACAGGAAACTGAGGGGTCAGAATTTGCCGTCAGAATTTGGCATCAACAACATGAAAGCATGCATCCATCATGCATTGTATCAACAGTTCAGGGTGGTGGTGGTGGTGGTGTAATGGTGTGGGGGATATTTTCTTGGCTCACTCTGGGCCCATTATTTGAACATCACAATGAGTTCAGTGTACTCAAATGGCCTCCACAGTCACCAGATCTCAATACAATAGAGCACCTTTGGGATGTGGTGGAACAGGAGATTTGCATCATGAATGTGCAGCTGACAAATCTGCAGCAACTGTGTGATGTTCTCATGTCAATATGGACCAAAACCTCTGAGGAATATTTCCAGTACCTAGTTGAATCTATAAGAATTAAGCCTGTTCTGAAGACAAAAGTTGGTCAAACCTGATACTACTGTAGTAAGGTGTACCTAAAAAAGTGGCCGGTGAGTGTAAATTCCTTAGCCCTTTTGCTCAGTATTTGGACTGCTGTTTTTGCTTTGCCCCATTGATTGCTTTTTCACTCACGCCTTTTGGAACAGTGACAAGAAACCAAAAACTCCACCGAACTGAGAAAAGTGTAGAACAAACCTTAGGAGAAACCAGGCTTAGCTAGAGCTACTAGTTTTCTTCAGGCCAAATGTAATGAGTAGAGCTGCAGTCTGAACATCTGAGTCTTGTGAACGATGAGCGGAAGGTGCAGGTCCATGTAGGTCACCACTAGACAGGTGTTCAGACTAGTGTACAGGATCACTACAGAGATTTGTCTGTCACTGCAGGGTCATTGCAGGAATCAGTCTTGTGGTCACAACTTACTGTACCGAAGACCATAACAACCATACTGACCAGATCAATGATTATGTGAACCTCAGTCACATGAACCTCACTGTTTAGTGATCTATGGCTCTGTGTTTTAGCTGTGTTCTTTGCTCAGTTTGATTTCCTGACCTCTTCTCATTTTTGTGGCGTGTTTGCAGTTTACACAATATAGCGCCTTTTGAGAAGATTTACTTGTGATCACAGAGCTGGGTTTCCCTGACTAGATGTGCATGAGAATCGCAGATTTTGCTGAATCATGATCTCAATTTTGTTTCTACACTACCTGACAAAAGTCTTGTTGCGTATTGCCTAAGTTTTAGGAACAACAAGAAATAACTTAACTTCTAGTTGATCATTTGGTATCAGAAATGGCTTATTTGAAAGGCAAAGGCCTCTAGATTGTGCTCATTTTACCAAAATAAAATATGATCAAGCCTTTATTTTTAATTATTTAATTAGGGCAGTACGGTCTGACTTTGCTTATCACAAAAGTCTGGGCATCCATACGATGGCATCCATACATCTGTGCAATGACTTAAATAACTTATTAATAAAGTCATCTGGAATGGCAAAGAAAGATTCAGATTTTATTAAGATTGGTTGGATCATCTTTAATGCCTCCTCCTTCATCTTACCCCAGACATGCTCAATAATGTTTACTTCTGGTGACTGGGCTGGCCAATCCTGGAGCACCTTGACCTTCTTTGCTTTCAAGAACTTTGATGTGGAGGCTGAAGTATGAGAAGGAGCGCTATCCTGCTGAAGAATTTGCCCTCTCCTGTGGTTTGGAATGTAATGGGCAGCAAAAATGTCTTGATTCCCCAGGCTGTAGTTGTTGCCATCCACTCTACAGATCTCTCGCACACCCCCAAACTGAATGTAACACCAAAGCATGATTTTCCTTCACAAAACTTGACTGATTTCATTGAGAATCTTGGATCCATGTGGATTACAATAGGACTTCTGCAGTATTTGTGATTATTGGGATGCAGTTCAACAGATGATTCATCTGAAAAATCTACCTTCTTCCATTTTTCCAAATGATCAACTAGAAATCAAGTTATTATTTGTTGCTTTTACAACTGAGATTGATGACAAGACTTTTGTCAGGTAGTGTAGGTATAAATCATGTAGTCCTAGATATGTACATTGTTGGATCTGGCATTTTCTGGGCCTGTTGTCAATAAAAGCTGTTATCTTAATAACTAGGACATTTTCAGCTCTGAAACTGACAGGATGTTCTTTTAGTACAATGACCTTGTGTATATCAAAAGATCAAGAAAAGGTTGAGATCACAGTTCATGATTCCTTTAACTGCTAAAAAAATTCATACTGGTCATTCATGAGTTTTACAGAAAGGAAGAGTATCTGTCCCACAGGTGGCTTGTCAAGCCCACTGACGTGTGGTGCACACTCAGAATTGCACAATTGCATAATTTCCAAGAAGTATGGAGTGTTAATAAGAAAGTGACTGAGAGAGAGAGAGTTTGGCACCCATACAGTTTTTCTAAGAAGAAAGAGTTGAAATAAAAAAAGCATTATAAAATAGCCAACTATATATACCAATTACTAATAGTCTGATAGCAACACCACTTAATAGGTTGAAAAAATTGAAGTAGAAACTCTTTTTAAAACAGTTTTTAAAGTGTCATGAAACACTAAAACACAGTTTTTCAGATGTTGACAGTCATACATGTGTCCCACGTTGCTAAAAACACTATTAGGACACATATCTTTCACAAAAAGCACTTCAATTAAACTATTACCGTCATATAGGATTTTCGCCACATTTTGTGACAAGATAGTCTTTATACACACGGCTGTTTGATGCTATTTTCTGCATCTACGAGTCCCTGCATCTACCGAGAAATACAGAGGGTTTTTTTTCTCCCATACAGCATGCAGCAGGGGCGTTGCTAGACATAAAACTCTACTGGGGCACAGCTCCCCCCCCCAAAAAAAAAAAGTAAAATTAATAAATAAATATATATTTTTTTATTAAAACAATATTGTATTATACAATAAATAATATATTATAAATACATAACCGTATTACTGTTATTATACAATTATTATTCAAAATAAATAACATAAATTAATCCTAAACGTAACTGGAAAACAATCTAATGACACAACTGGAGTGATGCTAAGATAATTTAGGAATTCTTTTGCATGAATATTATTTTCATTAGAATAAAATTCTATAGACAATTCTATAGAAAACAAATATATATATGTTTTATAGAATTATCTATTGTGTGTTGTCTTAGACCCAACTCATGGCCGAGAATTAGATTTATGAAGTCTTACCCCCCTGACTCATCATCCCTTTTTTGCTTCATACAAAAAAGAGCCATGTTTAGTCTAAATAAGATCACCATCATATTAATTAATCTTTGTTTGGTCGACTTGCAAAAAATGCAGACACCTCCGCATAGAAGACAGTTATGCCAGTTTCACAAGAAATGTGCGGTGCGTGAGTGTAACGGAGGCCAGTTAGTAAGTACTGTGTAGGTAAACCTCACTCCTCTGACCTCTAAAGGTGCTCTAGCGACAAACGCTTGAGACCATGGTCTTTAGCCTCCTCGTTAGAGCAACCGACTCCCATGCGAAAGGTCGCCGGTTCGATCACAGCTCGGAGTGGGTTGGGTGGTGTAGGACCGGCGGGGATGCACTGGTGCCGTGACCCGAATGGGAGTGAGATTTAGGGGGTTGAGTGTAACGGAGGTCAGCTAGTAAGTGCTGTGCAGGTAAACCTCACTCCTCTGACCTCTAAAGGTGCTCTAACGACAGTCGCTAGAGGCCATGGTCTTTAGCCTCCTTGTTAGCGCAACCAACTCCCATGCGAAAGGTCACCGGTTCGATCCCAGCTTGGAGTGGGTTAGGTGGTGTAGGATCGGCAGGGTTACATGAGCAGCGCAGCTATTTTTTCGACATGCATGTTCACAACCGGAACTTACACCGGGAGTAGAGCAGCACATCAGCGTCAAGCAGGAGCAGTGTGTGAAGCACACAGGTATAGTTTTTTCTGCGCACATGCTTAGTTTGTTTTTTATTAAACTACATTGCTTTCACCAGTGTTGATTCAGTTGCACATAGTCTTTATTCTGGGATTACCACTGTTAGTAAATACACTTTCATATAAAGTAAATCGTATCTCAAAGCATTTACTGGGGCACTGACGATTTTTACTGGGGTACGTCCCCCAAGTAAATGCCGTCTAGTGATGCCCCTGGCATGCGCGATCAAAAATTCCATAAAAACTACACTCTTCCAGCAGTGCCTCGCATCCAATATCTCGTTCATAACAGGGGGCATGCATGAAATGTTCCTGAATGAAAGTGAAGGTGCCAAACTGCAGTTAAAGTCAACAAAATCACATGAAATCACATGAAACTCCAGTGAAAATGTGGATAGCGTGGTGACACAATGACGTTAATCGAATTATGTGCTGTAACATGTAACACAGGATCATGAAAGGAACATTCCAATGCAACTCAAGTAAACACCTTAATCATATTATTGTCTTATTCAGATTAAGGCAAATAATTAGATTATTGATGTCAATGTAAACGTAGTCACTGTCTATCTCCCCTCCGTCTGTGTTTGTGTTGCCGCTGTGAAAATCAGCTGTAGTGAACGTACTGAAACTCCCCTTTTCATGCAAAGCCTTCCCTCTTTCACCATCGACACTCACACTTAAATAAAGCTGGACTCACACACTTTTCTGGCTTTTTTCAAACTAGATGTGTGAAAACACCCTGCTGAGACAGGGGGGTTTCAAGGCCCTTTAAAATGTAATTCCATTCATTTACTTACTGTTATGTTTGATTTAAAAAAAAAAAAAAAAAAAGATAAATAACAAGCCACCTACTGTTAACCAAAACACTATGCATCCTTAATAACGTCATTCAATTGATATCAGAAGTGCTTGTCAATCCCAATTAAATAATCAGCTCGTGTTTAAAGCTTTTATGTTGTAGAAAAGTAAACAAGATGTTAGATGCAATATAAGACATCTTATTAAGCAATGCGTTCTCATTAAAAATTATATAGTTTCCTGTCAATTCAGTAGAACCTGTGGACATAGTAGGGAATACCAATATGGCGGCTTAGTGGCTAAGCTTTTTTATGATGGAATGAGTAATCAGTGTTTGCCAGATAACATGGTTTGTGAATATCCAAACCTTTCCCAGTGGTAGTCTTTTCTTGTGGTCAAATAGCGTCTGGTTGTGTAGTGTCAGCTTAATGGAGATTGTTGAGTGACCCGGTCCTTTCTAAAGCCCTGTGGTGGAGGCACAGGTCCAGCTAGCAGGCGGGTAGGAGGAAACACAAGCTGCTACTCCTGTATTGAATCAATTATGAATGCTTTTGGAGGCCATTGTTCATGTTTTGGTAGGTTTGCATTCACTCTGGAGACTTTTTGACAGGGCTTTTTCACACTTCCTCCGCAAGATTTCCTTAAATGTTTCACACGTACATTTTATTTATAAAGCATATCATGGAACTAATTAATTGTGGCAACTGTCCACTTTAAGTTGGCATGACTAAGTTTACACTCAGAGATTTGCCACTTTGTCACAGGCTGATGGTGGAAATATGGTTTTGTAATTTCATTTCAAGTGCCTTTGAAGGAATTTCTTTGAAGGAAAACAACATTATGTGTGTGGGGGATGTTGTGCATTCATGAAAGAGTTATTATACAGTACACTGTAGATTTGCTCTCTACGTTTACTTATTTTTTTTATTATTTAATAATGCTGACATTACAACTATGAACACATTTACAGCCTTTCAAGAGTTCACACTTAGCTGATGATTGATAATAAAGCATTTTTGGCATGCTGTCCCGGGAGAGAGCCCTGAGCTCAGAATATCCTAGAGCCTGGGGCTCCCTACCGTTTGAAATGCAAAAGGGGAGTTTGAGCTCAGGTAGGTCTCGAGACCTCCCCTGCTTGTTATGGTTAATGAGTTAGGAATTGCTATGAGACATAGCTGACTAAGAGTTAGTATATGATGGCACTTTGGATTAGTCAGTTTGCTTAAATTGTATGTTTTTGGACGGTGGGAGGAAAACGGGGAATTCATGGAAAACCGACGCAAGCACGGGCAGAACATGCAGACTCTGCACAGAAATGCCAACTGGCCTGGTAAGAACTCAAACCAGTGACATTCTTGCTGTGAGGCAACAGTGCTAACCTTTATGGACAAAGTAAGTAAAGTACTACGTTTAAAAAATATTTTTAGCTGATCTTTTTTATTATTAAATTATTTAAGTTGGGGTCATTGTATGTTGCGACCTATTTTTTTTTACAGTCTATGGTTGCGATCCCAAGGTTCATTGCGATCCCAAGGTCCACTGCGTTTTTCCACTCGGTAAGTAAAAAGTAAATAAATAAAGATGATTTGTTGAGTCAGATTAGGGGTTTGTTTAAAATCTCCTGATGCGGTAAATAACTGCAGACTTGATATAAATATAGCATGTGCTGTAAACTAGCAACGTTATCTAATTAACCCCAACTTCAATAATTTAATAATAAAAAAGATCAGCTGAAACTATTTTTTTAACTTAGTACTTTAAATGTAATATATTTTGAAGTATGAAAAATAAAAATGAATTAGTTTTATTAGGCATAATTTCCCTAAACTGGGCATTCAAATATAATTTCACTCATTAAATATAAAGTAAATGATAACATATTTATCAACACCAATTAATCTACAATAAAAAAAAAATACATTATGCAGCATTAACTTACCACTTATTGTTGTCCGCCTCATGGAGAACAGTTGAACTCATCGGTTAACTCACCGGTGATGCAGTTTGACCAATAGCTGAGCGATGTTAAACTCACCGTTGAATGAAAGTCACGTTGACTGAAGTTTATTCTTAATCTTATTTACAGTTATCTCGCCCCAGTTTACAGACACTTTTCATGAACAAAACAAAAATCACATATTTTTAAATATGAAAACTGCGACAATAGGCGTAAACCAGGTTTTAAAAGTTGTGTTGACATCTATTGGTAATTATTCAACGCTTTGAGCATCTCCATATGATGCCTGAGGCAACCTATTGAAAGCAATGGAATTCCTTTTGCGTCGGTATAGTGTTGCCAAGGGGCACCTTTGGGGTCCTCAAACTGACGCGCAAGGTGCTTGACCATGCTTCAGATTTTGACGCCTTTGGAGTGAGAATGGGTAGATCATAAAGGCTGCATCTAGATACTGTTGGTAACATTTAAGAGTGCCATTTTCAAACAGATCACACTGTAGAAATTCATATAAAATCTCCTAACCTTAACCTCTTGACCTGTGGGCAGATTTGATTGCAATGCAGGAGGTTAAAGGAAAAACTGATCATTTCAAATGAAAGGTCTCTGAGGTCTGCGTTCATAAAATGGCCAGAAGCACATTAGATTATTAATTAACATCCTGGCTACTCTGAAAAAAAAAAGACCACATTCCCCTACTGTGAAGTAGCTGACGGTCTTGTTAATGGTTATTATTGAAGATGAGCTGATTAACGCTCATTAGGGAGAATACATGATTAAAACTGTGCTTTTGTAAACTTATGTTGATCACAGTTGGCAACTGCAAAGCCTTCAGCAAAATACAGTTTAGTGCTGACTCTTTTTTCTGCAGATCTAAACCCTCACATCATCTCCTTAGTGTAATGATTGTAACTCTGGCATTGCTTCTGAAATACCTCCAACTTTCAGACGGAGGTATTACCTGATTTATTTATATTAAGCAACACTTTAGGAGCCCTACTTATAAGACAGTTCTCCCAAAATTGAAATTCTGTCACGGTTTGCTCACCCAGACGCTCTACATAAGACAATAGCGTCATTATTCAACTGATTTTGTTCAGTGCTTTTTCAGTTTACTTCCATTACTGCACCGATGTTCATCAATTACGAAACGAGTGCAATTCACCTATAAGCAGCTCTGTAAAAGATAATAGCGTCATTATTCAGCTCAAGTCAATCACTTCAGATTAATAAAAGTGTCAATAGTGCAAAATTCATTAAATACTAAATGAGTTCTTTTCAGTCATAAAGCAGAAGACAATAGTCTAATAATTTAGCTCGGTTTCATTTCACTGTTGATTTGTTTTCAGCTCTGTAAAAGCGTCAGTATTGCAAAGGTAGTCACTATATTTCCATCCACATACTTTTAAGCTCATTTTCGAATATTGCAATAAAAATGCTTAATTGAAATGGCAAAATGCACATCAATTTTGAAAATGCACATAAAGACGTAGGTGATTAGTGATAAAAACACATTTACTAAATAAATTTGAGCATGTACAGATACATCAAAAAGTCTATTTTTTTCAATTGTTTCTGCAGGTTTCACCAAATTAAACTTTTTAAGACATTTTTAAGACCATAATGAATGAAATTTTAGACTCATAAATAGCTTAACTCAAAGAAATTTCTCAAATGGTTCAGGGCGAATAGATTGTTATTTGCCCTATTAAAAAATATGTATAATTTAATACATTTAATAATACAATAAAAAATTCATTATAAAAAAATAAAATATTTTAGATATTTCTTAGCATATTGTAAATATTGTGTAAGAACAAGAAAGCTCTACTTGTATCAATACACTTTATTCCAACATAAACTTTCTTTAAAATAAAAAAAGAACAAATGTTTTAAAAGTTTTCAAATCTATAATAGACTAAATCTATCCACAACAATCTGTCCAGGTCGGTGTCTTTAGCAGTAAACACATGGAGCACTTTTAATCAAATGTTATTATAAGGAAAATAATTAAAGATAAACAAGTTAAAAATGACCTTTTTAAATAAAAAGTATGTATGGCTTTTGGTCAGATCGGGTTAAAGACCTACAATACAATATTTCAGTAAATTTAAGACTTTTTAAGGCCTAACATTTAGATTTTGAGATTTAAGACATGTTAAGACTTTTAAAGACCTCACAGAAACCCTGAGATCATGATGCATTAATGAACAACCAGTGGACTTGAAATGTTTCAAAATGTTTTGAAATGTTGTTTTGCTCATTACAAAAGCCAAAGCTCTTTATCAATGTGTTTTTTTTATAAAGTATCAAAAGTGGTAACTTTTGATAATTTTGGTATTACTACCACCCAGAACTGTCATGAACAGTGATTTTATATGTGATTTATTATATAAGGAAAAAGGCCCACAGTGACATTTTGTACCACAGCAAATTTAATATTTGGTGTCAATTCATCAGGAAATTATGATTTTGTTCTCTTTGACTCATTGGATGGAAATGATGCTGTATTCGTGATTGTTTTCAGGAATATGCCAGTTTTGCACTCAAGTCCAATTTGCATCGTTATATATGTGATATATATGTATGTATATATGTATGTATATGTGTGTGTTCAACAGAAAAATAAATCTACTCAACCCAGGCTCATTATGAAAATGTAGTGCTATATATATTTCTGGAGAGTTGTTTGTTTTCGCGAGGCCACTGTTTATGCTTTTTGAGACCTCAAATATCTCTTGCGAGTGTCTGCTGTTTTTGCATAAATTCACCAGAGGCCGCTGTTGACTGACTGACTGACTCACTGACCATTTGACTGACCCACCCCCCTCTCCTCTGAACCCAACCAACAGTTTTAAAAAGCAATCCAGAAAAGCCCTTGCCTGATTTTTACTACATTTTCACAGATTTTACCACTTCCTCACCTTGTTATTTACTTGTTTATTTTTGGGTTCTGTTTTTGTCCTACCTACTTTCTGAAACCGTTCTTTGAAAGACTCAAACCCCATTGTTGTAGTCAACTTCTCTCAGCATCTCAAGTCCGCTGACATACATGGCGAGCTACTGGACAAACACAGCAGGGAAACCAGTCCATACGATAGGTAAGCGGTCAGCTGGTAAGAGCGAAAAGGAATGGCGTCATACCACGAAATGCAGCCAGACGTTCCTCTGACTACATAATTACCCATCTCCAGAAATTTATATAAGGGTACGTTTTTAGAAGGAGCCTACGCTGAGAAAAAATCTCTGTAAGCAATTGAAGGTGAGTAAATGATGAGAGCATTTGCATTGTCATTTTTTTTTTTTGTTGTGTAAAACGATTTCGGCATATGCTTTACACAGTGGATGCCCTTCAACCCAGTATTAGGAAACACCCATACACACTCATTCACCCATACATAATCAAACACTACAACCAATTTAGTTTATTCAATTCACCTATTCACCTTATTCTCCGTGTATGAGCAGGCGCCGCCATTTGATTCTTTTTGGCTTCAGACATCCGGTCTCATTTACTTCCATTCATTTTTAGATGTTAAAAACAGCTCGAAACAGCCAGAAGGGTCGGACCA
Source organism: Danio aesculapii (assembly GCF_903798145.1). NCBI lineage: Eukaryota > Metazoa > Chordata > Actinopteri > Cypriniformes > Danionidae > Danio > Danio aesculapii. The sequence goes on along the minus strand of NC_079437.1, from coordinate 52,555,180 downwards.
TTTTATAAATGTGGGCCGGTGAATTTGTAATTTAAAAAAAAAAATGTATGTGTATTATTTTTACATGCAGGCAGCTTTTATATCTTGCAAGATATGAATATTATGATGATGACAACAGTAAAAATAATAATAAATGTTAAGCATTGGCCCAATCGGCAACAGCCGGCTGGTTTTAAGATGGGCCGACCCAATCTGACGCAATCAGAGGTTACGTGGACGTAATCAAAATCTGGCAAGAATGTCAAACAAACAGTATAAATGCAACACAAGCTAGTTGTCAGAGATGAACCGTAAAAAAGGAAAGGCAGGGCCGAAAAGCTAAGAGAAAGCTCAGAGTAGGCTCTAAAATCTGACGCTGTCAAATGCATAAAATTAACTGAAATATTCTCAAAAAGGGGCAACGCGGTGGCGCAGTGGGTAGTGCTGTTTGGGTCTGCCTCACAGCAAGATGGTCGCTGGTTTAAGCCTCGGCTGGGGCATTTCTGTGTGGAGTTTGAATGTTCTCCCCGTGTTCGTGTGGGTTTCATCTGGGTGCTCCGGTTTCCGGTCCAAACACATGTGCTATAGATGAATTGGGTAAGCTAAATTGTCCATAGTAAATGTGTGTGAATGTGTGTGTATGGGTGTTTCCCAGTGATGGGTTGCAGCTGGTAGGGCATACACTGTGTAAAACATGTGCTGGATAAGTTGGTGGTTCATTTCGCTGTGGGGACCCCAGATTAATAAAGGGACTAAGCCGAAAAGAAAATGAATGAATGAAATGAATGTAAGTATAAATTTGTTATAAATGGGTTGTTTTTGTTCCAGTCACATTCATTAATACATTAATACACATACATCTGTACACCGATATAAGTAGTGAATGTACATGTCCGTGGGTGAGGCTGTGTCGGTGTGGTAATGTGGGCTGGTGTGGCTACAGTGCCAGGGCTGTTTTTTTGTCCCAGTTCGCCTCTGCAACACGGGGAGAACAAGCAAACCCCACACAGAAATACCAACAGACCCAGCCAGGACTCAAACCACCAACCTTTTTGCTGTGAGGCGACAGTGCTAACCACTGAGCCACCTTGCCACCCCATGTGTTTACATATGCGAGTAAAATAAAACCTAATTCAAACATTTAAAACTGTAACGAGGTCGTGAAGGATCCAACAGTTGTATCTGGGAAACGAAGGGGGTGCATTTGTAGGAGCCTCGATGACGCATGCACCATTCGAATGTATCCTTCGGAGGATGAAGCCTCTGAAATGAGACATAGCTAATGTCAGTGTGGCTATCCTAATAATATTATTTATCATATCATTTACTGTGATATTATGGAAAGGAGCGACCAGTTCAGCTCTTCAGACATCTTCTTTTGGTTTGTTGTTTGTTTTTCCAGGTTGGAACGACATGAGGGGGAGTGAAAGATGACAGAATCTTCATTTTTGGGTCTAAGTGGGCGATCTTGTCCAGACTCAGACATGTCTATAATACCCGGAGAAAGCTATTTGTTAGCACTCTCATTCATCTCGATCAGGTCAATTCTGTAATGAATGTCCTGGTCTCTGTGACATCTCAAGCCAGCAGGCAGGGTCCATTTCACACTTTTAAGAGCCTTCCAGAAACAACAGGAAAAAAAAAATCTATATTTTGCCAGAATACACACATCTTTTTTTTTCAAGAGTCATGTTAAGCAAAATCTCTAAACTATTAGCCAGAATAGGAAACAATATATCTTTCTACATTTAAATTCTGTTTATCTATTGTGGTTTAACATGCCGGTTCCTATTTACACTTGAGCATTTCATTCAGTTTGTCTGATCAGACAGCTTTTCGTTTAGAAAAATCAGTTTATAATAATTTGTGAGATTATAATCAGAATGGGCTCTATGTACAGCTAATGATTTTCAGCCAATGATAAACTTCCGGTGAAAGCTTAATGTGACTATTTTCAATTTCATAAGGTTTCTTCTACCGCAAGGATGTTGTAATGTAATTAAAATACATTCAGTTAAATAGACTTAAGCATTCATTTAGTTGTTCAAGTGTAAAACGAGATGAAAGACCATGTAACCTAACCATATAACCTATCCTGACTCTAATGTCGTCAGGATCAGCAGGTGACTGCAGAAACTCTATTGAAAATACTGGGGTAAAATAAACTGTCAAATTTGAAAGACATCCCAGGGGAAAATGGAATTTAATGCAATGCTTCTTGTACATTTCAGGACACTCTTTATATTGTATATCTATCAGGCAGTGAAGATAACTGATTTTTAAAGAAATCAGACCTTAAACGTGACAATTTCTTAATGGGAAGACAGTTCACCGTAAGCACTGAGGCTGGCTGAATTTAAAAGTCTGTGTGCACACACCCCTGTTATGCAGCGGACAGGAGACAGAGGTAAGGAAACGTTAGGGTGTTTATTAAATGACAACAAGGAGCACATGAAGGATAGCCAGGAGGATCAGGAATGATGTTGGGGTCTTTTCCTCCGTGGCTGGGTAACAGGAATACACGAGGATGGACAGCACACACCAGATACAGCTGACAGAGGATGACACAGACTTGGAAGGACTGGAAGACAGGACGATTCGGGAGGACCAGGAAGACTAGGAGGAATACAAAGAGAACAGGTAAGTAAATCGTTTGTTTTAGCTGAGGATGACTACGCTGAGTGGTCGCTCAGTTGTCCGCTTTCGTCGAGACGAGCCCGGACAATGAGCGACTGGAGTGCTGTGCTTTTATCTGGTGCTCGTGAATGTGATGCAGCTGTGTGCTCATTAGAAGTCAGGTGATGGTGATCTTCGTGAGTGGGGATCGTGAGAGCCTGACCAATCCGTGACAGTACCCCCCTCCCCAGGGCCCGCTCCTGAGGGCCGACACCTCCGACGCCGTGGTGGTCTCCCTCTGCCTCTAGGCGCTGGGAACTCAGGGTGGCTCTCATGAAACTCCACCATGAGACTAGGATCGAGAATATCAGCTCTGGGAACCCATGTCCTTTCTTCGGGGCCGTACCCTTCCCAGTCCACCAGGTACTCCAACTGGCCACCACGACGTCGGGAACGCAAGATCTCCTTCACTGCGTAGACGGCTCCTTCTTCTAGGAGCAGTGGAGGAGGGGGTTCCTCTTCGTGGTCAGGCTCTGTGGAGGGAAGAACAGGATCGTGATAGGGTTTCAGGAGTGATACGTGGAATGTAGGGTGAATACGGTAGTGAGAGGGTAATTGTAGTTTGTAGGTGACGGGGTTAACCTGTTCCACGATGGTGAAGGGACCAACAAATCGGGGACTTAACTTGCGAGAGGGCAGTCGCATGCGTATGTCCCGGGTGGATAGCCACACCTTTTGTCCGGGTGTGTATCTGGGTTCTTCAGACCTTCTCCTATCGGCGGTTACTTTGCTTCGACGGACTGCCCTCTGCAGATGTTGATGAGCCTCGTCCCAGACTCTCTCGCTCTCCCGGAACCAGTGATCCACTGCGGGGACATCAGATGGTTCGCCATCCCAGGGAAAGAGCGGTGGTTGGAAGCCCAGGACGCACTGGAATGGCGTGAGTCCGGTGGAGGGTTGCCGCAGTGAATTTTGGGCATATTCTGCCCAGCCCAAATACTGGCTCCAGGAGTTCTGGTGACCACTGCAGAAGGTCCTCAGGAACCGTCCCACCTCCTGAATCTTCCTCTCTGTCTGCCCGTTGGTTTGGGGATGATATCCAGAAGAGAGGCTGACGGCCACACCTAGGAGCTTGAAGAAGGCTTTCCATAGACGTGAGATGAACTGTGGACCTCTGTCCGACACAATATCTTCTGGAATACCAAATGACCTGAAGACTTGATTAAAGATATTGTCGGCAGTTTCAAAGGCTGTGGGAAGACCTTTCAGAGGGATTAGTTTGACAAACTTTGAGAATCTATCTACTATGACTAGAATACAGGTATTACCTTCTGACGAAGGGAGGTCAGTGATAAAGTCCACTCCTAGGTGTGACCAGGGACGGTTCGGAATCGGCAAGGGATGGAGCTTTCCAGCGGGTAGATGACGTGGGCTCTTGGATTGGGCACAGTCCTTACAGCCCTGAACATATTGCCTCACATCCCTTGCCATGTTTGGCCACCAGAATCGTTGGGATACTAGCGAGAGAGTATTGTTGATCCCTGGATGTCCAGTGCCTAGCGAGGTATGTAAGGAGTGGATCAGATCTACCCGGTGTTCAGGTGGTATGAACTGCCGATGAGGAGGGCATCCCGGCGGAGCAGGGGCGTCCGGAGTGGCAACGACTGGAGGAGCGTTCCAGGTGATCGGACAAATGGAGATGTGTTCGGGAAGAATCTTCGTTGGGAGTTCTTCATGATCGTGATGCTCGTGTAAACGAGAGAGAGCGTCTGCTCTTAGATTCTTGGGTCCTGGACGATAGGAAATGGAGAAATCAAAACGTGAGAAGAAAAGTGACCATCTGGCTTGACGTGGACATAGTCTCTTGGCCTCTTTGATGTATTGGAGGTTTTTGTGATCTGTGATCACCTGGAACGGATGTTTGGCTCCCTCCAACCAGTGACGCCACTCCTCCAAGGCTAGCTTGATTGCTAGAAGCTCCCTGTCTCCTATGCTGTAATTCTGCTCCGCCGGGCTCAACTTCCGAGAGAAATAGGCACAGGGATGCAGTCGGGGCGGTGTATCATGATGTTGAGATAATACTGCCCCGACGCCGGTGGTGGATGCGTCCACTTCCACCACGAAAGGAAGATTTGGGTCAGGATGAGTCAGGAGTGGGGCCCTTGTGAACTCCTTCTTAAGAAGGCGGAAGGCTGCGGCTGCTTCTTTGGTCCACTCCAGTCCTTTGGGTTTACCCTTGAGGAGATTAGTGAGAGGTGATGTAATCCTGCTGTAGTCCTTGATAAACCGTCTATAAAAGTTAGCAAACCCAAGAAACCTCTGGAGCTCCTTAATGGAAGTGGGTTCTGACCAGGATAGAACAGCCTCAATTTTCTTCCCATCCATACGTATACCGGTTTGGTCAATGATGTATCCCAAGAAATGAATCGACTTCTGGTGGAATGAGCATTTCTCCGCTTTGAGGTAGAGGTGATGTTCTCTCAATGTGTGTAGGACCTCCGCAACGTGTTGGCGATGTTCGGCCTCACTCCGGGAGTAAATGAGGATGTCATCTATGTACACTATTACACAGTGGTGAAGAAACTCCCGGAGGACTTCATGAATGAAGTTTTGGAATACGGAGGGGGCGTTGACCAGACCGTAAGGCATGACCTCATATTCATAGTGGCCAGTAGGGGTCACGAATGCTGTCTTCCATTGGTCCCCCTCACGTATTCTTATCAGATTATACGCGCTGCGGAGGTCCAATTTAGTGAAGACTTTAGCTTCTCGGAGCTGTTCCAAAGCGGCTGGTACCAGAGGAAGAGGATATCGGTATTTTACTGTACCGTTATTTAGGACCCTGTAGTCGATGCATGGACGCAGCCCTCCGTCCTTCTTGGCCACAAAGAAGAAGCTTGAGGCGGCTGGTGATTTTGAGTGACGTATGTACCCCTGACTCAGAGCCTCCCTTATGTAATCTTCCATTGCCTGATTCTCTGGAAGCGAGAGCGGGTAGATCCTACCTCTTGGCAACTGGGCATCTGGAACTAGGTCGATCGCGCAGTCCCATGGCCGATGCGGCGGTAGCTGGGAAGCTCTCTTGGGGCAGAAGACATCATGAAAGGAGCTGTACTCCTTAGGAATGTGGATAGACTGCTTCTCAGGAGGGCTCTCGACCGATGTTGCAAACAAAGAAATGGGGTTCCGACCTTGAAGAGGGAGATTTGGAAAACAGGCAGGTGTACATCCAGATCCCCATTTCTTTATCTCTCCTGTGCCCCAAGAGATGATGGGATCGTGCTTCACCAGCCACGGGCGCCCTAGAATGATGTCCATATTTGCACCCTCCAGAACCAGAAATTGAATCCTCTCTTGATGTAACAACCCCACTTGAAGAAGGATGTCTTCGCATTGTCGATGGATACGGGTCGAAGATCGAGTGCACTGGGTTATCGGTTGTATCTGGTATATATGCGAGGACGCCTCAGTACGGAGGTGGAGTTGACGACAGAGGGATTGGGAGATGAAGTTCCCTGCTGACCCGGAGTCGATGAGGGCTGTGACAAGGAGAGAAATAGAGGCAGTAGTTATTTGTACGGTGGTAGTAAGTGGTTTACATTGTTCAATATTCGTACTGAATACACTCACTGAAGTCCGAATGGGACGAAGGGGACACTCCATACGGGTGTGTCCACTGACACCGCAGTATAGACACAGACCCCGGGTCAGCCTCCTCTGTCGTTCCGCTGATGTCAGTCTTCCAGACTCTATTATCATGGGTTCTGGTTCTGGAGAGGCTGTTGACTCAGGCGATTGGAGGAGTGCAGACGAGGGGGTGATGGTGTCCTGTTGATAGGAACGGAGACGATCGGAACATCGGAGAGAATGTTGGATGAATCTCTCCAGACCCATTGTATCATCTAATGTGGCCAGTTGGATTCGGAGAGTGGGTTCCAAGCCGAGCCGGTACGTGGTCAACAACGATCTCTCATTCCATCCACTTGCAGCTGCTAGAGTGCGAAACCGGAGAGCATATTCCTGTGTAGATAGAGTACCTTGCTTTAGATGATACAGCTGCTCTCCAGCGGCTACTTCCCCATCAGAACGTCCAAACACCTCTTTGAAATACTCCGTGAAGGTAGTGATGGAATTCATGACCGGCCCGGCTTGGTTCCAGATCGTCTCAGCCCATTTAAGTGCAGGTCCAGAGAGTAGAGATACGATGTAGGCGATCTTCGACTTATCTGTGGGATATAGAGAAGGTTGCATTTCGAATATGAGGGAACATTGTAACAGAAAACCATTGCACTCCCCCGCTCCGCCTGAGTAGGGCGCTGGTCGGGCCATGGGACTGGAAGGAAGGGCCGAAGAAGAAACTGTGGAGGCGGAAGTGCTCGGTGCTGGTGGTGCGTTGGAAAGTGGAGCTGGTGGCTGTAGAATCCGCTTCAACTGGTCCACCAGCTCTTGAAGGTGATCGGGGGTGCTCATGTTGTCGTCGTTATGGGTCCGGGCTTCTGTTATGCAGCGGACAGGAGACAGAGGTAAGGAAACGTTAGGGTGTTTATTAAATGACAACAAGGAGCACATGAAGGATAGCCAGGAGGATCAGGAATGATGTTGGGGTCTTTTCCTCCGTGGCTGGGTAACAGGAATACACGAGGATGGACAGCACACACCAGATACAGCTGACAGAGGATGACACAGACTTGGAAGGACTGGAAGACAGGACGATTCGGGAGGACCAGGAAGACTAGGAGGAATACAAAGAGAACAGGTAAGTAAATCGTTTGTTTTAGCTGAGGATGACTACGCTGAGTGGTCGCTCAGTTGTCCGCTTTCGTCGAGACGAGCCCGGACAATGAGCGACTGGAGTGCTGTGCTTTTATCTGGTGCTCGTGAATGTGATGCAGCTGTGTGCTCATTAGAAGTCAGGTGATGGTGATCTTCGTGAGTGGGGATCGTGAGAGCCTGACCAATCCGTGACAACCCCGTTCTAAATCTTGCAGTGCTGACATTTTACTTAGTTCTGACTTCTTGACTAATCTGTGAGTCAGTATTAAATTAAAATCTCACAATTTTGCTATTATATTCTTACAATTCTGACTTTTCTTAACATTTCAAGTTTATATTTAACTTTTACCTTCAATTTTGATGAAAAAAAACATACATTTGCAATAGCAAGATTATACTTATTAATTATTGAATTTCTCACTATTTATAACTTGCAAATCAGATTTTTTTTTGTATTTAAGTGTATTTATATCTTAGAGGGGAAAAAAGATGGATATGAGATGAGTTGAGATATAAATTTATAATCAGATTGCATAATACTGCTGTTTCTTCCCATAATTTTGAGTTTATATCTCACCAATCAGTAAGATATTTTCGTCACAAACACTTACCTTATATCTTTCAATTTTGATTTATAAACTTACAAAGAAAATGCAACTCTGAATACTGAATACCAAAAATAATGGTTGTATTAACCCAATGTTCATGTAAAATATGTACACTGTATATGGAACTGTTTTCAATACAATTTAAATAGTTTTTTTTAAACCAACTGTTGGGTTTGTCCATATTTGTCCTAACATTTGGTAAATACAACCTAGCATTGTTTTTTTTAGAATGTATCTTGTCATTTTGAGTATTATTTAATTCTGAGAAATAAAAATAAATAATGACTGTGCAAAATAAACACACAATTAAAAAATGTTAGTTCATGGAGTCTACGTTGCAGTTATGACTTTTTTATTAACTTTATAGAACTTTATATCTCACAAGTTTTGTGAGAAGTTAATGTTGAGCAGTTATGGAAAAAAAGAAACATCAAAAATGTAATGCAATATATTCAATCTCACAATTCCAAATTGAATATCTTGCTGTGCTCAGCATATACAAGTACACCCCTCATAAATCTCTCATTTAAATAAATGTTTTCCATAGTAAGCTTTACAATATTATTTTTGTGAATATACATTAGTTTAGTCAGTACTGAAACCAAATCTGGAGCTAATCTAACGGTCCAAAATTAGTAGCCCAAATGTAAATGTTATAGAAAAATATTAAATACAAAATGTGAAAAGAGAAAAATTAAAGAAAATTGTTGACATTTTGTAGTTTGTAACCCCCCTCTCCAATATTTCACATTAATTTTAATAAATACGTCTGTTTAATAAACCTGTTTTGTTGCCAAAATATTTGACCTACAGTTGAAATCAGACTTGTTAAACCCCCTTTGATTTTTTTTCTGTTTTAAATATTTCCCAAATGATGTTTAACAGAGCAAGGAAATTTTCACAGTATGTCTGATAATTTATTTTCTTCTGGAGATAGTTTTATTTGTTTTATTTTAGCTAGAATAAAAGCAGTTTTTCATTAAAAAACATTTTAAGGTGAAAACTATTAGCTCCTTTAGGCTCTTTTTTTTTCAATAGTTACAGAACAAACAATCATTATACAATAACTTGCCTAGTTACCCTAACCTGCCTAGTTAACCTAATTAACATAGTTAAGCCTTTAAATGTCACTTTAAGCTGTATAGAAGTGTCTTAAAAATATCTAGTAAAATATTATGTACTGTCATCATGGCAAATATATAAAAAAATCTGTTATTAGAGATGAGTTTTTAAAACTATTATGTTTAGAAATGTGCTGAAAAAATCTTATTTCCATTAACCAGAAATTGTGGGGAAAAATAAACAGGGGGGGTAATAATTCAGGGGGGCTAATAAGTCTGACTTTAACTGTATATTCATTGAGAAATTGATAAAACTATTCATTTTGAAAAATGGGGGGGGTACTTACTTTGCTGAGCACTGCATATTTTTTTCAGGATTTGTGGCAGAAAATAAAAAGCTTTTATAAATGCCTTCAAAACTGTAACAATAAATCTATAAAAGTGTTATACTGTGTGGTAGCCAAACACCGCTTCACTTTCTTATCTGTGAAATGAACTGATAATAAAGTGATATGAGCTTTATATAATGCACTGAAACTAAAAGTTGAATTTAGATTTGTCTTGCAGTGATATTAGGCCAAGTATAAACTGAATTTTTTTTAAGATCAGAAATGAATCTGACCATAGAAAATACATAGTACATATAAATAGACCATAAATATTAAAAGGTTAAACATAACCTGCAGTAGCACAGCTAACGTTAAAATGAGCGAACTCAAATAAATCCCACAGAATGTATTGAGAAGAGACATTTATTGTAAATAAGTTTTGTGATGTTAACAGTACAACAGTGCTTAAACTTTCAACTTCCACATAGAAATGTTACATAGAGTACGTTGTTTGAAAAAAAAATGTACCTTAGTGTAATAAATATGATCCACCGGCAGTAGGATAAGCCAAAGTGTTTTTGTTTCCCAGACGCTTCGTTTGGCATCACCAATACAAAGCACACCGAAATACACACAGTATTATGACTAACTCAATACTATATTGACACATTTTCATTTTCAAATAAACCCGAATAACAAAATAACCCTTCAATAAAAGACACTCAGATTTACGGTATAATTTGAGCTTGCGCGGATATTGGTTTGGCGGGAATCCTCAACGCTTGGTCTATGTGATTTACAATACTGACCACTATACTGGACAACTTGGTCTGATCCGCAACTACTATGCTACTACTTACAAATATCAAGTTACTGTGATACTGTTCTGGCATTATGTGAAGAATATGAGAACATCGTATCATAAAAGAGCCCGACACTTTAGTAGTAAACCATTATTACCAAAATAACAAGTAATTCAATTAATTCAGCAGTGGCTTTCTACTTGTCAACTGTATTTGAGGTATTACTTTTCAAAACATAGTCACATTTGTATGTGTGTGTGTGTGTGTGTTTTAAAATGAACCGTTTACAGACACAAACGGACAAACTAACATCAATATCAACTGCGATGGTGTTGTGGAGATTTTCAGATGTGAAATAAAGGGCGATATCGTTTTTGCACAGCTTGCCTGTACATGTCAGTGTATTTTCAGTGAGAGTCGGAATGCATTCGCTCAACAGATCACAGCGTTAAAGTTGTTCTGCTTATATATTCAGCCCTTTTGTGGTGTAATGTATTGGTTTGACGCGTCTCGAATTAACGAGACCTTGCGCTGATGTCAAATGATAATTCAATTCTTTAAATGCGTTTATCCACAGCCAACCCAAAACCGATACAAGGAAACAGATGCATATGTTAAAACCATGAAAGCAAGACCTAGTTTGTGTTTATGAACAGCAAAGGCACAATGAGAGGTGGAAACAGCAATCAGACATAAGACTACCCCCTATGTAGAATCAAAGTAGCATGCGGTTTCATACATTTCAATAGACCGAGAGGCTAATTCACTGAACAGTTGTGCCACTTTTTTTTCTTGTGAGGTATTTTAGAGACAAAAACTTTCAAAGGGAGGTCACACAGAACATGTTTTTTTTTCTCATTCTAATGCAATACTTTTTCATTATTAACCCGGAAACGTAACCCTAAAATGGGTCGAATATGGACAAATCAAATATTGGGTTAATTTTTTAACCCTTTAACTGCCTGCTCTACCAAATAGTTGACCATGTTTTGACTGTTTTAAATAATGACTGTTAAAGTCATTAAAAAGACTGACTGCTTTGATGATTTACACTGTTGGTTTACAAAAAATAAATAAAAATAAAAATCTAACAAACATAATCTCGTTGTGCTACTACGCTTGATTTTGGTTTTATTATAAAAAAATAACAAGAACACATGTTAAATGAGAATGTGAATTATTTTAATAGGTAAATATATAAAGAACTTTTAGTGTTCATAAATGTTTTATTTTGATAGTTTTTTTTTTTTAAATTACACTTCAGATTTTCAGATTTCTCATAGCATACAGTATGTAATATTTCTGGCACTTTTACCATAAACCAACATATCTACCATTTGGTTGAGGTTGATATTTTTGAAATTATGGCATGTGTTGAAAAAAATGCATTGAGTGTGTTAACTAGCGACATAAGGAGTGAAGGATTTTTTTTTTTTTTTAAATGCAGAGTCATGTGAGATGCAGCAAAAAGATCCAAATCTATCTTGTGTTTAACTTGCAAGCAGTTTTGACAAGTTATGTAAAGCAAGAAATTACAAATACTCAAATTACTGTAATTGAGCAGTTTTCTCTGCAATTGTAATTTACTTAGTAGTTTTAAAAATGTGTACTTTTATTTTACCTTCAGGACATTTTTAGTGCTGTATCGATACTTTTACTCCTTTACTTTCCTTCAACCTGCAGTCACTACTTTATTTTTTATTGTCTATGGGATAAGAAAAATCAGTCCTGTGACTCCAGTCCAATCAAATCGCACATAGAAGTAAAGAGGTAAATTATATCATAATGAATTACCTCAAGACGTGAGCTTTATAATTGCAGCAAACTGTTTGGTAGCATTAAAAGTGTCCAAGAAAATGTCCAAAATCTTTACACGCATTGACCCAATGACTGTTTAGATGCATGTCACTGATGAGAAGATGACAGATGTTTACTGTATGGCCGAAATGGCCTTAAACACTTTATTATTAAAGTCTAATCATATTACAGCTTGACGTCGTGTAGACGTTTCCACTATGACGTCTATCAGACGTTAGATTTTGGTTTCCATACCTGACGAATAAATGTCAGTATTTGACGTCAGTATGACGCTGGTTTAAGATGTTGGCTCACAGTTGGATTTTGGTCACTTTCTAACACAATCTTAAATAAACCAAATATCAACGTGCATTTTACTAAATGCACTACAGAATGTTATGTTTACACACATCACAGCTTTTCACAGAGTAATACTCACTACTCTTGAGTACTTTTGAAAAGGCTACTTTTTACCCATACTTTGAGTAATATTTACAACAGATACTTTTACTTTACATGCACTACATTTTTAAGCAAGTAATGGTACTTTTTACTTGAGTATGATTTTTCTGTATTCTTTCCACCATTGGTATTGATCTAACACTGGGTTAAGATAACCCAGCAAGTGTATCCCAGAAAGCATTTTTGTTTGTTCAAAAAACATGTAATATATGTCCAAACATAGACATATTGGCTAACACAGTAGTAAAATTTGGACAGTCAAATTTATGTTATAGATCAAAATAGCCTAGTCTTCAAACAGACAGGAATGAATTACACACAGTAAAATTCAATGTCTAGCCAGCGTCTAAGGACAACGTCCAATAATGACGTCAAATTACGTTGAAATTTGGTTGATTTTAGGTTGGGTTGGAAAGTGACCAAAATCCTACATCTGATAGATGTCATAGTGGTAACGTCCACACAACGTCAAGGTGTAACATGATTAGATGTTGAATTTTGGTTGATTTCAGGTTGATATTAGGTTGGATGTTGGACATTAATGTCAGCCTGATGTTGGATTGTGACGTCAACCCGATTTTCATTTCTAAACAAAATACAACATCTCCACGACATTGGGGTACAACGTCAAAATGACGTCATGTTGATGTCCTGTGCCTGTAGGGATCTGTTTACTTGATGACTATTTTAGCTTTAAGCTATTCTTATTCACTGTTTCCAATTTGTGTAACATTAGAAAGCAACTGACAAAAACTAAAATAATAAATCAGTCATAACCGTCTGACTGAAAAAATACCTGGAAATGTATTTTTCAAACTCTTTATGACTATACCTTCAAATTGATTTGTACAATTCTTATTTCATGTGACATATTGTCCTTCACACTTCGATTCTAAGGCAGATAAACACAACAATCAAATTTGGTTTGACAATCTAAACAAGACTTTGTTGAACAACCAACCATAATATGAAATTAGAATGTAATATCTACACTCTCCGGCAACTTTATTATGTACACCTTACTAGTACCAGGTTGGGCCCCTGTTTGCCTTCAGAAATGCCTTAATCCTTCGTGGCATAGATTCAAAAAGGTACTGGAAATATTCCTCAGAGATTTTGGTCTATATTGACATGTTAGCATCATGCAGTTGCTGCAGATTTGTCGGCCGCACATCCATGATGTGAATCTCCCGTTCCACCACATCCGAAAGGTGCTCTATTGGACTGACATCTGGGGAGGCCATTTGAGTATAGTGAACTCATTGTTATGTTCAAGAAACCAGTCTGAGATGATTCACACTTTTTGACATGGCATGTTATCCTGCTGGATGTAGCCATCAGAAGATGGGTACACTGTGGTCATAAAGGGATGGACCGGGTCAGCAACAATACTCAAGTAGGCTGTTGCTCATGATGCTCAATGGTACTAATGGGCCCAAAGTGTGGCAAGAAAATACCCCTCACACTATTACACCAGCAGCAGCAGCAGCCTGAACCACTGATACAAGGCAGGATGAATCTGTGCTTTCATGTTGTTGACCATGTCTACATGCCTAAATGCATTGAATTGCTGCCATGTGATTGACTGATTAGAAATTTGCGTTAACGAGCAGTTAAACAGGTGTACCTAATAAAGTGGCCGGTAAGTGTATGTGCATCATAGTGATGCATGTACATATTCAAATTAGGCAGAAATTATGCTTAGCATAACTAAGTGTAAACAACAACACAAATCATCTTTATTTTAAATTAAGTGTAAAAGAAAATGATGTGAGTTAGTAAATGAAGCAACAAGATTACTAGACAAATCCTAACCATAGAAAGCTTCATAGTCAACAATGTGGGTCTGTAAGAAGCAAAGCTCACACAGAAAAACACTTTCAAACCAATCTCTATTAAATTCTGGAATTATGCAATGACTATAATTATATTATGGTGTGAATACATCTTAAAGTGGCAAGTATTTTAGAAGGTGGCTACTTCGCTTTTATTCATCCACAGCTTGTGCCAACAGTCCAGAACATAGTGCTACAAGATGGCCAATGCTCAACAGTGTCAGATTGAGGCCTTGTAGTTTTATTTTTCATCAAACCAAAGAGCATAGAATCACCAAGAGGTGACACTCTAGTGCGATTTGGTAAACAGCCACTAGATGGCGCGGCGGCCATTTCGGAATGAAGATTCCGATAGAACGTCTGTAAAATAAACTATTAAAGTGCTGATGATTGTGACAGTAAGTGTTGTGTTGTCGTCTTTCAGATTGTATCTCAGCTTTAATGTGCTTTTTAAATAAATAAATAAAAAACAAAACAGCTGCTTACCATCGCGACAGCTATAAGATCTAATGGATGGCCAATCGCTTTCACTCCAAAATGGCGGGCCTGTTGCTGGGCACTGCTGTTGCAATGGAACGTTCTATTGAGTGTCGCCTCTTGGTCATTAAGCTCTTTGATCAAACTGGCCACATCTTGCATTTTTCAAAGTGAAGACATGTTCAGTGTGAACGACCCCTTGAGTTACATTCACAGAGTTCGTCCAAATTGCTATCAAATCTTACTGTGAAAATTTGCTATGTAATTGTGGCCATCCTTCAGTGAAAACACCCTTTGCTAACACCCTTATTTGCACTTAGCATATGCAAATTATAGCTTTAAATTATTTAAATAGTATTTTTAAATCTGTTTTATTTTTCTTTGGACATTAAGGTGCTGTCACACTAGATTTGATCATGTAAAAACTCTTAAAAAAATTATATTGTTTTTTTGCTAGCACTCATTGTTATTCTATAGGTGAACTAGTAATCTGCGCAAGTTAATCCACTGAAAACAAATGTTTGTTTCAGTTATTTGAACAAAATCTGTCCATTTTGCATTTGAAATGGCAGTCTTTCTCTGTTGACGTCAGTTTGACAGCTTCAGCCACAATATTCTTAGCCAAGCCCTTCTTACCGGTAGTTTGCTACAAGTGAATGATACACAAAAAGAAAGCTCCGCCCCTGCTCAATATTCCATTTCAGTTGAAAGTACATCAACATACTGAAATAAAAGTCTCAGAAACTTCCAGTTCATACAGACTATAGGATGAGTTGTTTCGGTCACGTGACCTCTGTGCTAAAACGATGCTATTAAGCTAATCAATTATTAAATTGATTAACCTGCATTTATTTCAAACAAGCACATAATCTACATCAAGATTTCATGTTTAAGATTGTACAGGCAAATTGAGCCCCTGGAATCCAGCTGTGAAGATCTTTTTAGCTGCATGCTGGATCTTGACATTATCTGTGCTAATCCATTTCTTCTGTTCGAAGATTTCAAGGGAAAAGATATTCACTACGTGCTATAATTTCAGGAAATGTGCCCCCCGGTGAGTGATCCTGTAGTGCGCTCTGAGTCATGAGCTGACCTGCAGCGAGACACTCAGGTTTAATAGATGCTGAGTGGACTCACTGACTGACAGACCAGCAGCCATTATGTCAGTACTAAGTAGTGGTTTGTTGCAGGCTGTTTGGCAGTGACGCACAAAGACATTATTCAATGGAGAAGCAGTTAAACTGAAGTTAAGGTAGGGCTTGTATTAATTCACATTGTTTTTCTTTTAGAGGGAATTGTTGAGAAAGCGGAGAACATCATTTGACACAATACTTTATTTTAGTCACACTTATTTTGATGGTCTGTTTGTTGAATTTGTTACATTGCAACTAATTCTCATTACATTATAAGTAGACTGTCAGGTTGGGGTTGGGGTTAGGGTTAGTGTAAGTTGACATGTACTCGCAAGGTTTTTTATAGTCAGTTAAATGTCTGTTGAAAGAGCAGTATCAAAAGATATTAAGCAGACAGTCTACTAATACTCAAATGGACCATCAAAATAAGGTGTTACCCATATTTTGTATGCACTATTTTCATTTTTATAAATAATCATCAACACATTTAAATAGAACATGATAATAAATATGGTTATTATATTCAGATTTTAAAATGGACATGTTTTATTTTAATTCCAAATGACATCAATTTGACATCTAATAATGGCATCAACAAAACCAATCAAAAATTTATTACAGGTCAGTACTGTTTTTTTACACCAATGTTAGATGTAAATTTGATGTAATTTTGATGTCAGCATTTAAAAATGCTAGGCTTTTTAAACCAAAACTGGGTATAATAGGGACTATCCCAACTTCTGGGTAGTTTTTCAAATGAACGTTTTATTTGAATTCTTTTCAGCAGGCACCTTGATGTCAAAATGACATCAAAAATATGTCAAAACATGCCAAAAATTGATGTGATGTCAATTAACTACCTTCATCTCAAAACAACATAAACTTGACATCTAACATTGGCATCAAAAACACATCAAAAATGGATTACAGGATAGTACTTTTTTTTGACACCAATTTTAGATGTACATTTGATGTCAATTTTATGCAACACTCAAAAAAATTCTAGACTTTTTCAACTCAGATTGGGTAAAACAGAGACTAACCCAACTTCTGGGTTAATTTTTAAAATGGACATGTTTTATTTTAATTCCAAACTAGGTTCTTTCTCAGTGGGCACCTTGATGTCAAAACGACATCACATAAATTTTTGACATGTTTTTGACGTGTTTTTGATGTCAATTAACTACCTTGATGTAAAAATGACATCATTTTGACATCTAACATTGGCATCAAAAAACACATCAAAAAATGATTACAGAACAGTTTTGTTTTTTTGATACCAATATTAGATGTCAATTTGATGTCATTTTGACGTCAACACTAAAAAAATGATAGCCTTTTTAAACCCAAAATAGGGACTGACCTAAGTTAAGAGTTTTTTTTTTATTATTTAATTGATAGGTCCATATTTTACCCACTTTGTGTTTACATGCATTGTAGAAATACAAAGATTTACATGTATTGGGTTTACATGCTTTGAAGAGCTACAAAATCTAGTTTAAAAGTGAAATTAATGCTTTAAGATGAATAAAAGATTTATTTTACATTATTTTGGTGGTCAAAAAGGGCAACATTTTGACATCAAATTGACTTGCCATTGATTTGTCATTTTGACATCGAGGTGCCTGCTGGGTGAAAAATATATGCCTGTTGCAGCATTTTTGCTAAATAATTATATCATATATAATTTACTTTTTGCATGCTTCACTATTGTTTCAAAGTCAGATTTCCAGGGTAGGGTGCTAAAAATCAAATTTCTAAAAAAGAAAAACTTCACTGTGGAAATGTTTTATTATGTTAGTTTGTGTACATATTCCTGCAGTTTGGAAATCTAATGGCCTATACTGTAACTGATCCCTAAATGTTAATACACTTTTTAACGTGTCCTCGTTACACATGTACTTACTTTACTAATTATGTATAATTATATGCAACTAAGCCTAAACCACATTCTAACACTAACCATATAATAGGTACATATGGTCAATTACTATTACTCAGTAGTTTAAGGACACCTTAAAAAAAAGCAAGTCACACTTTATTTTTATGCACATTTCACAGTATTAACAAACCATTAACTAACACGTTTAGCTCCGTAAACTACTAATTAGTTGCCTAATAATGGTTAGTAAGGTAGTATTTGAGTTTAGGTATTGGGTAGGATTAGGGATGTAAAATAAATCAGCTAATAAACAGTTAATATAATAATAAATCAGTAGTAAATAGTGGGAACTGTTACTTAAACTAAAGTGTTACTATAAGGTGTAAAAGTTATGCTAAAAAAAGTGATAAAAATGCCTTTGTTTAGGCAAATATGGTGTTTTACCTTATTATTTGAGCATATTTGAGTTTTGTAAAAGTGTTTTGAGTTTCTAAAACATTGACAAAGATATTGTGCTTTTTAAAATTTCTCACAAAGAAATGGTGCTGAGGTTAGTCTTTATTTATTTATAATCCACCCTGTAATCATAGTTTGTGTGAAAAAGAATCATCTTTGTCATGGTGCATTGTATGTATAGGTATGTTTTTGCAAAAATGTTGGTGGAGGCATGTTTTTTCAAATAATGAGCCTGGGTTTTTTATTTTTAGACATGCAATACATGGGCTATAGTTCAGGTTTTTCCCACCGACAAACTACACCTAGATTTTTACACAGTTGCATTGCATTGTGTCATGTTGTAGGAAATGTCTGTAAACATTATGGACGAGAAACTAGTAATTTTCTGTCAGCGCATTATCCATTTTTTCCACAGATGCTTTAATGTCTTTTCAAAATCAGTCTTTTCATATTCATAATTTAATTTATGTTTTAATTTCAAGTGCATAATTTCTGTGACTTTTATTCTGTCTTTACACTGCATGGCTCAAGTGAACTAATTACATTTTTTTTTTATCTGTGGCACATATTAGATATGACACAATTGCATAAGCATGAAAAAACACAAGAATTTCAATATTTTCAGATCGGTTTCAGACCTCATTCATATGTGGAAATAAATCCAATATAAATCAGAGATTTGCATTTGCATCTGCAATGTAAGCAGTCAGATCAGATATTCACCTGTCAATGTGAGTCGGGCGCCATTTAAATAATGACGGTGAAGGATGAACCGATGTAGAAGCAATCATTACTGCAGGATTGATATGAGCAATATCTACAATAACATTTTTCAGTGTTTAGCTGACTTTTGAAGATGATGCTTTTTAGCTTCCCCTTTTTGAGGGGGAAACGTTTATCCTAATAGATACATAAATACTTTTTTCATCTTTTAGAAAATGATATACAAATCTGACAGTCACAACATTGGAAGTGGACATAGGACTGTATTCACAAAACCTATATCTAGTCACTAAAAGTTCTCCTAAAGAAAAGTAAAAACTGTATAATCTTTTTAAACGTCTTCACAAAGCTGCTGAGACAAACTATTCCTAAGCAATAGAAGTCTTAAGCTAAAAGAACAAGGTTGACCTTGTTGCAATGGATGATGTCAGCATGATTATTAATTATGCACACAGTGATTGGCTGATAGGGAGAGGAGTTTCTGTCAGATTAATTAATGGAAACTCTGATGAGTCCAATGTTATGTTGCCATATTCAAATAAAGGTTTCAAAATAATAATAATGACACAATCAAATATATCAAAGTGCAGGCTAAGTGAAAAAATGCATTTTTATAAAGTATGTTCTTTGCTTTTAATGTTTCTAATGTTTCTATTACAAATTACTCTGTTTTTTGAATATAATTAATCAATATGTTTTTTTTATGTTTTTAAATAATAGTTGGTGGTTCATTCTGCTGTGGTGACCCCTGATAAATTAGGGACCAAGTCAAAGGAAAATGAATTAAATTAAAGAATAAATAATTTTGAAAACAATATATAAAAATTGACAATTTTGTATCAATTGAACATATATTTCAGTGAATATATTTATTATCCTTTAATTAAATGTAAAAATATATTTGAAAACTGATCATAGGGATACTGCTCCTAATGTTGTTAAATTTAGAACTGATACACTGTTATTTTCAACCCAGGCTCATTCTGAAAATGTACCACTATATACATTTCTGGAGACTGCCAAATACGTCCCAGAAGCTACGTTTGCAGTTTTTGTTTTCAAGAATCCACCAGAGGCCGCTGTATGTGCTTTTTGATATCTCAAATATCTCTTGCAAATGCCATTCATGCCTGCTGTTCTTGCGGAAACCCACCAGAGGCCGCTGTCGACTGACTGACTGACTGATCGTCTGATCCACCCTCCTCCTTCCCTAAACCACCAATGTACATGGCGAGCTAACTGGCCAGACTGGTAACAGCGGAAAGCCATCCATACGGATGTAAGTGGTAAGTGTGTACTGGAACGGCCATACATACTTCTTTTGTATGTTGTAATTTACACTCTCCAGAAATGTATTTAAGGCTTCAGAATGAACCTGCGTTTGTTATTTTTAAATATCTTCTATATATTTATAGCTACTATTAGCCTTGAGATGTTTTGTGAATATAGGCCCTTTAGTAAATGCAGCATGAGAACCTTTAATGATCCGACATGACTATACAAAATTAGAGTTCTTCAAACATAGAGCCAGATTTGCTAAACAGGGCAAAGTAACAACCCATAAAAGCACCAATGGGAGCATAAAAAAGTATACAGCTCTTTCTGCTGACAATGTGCAAAATTAATAATCACAGATGCAGTAATTATGAATTAACTCTACCAAGAGCAGGGCAAATTACAAATAATGTGGCTTGGTAATTGATATGTTCAGATGATGTTCTTGCACTGCAAATAAATGAACTCGAATGCAGAAAATCCTTTACGCACTCTATGTTCTCTGGATTCCTCCTTCAAAGACGATGACACACACACATAGCTTAAAAACGTAAAATATTCTAAAATAGAGAAGCTTTTTCAGACATTACACACTATTTTGTGTCTGTGTAAATTGTTCACTAAGAGTTCGTTATAAATTTTGACAATAAAAGAGGGTTAGGATTCATGTAAGCTGTTGATCAATCTAAAATGGATAGTTCAACCAAAAAAAGAAAAATTGCTCATTGTTTACTCATTCTCAAACTTTATACAGAAAATAAGATATTTAGAAGAATGCTGAAAGCATGTAACCATTGACTTCCATATACTGTAAAAAAAAAATCAATTAGTCATGACAGCATATGTTTTTTGGTTCATTGTAACTTATTAAACTAAAGTTAATCATGTTCTAACTTAAATTTTTAAGCTGAATTAACCTCATGAGTCCATTGAACTTATAGTATGTTAAACTGACTTAAAACAGCTTGTATAACTTATAAAATTAAGGCAACCAGGGTTTTTAACAGTGTAGTAGGTTTCCAGCTTTAATCGAAATATCCAAATAAGCCAAAAAGGATTGAAACAAGGGTGAGTAAAGGATGGCAGAATTTTCAGTTTTGGGTGAACTATCCCTTTAAAAAAAACAGCAGTTTATCTAAACAAAATCTAGTGTGACAGCACTAAGTCCAATTGCAAATATTGAGAATGTTTTCTACTTGTGTGTGACACTGCAGAACAAACTTTTTCATATTTTCCAGCTCGATCTAGGTAAAAGTAAACAATGTAGGTAAAAACAATAAGTGCACAGAGATAAAGCCACATGTTTCGGAGCAATTAAAGTTTATGTGACCCTCATTACACACAACCAGATACTTGGGATAATTTGAATGTGGATAACAAAATGCTCTCTATTCAAAACTGAAAGCAGCCTTTTGCACTTATGCTAATTGAAATGCCTCACATTATGACGCAGAAGACAAAAGTACCCACTGAAGCAGTTTTCAACACCAAATAAATACTGGGAATGCAACCATGGCAGTATCGTAACAATCTTGTTCGGAATCAGAATGAACCACTCACTTTTATCATACCTAACATTAACAGAAAACAAATGTCTATCATTAACCCTACGTTACTTTCTTTTTCTACACTCTACAGTTGAAAGAAACAGGGGCGTACAGTTTGTAAACACGAAACAGGAGGCAATGAATAAGTTAGAACAGTGACAATCAACATTTTTGGTAACACTTTACAATATGTGCACTGATATTCAATAATTAATGCTTAATAATTATGAGATGATGTATAACTCATGAAAAACTTAACCATTTATTAATGAATAATGCATGAGCAACTAATGAACATTCTATATGATTCATATATGAAGTAGTGACATTTCTGCCATGAAACTCTATGCGCGCAGGCTGATAGGTCACCTAATCTGCTCCTGCGTCATTAACTACATGGCGCACGATATTGATTGCTGTCACCTCGGCAGCCAAAGAGCATGCTCCTCATAAGTTTAAATGCACTGCGTTGTTTTAAGCTATTAAGCTGCGGCGCATTTTCAGAGACCCTCCTCCACCCCAGCTCCACCTGCGTTTAGATCTGCTATGGTGGTTACATATATTATGTTTGCAGCAGCGTGTTATATTCTCAGAAGGCATGTCTGTGTATATACTGGCAGTAGCTGGTATTGGGTACTTGCTCTGCCATAATAACCAAAGCAGCAGCAGCAGCAGCAGCTTGACAGATATATACCGCCAAGACCAAATACATCAACATGGCCATATAAATATACATTACCATAATAAATCCCAAGAGTGAGTGAGAAATCTATGAATTGTTATTAGTTAAATGAGTTGTAAGAGGGTTAGTAATTTATTAATTCCCTAATCAACTTACACAAAAAATGTAACACCAACCAGTTCAGGGACTACAGATAGAAAGTAGCATTTTGCTAAGACCTGATACCATGCATTGTGTGTATTGTCCTTCAAAAATCTAAGGTAAACTTATCTAAACTTATTATTTTAAATAATTATGTCATTTTATAAGTTAATTACCACAATTACCACACTAAACATTTAACCATATTAGTTCAACTGCCAGTTGTCATAGTATATGTGTGTAAATGTGAGAGTGCATGAGTGTTATCCAGTGCTGGGTTAAGGCTGGAAGGGTGTCATTCAGTTGCCGATTCATTCCGTTGTGGCTACATCTGAAATAGAAACTAAAGGAAAAAAAAGA
Source organism: Danio aesculapii (assembly GCF_903798145.1). Taxonomy (NCBI): domain Eukaryota; kingdom Metazoa; phylum Chordata; class Actinopteri; order Cypriniformes; family Danionidae; genus Danio; species Danio aesculapii. The sequence continues at coordinate 52,532,241 of NC_079437.1, read as the reverse complement.
GACTGAAGCTGAAGGAAAATGAATCAATAAAATAACGAATGATTTCCGAAGGTGTCATTATGTTAAGGTGTCAAGGTGGCGCTCAGGGCTTAATTTGTGCAGGAAAATGCCGTATCCGGATCTGGCACCTCTGAAATCTGATCCGGCCCCTCATTTTACAGATCCCCCTCCTCAACGAGCCCTTCTCCCTGTCCGCTTTTCACTTTCGATATCTTCCGCGACTCCCCAACCCTCTTCACTTTCGTCCACGACACCCCTCAGCCATCCACCGCAACAACACCCCATTGGTTCATTGGTCCATTCTGCAGTGGCGACCCCAGATTAATAAAGGGACTAAGCCGAAAAGAAAATGAATGAATCATTATGTTGTGACTACTTGTTGAGGAACATGACAGCTACTGTAACTAATTGGTTTTGAACTGTAAGTTAGTTAGTCCTGTCTGTGCCTCAACAATTAAGTCATAACATAATGATACCTTAGCAAATCTTTAGATAATGATTAATTAAAGTAGAAAACTGGCAGTTGAAATGCATGACTTTGACATGTTGCGGTAATTAACACATGAATGTACACTATTATTTAATATGTTAGGGATTTACATTTAGTCATTTAGCAGATGCTTCTATCCAATGTGACTTACAATTGAGGAGGCATTCAGCAATTCAACAAGAAGAGGGAAAACACACAAGAAGTACTAACAATTCAAGGAACTCTTTGTGCTCAGAGAATTAAGTGGGAGGGAATAGGATTTTTTGGATAGAGTTTTTCTACAGGTGGTTTGTCAAGCCCACTCACCTGCATGAGGCACACTCAGAACTGCATAATGTTTTGAGGTTGTAATGTGGTGTGGTGAGGAAAGGTAGAAGAGAGGATTGTGGTATTGTTCACCCTCTTCGAATGTTATCACTCGATTGAATGGGTATTAGCTGATAGATATGGGCCAGTACACAGCAACATCATCTGAGTAAAATTTACTCAGTTCAGAGAGTATTCGGTCCCTCTTTAAATAAGTGCAAACAGGTCTGTAATAAGTAAAGCTGCTGTTTGTGAAGTTGCTTCAATGAGATTCAATGTATTACATTTCAGCTGATTTCATCTAAGGCTGTGACTGAAGTCAGTTGTAGTTTTGAGTTTCTCTTCTGTGTTTCTGTTTATTAACAGCAGGTGTTCATCATCAGTGCTCAATCATCACCTTATTAATCCTTGCATCGTCTCTTTAACTTGAGTAAATTTAACTCAATTTAGAGAGGGACCAAATACTACCTAAACTGAGTAGATTTTGCTGTGTAGGGGCCTTCTGCTCCTACTAGTAGGCTCAAAAGGCTGTTAACATCCATCCACATGGTTAATCAGCTATACCAATAGAGAAGACTCCAGATCCAGATCTGTTTTTACATTACTGTGATGCTTGGTTTTAGGGTCGGGGTAGGGGTAGACATTAATAAAATACAATTAATGGGAAATTTAATAAATAATATATAATACTTGTTAACTTATTAACCATGTAGATGGATGATAACAGCCTTCTGAGCCTACCAGTAGGTGCAGAAGGCCCCTACTCGCCTAAATCTATCAGCTGATAACCACTGATAATGCCCATTCAATTGAGTGATAACATTCGAATCGACTGGCTAATCGCAGAAGATATTATACTAGTGAATATCATTTAAAATAGACATTTATTACTACACTGTAAAACCCCAAAGTCAACTTTATCAAATAAAATGAGTGTAGTTGACTCAAAATTTACTGAAAGTTAAATCTACTCATTCAAAAGAGTTTTGAACTCTTTATTTAAATACTTCATTACTTCAACTTAAATGGAGTAAGTTCACAGAACTTATATAGATTCGTTTTTGAACTCGAAAATGGACTTGAAAATGGGTTGCCTTAGTTTACTGGGTTTTGCTGTGCTCAAATTGCTTCATTTACTCAAATATATTAAGTTCACATTACTTATTAGGATTAGTTTTTGAACTTAAATAGTTTGTTGCGATCAGTTTCTTCAAATGGTTTGAGTTACCTTAAATTTTTGGGTTTAACAGTGTAATAACAATTTATAAACTACTTAATGCATGATTCATATAGAATGTTCATGTGTTGCTCTTGCAGTCATCCTAAAAATATGGTTTAGTTTTTCACAAGCTATACATATTTCACTGTACATTGTTTAAGCATCATTTAATGCAAATTAGAGCACCTGTATTGTAAAGTGTTACCAGATTTTCTACCGAAAGATGACAGCCGTAAACAATAGATTTATATTTTATGCATCTTTGTTATTGAAGAAACACCATGTGCTCGCTGAAAAGCACAAGAGCTCTTACATATAATGAGTTCTTCTGTCGGAAAGGCACAAGCCCAGTGTTTGTCAGGATCCAGCGTGTTGCGTTGCTACAGGAGGTTTTTATTTTTTTCATGTTGTTTTCTCTTTTTTTTGGTGCACACGCTCTGGAAAAAGTCTGGTTGAGATGAGAACTAAAAACCCAAATTGTCCTAACATCTTCCAGATCGATGTTCTCTGATTATCTGAGGAAGCTTCTGACATTCTGTTATATACAAGAAAAGAAAAAAAACAAGTGCCTTTTGACAGTGATTTCCTCAAGTACGATTGGTTTTCAGTGGGTTCCTCATCACTTTAATGCAACAGACTCTTTACAACAGGTCATTTATTCATTTGCATTGTGACTGAATGGACACAGAAAGAGATCCTTAGCCTTTCGAAAATGATGCCAATGCATGCCTGGTCCATGCACACTCCAACCGCTCTAAGACAAACAGCACACACACAGCCATGCAGATCTTGAGCCAGACCCAATCGCCCAATCCTTCCAGCAGGACGGGCTCCTAATCCATACTTCTTCTTCTTCCTCCGTCAGGCGTCTCTGGTTATCTTCGTTCTCCAAGTCCACTCAAGCCTGGGCTCGATAAAGCCGGTGCTTCGGCCACGTTCACACAGTCACCTCAGTCTTGCTGTTGGTGACGAAGTACGGATGTGGCGGCAGGTAATGTTGGCTATGGGCGGACGTCAGCTCGTTCATTTGCTCCATTGTGACGCTGTGTTTCTTGGGGCCGTACGTGTGCCGGCGGCCAAGCGTTTCTGTAGTCTCCCAGCTACTCATCCTGCCGGGGTTGGCGATGGTGTTGGAGCCATAAGCCAGCGGGTGGGAGCTGTGGACCTTGGTGCTTTTGGACTTGTGTCCGTTCTGCTTTTGGCAGGGCAGCTCGGGGCTGTACGGGTTGGTAGGCTCCTGCTCCAGACTCACTGAGTGCATGGGAAGAGTGCCTTTCGCTGCCAGGTCTGCCAAGTGCCGTCTGTTGGTGTAGAAGTTTTCGTTGGCTTTTTCAGCTACAAAATAAAGAGAGCAAAGGCGAAGAGAATTCAACAACACTTCATTAGTCAGATGCAGGGACAAAAAAGCCAAACAACATCCCGACTGATTATACGTTTTTATCTCCCTCGTAAGACATTTAGTAGGTCAGGAGTGATCACAAATGAGCTTTTTTCTGTTAATGTGCATAAACCCTGTAGTTATTGAATGTTTTTGTAGAAGAGTAGTTCACGTTTTACCATTATTTATACTTACTGATAAATACTGTACATCATTCTTGACATGCTTTTTTCCTTATTTTTAATTTCACACATTAAATAATTTCAAATAAGAAATGCACACTGCACTCTCAGATATAAAGGTATGCGAGCTGTCACTGGGGTGGTATCTTTTCAAAAGGTACGCATTTGTACTTAAAGGGTCGATATTGGTACCTCAAAAGTGTATTTTAGTACCTAAAATTTTCAAGAGGAACATATTTGTACTTTTTAGGTACTAATATGTACCCTTGAGGTATTAATATGGACCTTGTAGGTAAAAATTTACCTTTTGAAAAGGTACCACCCCAGTGACAGCTTGCGTACCTTTAGTTCTGAGAGTTTGGCATTTAGGGGGTTAATATGTAAAATGTAAATGTTTTAATATAGCATGGATGACATTTTTAATAACATTTTAATGACTGTAAATGTATAAAACTGTACACTCTCAGAAAAAAATGGTACAATGTTGTACCAAAGAAGGTACAAACCCTTGTCACTGGGACAGTACCTTTTCATGGGACAGAATTGTACCTTAAGACAAAAAAACTATTTTTTATTTATTTTTTAACCTTTAACGACATGATTTGTACCATGGGAAACCAAAATGCACATTCAATATTATACCTTCATCAAAGGTACAAATCTGATCCATGAAGGTACCACTGCAGTGACAAGACACTTTGTACCTTAACAGTGTCAAATGTGTTTCCTCACAAACTATTTAAAGGCAGTTTGCTATATCCAAAAGATGTCAATTATTTTCTGTAAATATAAAACATCAAATTGTTTTTTGACATTTTTAAACAATGTTTTGTGTAAATGCATGCTATTCCATTTACAATTTACAAAGAATAAAAATACTCTATCATAAATCAAAAGATCTATTTTTGCTAAACATTTCACAAAACTTTTCACAAAAATGTTACAGAAATACATTCTCCCATGTACAATATAACACATTTTTCACACATTCATTCATTCATTCATTTATTTTCTTTTATTAATCCGGGGTTGCCACAGCAGAATGAACCACCAACTTATCCAGCACATGTTTTTCACAGCGGAAGCCCTTCCAGCTGCAACCCATCTCTGGGAAACATCCATTCACACTCATTCACACTCATACACTACTTCCCAATTCACCTGTACTACATGCCTTTGGACTGTGGGGGAAACCGGAGCACCCGGAGGAAACCCACGTGAACGCAGGGAGAACATGCAAACTCTACACTGAAACACCAACTGACCCAGCCGAGGCTCGAACCAGCGACCTTCTTGCTGTGAGGTGACAGCACTACCTACTGCGCGACTGCGTCGCCCAATTTTCACACAATAATTTAATTTACTTCATTTAAAAATAAAAATATAAATATTCAGATTCATTTAGAATTATTTCAATTTAGTAATGAAAAATCACTAACAAGGTATGATAATACAGTCATTAAGCACATTATACTTGTGCTTGTAAGAAAAAGGAAAATACAGCACTTGCAGCTGTATTTATAAACTGCTTACTTTGTCCGTTGATGATAAATTAACTACTTATTGATGCTTAATAAATGATTATTAGTACGTAAATTAATACATTTATGTATTGAATGTGCATAAATTAAGAAATTGCACATTATATGCTACAATATTATATTGCATGATTAAATAACTGCTATGTATTCTTGCAAATAAAGTCAATTATTTTATATCAATGGAAAAATAAAATGATGAGGCCAACAATTAAGTTAAACAAGCGCTGTGTCTGAAAGTGTGGGCTGCTTATGTATGTCCTATCAGGCAGTGAGTCTAAAAGCAGATTGTGCATGGAGGAACCTCATTATACTGATTTCAGACAGACTTCTGAGACAACAAAATGATTTCAACATGTACAACAAATAAGGGAAAGCTTCGCTGATAACCAAGGGAATATTGATTAATACCAGGGGTGTCCAAACTTGGTTCTGGAGGGCTGGTGTCCTGCAAATTTTAGTTCCAATCCTAATTAGACACACCTGAACCAGCTAATCAAGCTCTTCCTATGTATTCTAGAAACTTCAGGGAGCTGTGTTGAAGGAAGTTGGAGCTAAACTATGCAGGACAGCGGCCCTCCAGGACTGAGCTTAGACACCCTTGGTTTATATGATAGCTTCTAGCTCCTTGCTAGAAATGCAATCAAAACTGGAAAAATTGGGTCGAAAACATGCACAAAATGATACCAGAATGTTGCTTTGAGGAGCCATCTTAATTTATTTATTTTGTGGGATATTAAAAACAGTGATGGACACATCGATGAGCTACACATCTATTGTAACTATTGAAAAAAAGTACCTCCAGAGACAAAAAGTTGGAAACTGCCTTGGAAGGAAAGGCATCCTCTGCGTAAAACATGTGCTGGAACAATTAGCAGTTCATTCTGCTGTGGCGACCCCTGATGAATAAAGGGACTAAGCTGGGGACTAAGAGACTTAGCCTTTTTTAACAAACAGAACTCAGACAGTCAAAGTAAATAACAGTTTGTCCCAAGTTAAATACTGTAGTTCTGGTGTCCCACAGGGTTGTGTGAGCTAATCACTTCTGTTTAATTTATATACTAATGAGTGCTCAAGCAGGCACTCACAGAACTTTATTCTTAAATACTCAGATGATGCAGTAATGTTAAGTTTGCTGAAAAAAAAATTGTTTTCGCTTATTTTTCGGAAATTGATTAATTTGTTGAGTGGTGTGATGAAAACATTTTAAAAGTAAATACAAAAATGATAGAAATAATCTTTCATCCAAAGTGTGTTGTTGAGCATTACCAGTGTTATATAATCAAGAAATCACTCAGTATTTGTAGGATTTGGGAATTTACATAGATAGTTCTCCTATATGAGAAGCTCAAGTAAATTGGATTTGTGAAAAGCTTCTACTAAAGTTATGGTTCTATGGTGTTGACAAGAAAACTTATTTTCACTTATTTTATCAGGCTGTATTTGAGGGTGTCATCAGGTATGGTGTGTCTACATGGTATGGTAGTCTTTCTGTAAATCTGAAATTTGTAATATCAGAATTGCTATGAGACTAATAGGATCAGAAACCTTTACCAGTATTCAAACACTCTATGAGCAATGTACTGAATTAAGCTAAAAGAATTCTGAATAATCCATCTCATGTACTCTTCCCATGTTATGATCGCTTGCCTTGGTAGAAGATACAGAACCTTCGGCTGGAAGCGGAATAGACTTAAGAATCCTTTTATCCCAGTGTCAATCATACAGTTGAACACTGATTGATGAAGTGCTCTGTGAGTCCACAGAAAATTTCCCCTTTGAGGGACAATAAAGTATACAAACAAACAAACAAACAAACAAACAAACAAACAAACAAACAAACAAAACAAAATGAATTAATGAATGAATAAATGTATTTCTCCCTTATGTCATGCGAACAATTATAACAATTAGAAATGTTTTGTGGGCATCAAATCAGCATATTAAGAAATTATAAAACTGGAACAATGATTCTGGAAAATTTTGTTTTGCATCACAGGATTAAATTTCATTTTAAATATATTAATTTTAAATATATATATATATATATATATATATATATATATATATATATATATATATATATATATATATATATATATATATATATATATATATATATACATACATATTTCACATTTGTACTGTTTTAATATATGTTTTATATATATGTTTTATATTAATATATGATTATATAAATGCTGCATTCAACAGAATAAGAATTTAATTTTTTTAAGTACCTCACTTTTTTAACAGTTCCTTATCCTTTTAAGTGCCTGCTAGACCAAATAGTGACCATGTTTTGACTGTTTTAAATACTGACTGTTAAAGTAATTTAAAGCGTGACTGTTTTAAACAATGGTATACACACAGCATTGTTGATTTACAACAAAATCAAACCAGCTTAATTCTGTCGCACTACTACACTTAAAATAAATAAATAAAATAAATAAGAAAACATGTTAAATGATAATCGGAAATATGTTATGGCATACTTCAATACATAAAGATGATTTAGTGTTCAAAATGTTTTATTTTGATCTTTTTTATTTTCATAGTATATGTATTAATTCTGGTACTTTTACCACAAAACGACACATCAATCATTTTGTAGAGGTTGATATTTTAGAAATTATGGGATGTGCTAAAAAAATGCATTGTGTGTTAACTAGCGACATTAGGAGTTAAGAAATGCAATCCTTTTTTTTGCTTGGTGCGGGCAGTTAAAGAATTATGTAGTACATTATTTAGGTATTCAGTGCACTGTTTAAAAAACTCAGTGGTTTTTTGCAAAAATAACTTTTAAAGTCACAGCAAATTATACAAAAGTGCCTTACATATTTATAGAACGAGCTGTTAAGTTGCCAGTGTGAATGGTGACCAAAGTAATTGGACTGTTTTGGAGCTGTCTGCAACATGCTAATGCTTTTTTTGCCTAAGGTTTCTGTTTGTTTCACGATTCATGTAAATTTGTTTCTTTGAATGCAAATTGCTCTGGATTGCCTCCATCATCAAATGGAAAGTGCCGCTTTTTCCTCTCTTCCAGCAGATGGGTTGGGATTTTATCTGTCTGTTGAAACCACTTTTTACTTATTTTTTTTTTCAACTTGCACTAGTTATTGTGCACTTAAAACCCCACAGTCGCTTTGCAACTGTTAATATTGCATGTTATTTTTGGACAGTACGTGTTTACAGGCAACAAACCCCACTGCATCAACACTGACATTCAAACAGACACAACAGCTTCCTTGCAAAGGAGTCGCAAATGTTTTTGTGCCACAATCGTTTTCAGTTAGTCGATCGCTGACAGCATGAAATGCAACTTGTTAGGATCAGATCAGACAAGCGAGTATAAATATTCCTAATGTGTTTTCAGACGGCGTCACAAATCATTTATTATTATTTCTTTTTTTTTTTTGTGGTACAGCATATTTCATAACGTTCCTCATAGTGTATCTTCCAGCTCAGCCGGGCTTTAATTGGGATTGACTACCCTCTGCTTGAAGTCCTCCTCATTCCAGCATGACATTTCAGACTTTTTAATTAAATATCCTTCAAATGACCTTTTTAACAGGTCTGATGCCCAACGAGTCGCAGCAAACCACAGATCTGAAAGCTCATACCGGGAGGCAGAAGGCAAAATAAGCCAGCCGGACGAGAGGAAGGCTGATCTCTGACGCCTTTCTTTCATTCACATCAATCCGCTGAGATTAGCGCACATCAGAGGAAGGTAGCAAAACTGAACTCAGATGCTTCAGCTCTCCCGGCTATATACTCCACTGCTTGTGCAGCTCGTCTCCTGGGCCTCTTTCATTACAAACTGTCCTTTTTTTTTTGTTTAGGTGTTTTTTTGTTTTTTTTCTCGAGTCATCGGTTTGCACAGACTGCACTTCAGTGGATTAACAACTAAGCTGTTTCATCTGAGGAAAGTCACAGAGAAAGCTTGTGCTGGTTACTGAAACTCTATCTATATAATCAGAAGGGACACACAATACTATATCAGTGGCCAAATCGATGTTGGCCAATAAAAGCTATTTTTATTATTATCTCTATTAGTCTGATAAGATGATCAATTATGTGTTATTTCTTCTGGTTGAATAAATTCACGCACTTGTTGCTGACCGCTAAGATTTTGATCATCACGTCTGTGATGCAATGATAAGTTGACAGTTTCAAATGCAAGTTAAAGCTAATTTTACATTTACAATCTAATTTAATCTTAAGTTATTTATCTGATCTCTTCTTATGTACATTTATAAGCTAGACAGAGTTGCCTGCAATTGCTTGTGGTGTAGTCCTGAAGTGTGCCCTGAACCTCCTGTGGTAACACATTACTTGAAGATGTGTTCTTAAGGCTGTCATTAAACCTTTACAATCATTACATCACATGTCTTGAATATGAATAAGATTTTATGCATGCTTATGACAATTGTCATTAATTGTCATTTGCTTAGTTGTGTCATTTTAAAAGCAAAGGGGTCATTGTTTGAGATGTTTTTGTTAAGACAGGATAACAATAAAAAATACATATCATGCTGTCTTTATCTTTGTCAGGACAACTTGACATTATCAAGGCAACATGACTTGTAATAAAACATTGATTAACATGATTGTCCTGAGGCCATTGAACATTTTTATACATTTTATACAAGGTACAAATTTAATTTGTCATTAAATTTGATAAAAACTTATATTATAATATAACATTATTTAACAGAATATTGACACTATTGCTGAAAAGTTTATGACAAATTAATATTTCTACATTGAAATTAATAATAAAAAAATTCATCACAATTATAATGGCCATGTGGCAATCATGTTTATGACAGATTTATGACATACTGGGTTGTCTTGGACATATCAAGTTGTCACAACAGAGACAAAAACAGGTTATGATACATTTTAAAAGAATTAGACTCAGAAAGAGCTTTATTGCCAGGTATGTTCTCACATACGAGGAATTTGTTTCCCTGACAGAGCTGAACAGAATGACAGGGACAGAGACAGGACAAAAAAAAAAAAAAAACGATAATAAAATATTTAAAAAATAGAAGTAAATAGTGAATGCAAATATACAAATTGACAAGTGTATGCAGGGATAGGTGGGGCTGAAGCCCCTAGGCCCGCGAGAGGAGAGGGCCCTTGATTGGCCGATGAATTAATTTGCATCATGACGCAGGAAACGCCTCTATGCTTTCGCATGTCGATAATGTGAAGTATTCCTTTCGGCTCGCTGCTGTTCAAAAACAGCGATGCTGCTAAACTATAGCTCAGAGTGGCTGTAGCTCAATCAGAGTTTTGAGTAGCCCTGTTTAGTCCCCCATAAGGCTGACCAGTTGTCCTTTTTTCCCCCAGGAAAGTCCCTTAGCACAGTTCCTTATTTCAGCTCTACAAAAAAAAACGATCCAGTCAAAGGTAGGCTAACCAATCGCATCGTAGAACAAAAAAAGATACAAACAGTATTCATTATTGATGTGTAGTGAGAGAGCTCAGGATAGGCATCATGCAGAATGGACTCATAAATGAAGCACTGTCTCGGCCGCCATGCGCCTGCGTCCGACTGAATCAAATAGCTTACACACAGAGTTATCAAAATGTCCATCACTGTGGAGCATCAATCTCAGCCAGGAAAATACATGCTTTAAGTCTAACTGAACCAGTTAAAAAGCAAAATTTTAAATGAATGAATATCCCTATTTTATAAAAATGACCCGGAGCACTGAAATATTTGCGCTGACTTACATTAGACAACATATCTCAGGAAAAAAAAACTATAACATGCTAACCTTCTGTAATTGACTGACTCAAGACCAAATGGGAAATTAGAAGCATGGCTTTTAAAGATAACCATATTTAAAGTATTTTTTGTAAAGCACCTATTTAGGAAGTATTGCAAATCTGTTTTTTTTTTCAGATTTTGGCAGCCTTTTTAACATTTTAAAAGTTCATGTTATGTGATTAATTTCGTATTCTTGTACGCCTACTTTAGTAAAATAAAAAACACTTATAATAATCAAATTTAAATCAAATTGAAAAGTAGATTTTACAATAATGTAAATTAGCAAGTTAATAATAATAATAATAATAATAATAATAGTAGTAGAACAAAAAAAGAAACTTTTTGTGAGGCGATTTGCTATAGCCCCAGGGCCCAATATGTTCTTAATCCGGCCCTGAGTGTATGTACAGGTATATTACTATATACAATGTTATATGTGCAGCTACTATGTGCAAATGGCATGTAAGTATGTTGTTAAATAAATAAGTCTACATGTGTATAAAGTAGATGACGTTTGTTTCACAATTACCATCATAAAGTGTTCCTGAGACGGATTGCCTAAGGTCTGTTTCTGTGTTGGGCTGTTCTGGTGCAGAGTGCTCTGTAGCGTCAACCAGAAGATTAAAGTTCAAAGAGAGAGTGTGCTGGGTGTGAGGGGTCCAGAGTGATTTTGGCAGTCCTTCTGCTCGCTCTGGATAAGTATAGTTCTTGCAGAGTTGGGAGGGTTGTACCAGTGATTCGCTCAGCAGTCTGAACTATCTGAACATTTATTTATGTCATAACATTACAGTGTCATAACAAAAACATCTCAAAAAACTTTACCTTTGCATTTAAAATGACAAAACTGAGTGACTGACACAAGCCAAGTTCAGACTGCGTGATTTTAGCCCCAATTTTGCTGACAGGTTTTGAGAAATTGCCCACAAATGCCTAAAATCACAGGCAAATCGGTGCTCATTCACGTGAGTAACAATAACATAGTGTGAACTATCAAAGACGCGATCTGAGAGAATCGCAGATGTGTCGCTGACCCCCATGAGATAATTGGCATGCTTGACCTGTCAGTGATTCGAAATCATGTCCTATGAAATGTGTTATGATTGAAAATAACATCGCGATTAGCTACAGCCAATGAGACAGCAGCATCCAGGGCAGCGGGAAGTTGGGGGAGGAGTTACGAAGGTACACTATCAGGCACAATATCAACAAGCATGGCTTCAGTTGAGAAAATTACTTATTTTCAGTCTATTTGGACCCAAAAATGGAGAAAAAACTAGTGGAAATTTGGCAGGAGTACCCGTGTCTGTTTGATGTGTCATCTGAGCAACCACAATTGGGTGGACAAAGAAAAAAGTTGGAGAGAAATTGTTAATTTCCTTCTTTCTCATGATGTAGTTAATAACAAAAGATAATCACTTCTCTCATGTTTGATTGTGAGACGTAGTTTGTGGACTAAGATAAAGTTGTCTTCAATTCTTCCTATTGTAAAGTCATGCAGTGTGAAACCCCTTGTTGCGCATTCATCTTGCAGTGAAAACACAGCAGCGAAGAAATGCTACCCCAGATAGTCATGCAGTGTGAAAACATATGTGACGCGACTACTTTGAAAAATCGTTTGCAGAACAGTTTGCAGAACTTTCAAATCATGCAGATCTCTCATTCTTTTCATGACATGTAGTATGTTATGACTGTAAAGGTGTCATGACAATCTTATGAACACTCCTTAAAGTAAAATGTTATACATCCAGTCACTGATCTATCATGCAGTGTGAGCACAAGCAACTGAATGCTACCACAGAGCCGTACAGTGTTAAACTCTGCATCAAATGCTTGAGCTGTCAGCTGTGCTTCTTTATATGAAGAAATCAATGGTCTACATTTTAAAGACCCCTACATTTTAATGAACTTTAACCCTTTATTCCACGCAACTGAATCTCCATCTGTCAGTGATCATCATCTTCGCATCATGATTAGTCTAGTGATCCCCCACGCACCACTATTGTCTAAAGGGAAAGGCGTGTTCATGTTTTCCCGGATCCGGCACTTCATATTTGGTGATGTACCCTATCGACGTTGACGCAATCAAGCTAAAGTTCAGAACCCAACACATTCATTTATTCGACTCTGAGTCGACTATTTCGTTAAAGCATCAAAAGTCATTGTCAAAAACCCATAAATGGGGCTCTTTAAATGAGTAGCCTACAGCTATATTTTGTAGTAAGTGGTATAAAGCAACAATCTATTATGTAATCATCATGGACCAATATTAAAGGGCACCTATGGTAAAAAAATCTACTTTTCAAGCTGTTTGGACAGACTTGTGTAGGTATGGTGTATAGACAGTCATATTGGGGTGAAATAAACACACCCAGTCCGTTTTTTTCAATTTAACAACATAAAAACGGTGGACCAATTGGAGCGGTTTTCAGATCAACCGCAACTTAACGTAGGAGTGCAGTCCCCCTGCCCACAAATATTGATTGACAGGAGCGCATCACCATATCCTCAGTTTGTTGTTTCACGTCTGCCACCCTTGCCCTATTTTTAGATGTAAGGCTCATTGGGCTCAACACAAGATCAACATTCACCACATGATCGCTCTATTCAGAATTATTGTTTGTAACTTAGTTTGTTTGTACGTAAGTTTGCAAACATGTGTACTTTTTTGATTGCGTCTACCTTTAACTTCATCAATTTGCATTTCTCGCGGTAACAGAAGCTCCCTGCGATCTTAACTAGGTGCAGCTGGAAAGTGCAAGCGTGTTGCCTCACGTGTGCGTCCCTCCATTGGAAATAAAATAACGAACTTGCCTCCAGGTCCCACACCAGAAACGTCGCAAAGCGTTGCGCCACGCAGCATCATGCATTTCAGAATTCTAAACATAGGTTTCTATCAGTGTACACACAACGGCGCTTCAAGTCGGTGACTGTCCACGGCACCCAGCCACGATTCGGGACACTTCATATTTCTGCCGCACCGCAGTGCGCCATCTGAATAGTTTAATTTTTAATGACATCCGAATGTGCATGTCTGAGTGTGCCATGTCGCGGCTCTGGTGCCTCAGTCAAAGTTAATTCAGTTATTAGTCTCGGTGTACAAGCTCGGAACTTTAAACTAGCACACAGTTGGCTGTAAAACTACACAAAGACACGAATGATTTTGTACTCTCTGCTTGGTCTGTGTCGTACATGTACGCTGAATGCTGGTCCTCTCACTCATGTTGCTTCTCTCTGTCTGCCTGTCGGATGCTAAACACAGAGCGGGGGAGCTCTTGGCTCTGCCCCCTTGTTATGTTGGGCAGGAAGTCAAAACTAATTTTCATGTGAAGCAACACGCCCCTAAAACAGCAAGCTGTGTACACGCCCCCAAAATAACACTTTTGAGCACATTATAATAAAACAGTCTGAATTGTGTTTTGAACTGAACCTAAACTGGCACACTCAGAAGAACCATAATATTAATATTAAATCATAAAAAGGGGTAAACTAAGTGTCCTTTACGTTAAATGAGTTTATCAAATGAAACAAACTTCCCTGGAAATTCAGTTTTCACAAATTTCAAACAAACTTTTTGTTTTACCTGTTCAGCAGCTAATTCTCATGTTGATTAAACTGTGATCTTAAAATAGGACAAAAATAAAGAATAATTACAACACAACAATCCTTCTAGAATCCTTTCGATAGTCTATTTATTGAACAAGTTGAAGAAGCCAGTTTTACAGATGTAGTTAGTAATATCTTGAAGAGCCACTAAAGATCAGGGTAATTCATAAATAATAAGCATGTTTAAATATTATGGTTGCACTCTGAAAAACATTTGGTCATTTGAGTTTAAAAACAATAGTGCATATATGTAACAGGCAGTCAGCGATTCCATCAAGTGCTTTGTCAAACCACATCTTGAAATATGTCATAAAACTAATTAAACAAATGGGATAGTGTCTTACTATTGCAATTAACTTTCCTTCCATTACAGTATTTTACTGTAATATGAACTGTATTTTACTGTAGGACAGTTTTGCAGTTTGGTACTGTATTTTAAAAGTGCATTGTGAAAGTTACTGTGTATTTTACAGTGAAGATATACAACACTGTAAATACATGTACAGCAAGATATACGGTGCTGTAAATGTAAATACAGTATGTTTGCTGTAATGTATTTACAGTAAGTTATTCTCTACAGGAAATTGTTAACAGTGCATGTTTAACCTGAAAGTGAGTGAAACGCTAACTTACTGTAGAAGTAGCTCAAACTGACGGTCATTTAAGGAAGAAACTGCTATGGACAGACACTGAATGGTGCCGCCAATGTTTGCAAACTCATAGAGAAGACGTGGGACAATGAGGTGTTTTTCATTTTTGTTTAGTATCTATCTATCTATCTATCTATCTATCTATCTATCTATCTATCTATCTATCTATCTATCTATCTATCTATCTATCTGTCTGTCTGTCTGTCTGTCTGTCTGTCTGTCTGTCTGTCTGTCTGTCTATCTATCTATCTATCTATCTATCTATCTATCTATCTATCTGTCTATCTGTCTGTCTGTCTGTCTGTCTATCTACATGTACCTACCTACCTGTTGAACCAGTAAACAGCTGTGAAAACAAAAGGTGGGAGGAAGCAAAGATAAAGGGGATAGCAAATTTGAGGGACATGGGATTGTCCTGGAGTGAGACTAAATATGGGTCTGCTTATGGATGTCTCTGCTTTTTTGGGAAATATTCCAATTAAGTATATTCTTCTGATATTCATAACCCCAGTCTGAGCTTGATTCATTAAGAGAAAAGACAGAAACCACAACACTACCTACCTACCTACCTACCTACCTACCTACCTATCTACCTATCTATCTATCTATCTATCTATCTATCTATCTATCTATCTATCTATCTATCTATCTATCTATCTATCTATCTATCTATCTATCTATCACAATGAATGAGTCCATCCGTCCGTCGTTCTGTCTATCTTTCTTTCAATCAATGTTCGCAAACTTATAGAGAGGACATGGCACAATGAGGTAGGATTCTTGCCTGGTATGTAACCCCCAAAAAGTCTTTAAAATCTCTCCAAAAGCAGTCATACATCTGTACCAGCTTTGCTACGCGACTCTCAAATGTATTCATCTGACTAGTGTTGCTGTTTTGGATGTTGTTGAAATTACACATTTTAAAAGGTGAGTGGAGTTTCAGAAAACACCCACTGATTGTGTAATCACCACAGACCAATGGTAGCTTGAAGTTGTTTATAAGCCAAAACATTCCTCCACCCCTACCCCTCCCTCACCAAGACCAAAATTAAATAAAAAAATAAATAAATAAAAATAAAAATAAATAAATAAATTAATTAAATTAGTTTGAGTGAGCTGATTAAAATTTCTGAAATTAACTCTCTAAAAACTTTGTTTTGGTTGGATTTTATGATTTTTGGGGGGGATTTAGTGTTAGGATTAGATTTGTTTTTTAGTTCATTCTTTGATTTTGTTTTTTTAATATGAAGTACTGTACATTGCAGCCTTAAGTATGAATGGTTTTGAAATGAATAACTTCTTCAAAAATAAATAAATTAATTATATGATGGGTTCCACACAATTCTTTCATGTTGTCCCAACACAAATCAATCATGTTAACTTAATAATTTTTACAAATTGAAGTTGGATTGAACATAAAACAATTAGGTTAAGTCCAAAAAAAAACTTAAGAATTGGGTTAATTCAACTCATTTTAAATAAGTACTGTAAACAAGCAGCAAAGGTCATTTTTCAGTGTATTATATCACACAAAAGCAGACGACATCTGAAGCTGGCTGTTTTGGGAGCTTGGTTTTAATAAAAGCTGTTTTTGAACTAACACGTTTTGAGTTCTGAAACTTACAGGACTTTTTTGTTGTTGGTAGAACAATAACCTTTTATATGTCAAAAGATCAAGGGAAATTGGATTTCTCAATTCATGACCCCTTTAAGATCAATATTAGACCATCTAAGATTCAGAGCATAGCCTGCCAGATCTCAGACAAAGACCACACTATCAAGAAGTTCACTGAACATCGTTATATTGAAGAGTCTGTCTAAAAAAAGTAAAGTACTTTTAAGATGTTCCTGATGTTCTGAGTTTTATATTTAGTTTACATTCAGTCTTATAGAAGCTAAATATCACATCTTACCAACAGCCTTGAGCGAGGCGTACTTGTTGAGCTCTTTCACAGCTGGTGACGGCTCATAGGGGTGAGCCACTGGCACCTGTCCCAGAGCAGGGTATGGGGTCATGGCCTGCATCATAGATGAACTGGGACCCACACTGTTCATCTGGGCACTCTCTACAGCAGAGACACAGAAACATAAAGATATGAGAGATAATATCAATCAATCAATCAATCAATCAATCAATCAATCAATCAATCAATCATTTAATCTATCTATCTATCTATCTATCTATCTATCTATCTATCTATCTATCTATCTATCTATCTATCTATCTATCTATCTATCTATCTATCTATCTATCTGTCTGTCTGTCTGTCTGTCTGTGTCTATCTATCTATCTATCTATCTATCTATCTATCTATCTATCTATCTATCTATCTATCTATCTATCTATCTATCTATCTATCTATCTATCTATCTATCTATCTATTTTCTAAATTAAATAAATCATGAAAAAAGGGAAATAAACATCCTAACTTTTGCACTTTTGTAATTAAAGTCCACAGAAATAGAATTATACAATTATTTTTATAATAATAATATTTCATAAATACATATAGTGATGTCATTCACAATTAATTATTTATTTGTATCTTTAATAAGAATCGATGTCAGTTCTGCCTCATGTGCTACTCTGAATAAAATAAGATAGAAAAGAAAGAAAGAAAGAAAGAAAGAAAGTAAGAAAGAAAGAAGTACTCTAGAACAGTTTCGAGGGAACTTTTTATGTAATGTAAAAACAAATAAATAAACAAAATCAAGATTTAAACCAACAATATCAGTGGGGGCTTTCTTTTCTTTCTTTTTGTGTTTTCCTCCCGCTCTAAACAATTATCAATAACAGCATGTCTTTAGAAGGTGCGTCGAAAATCGACTCGAGGTGGCACATGCCTCTGAATGTCTATGAGGCTTCCAGCTAGTTTTTCGTGGGCTAGCATTATTCATATTATTAGAGAAGCCAAAACAGTATATTGAAATCTGTTGTTCTCCTACCCATTAACACCCTGAGAAGTCTCGTTCTCTTTTGTTTAAGCTCATAGCAGTTGGGATACCTCCCATCAGAGTCCGCTAAATTAACATTTAACAATATCTTAAGCTGCTTGAGGCCTGTTTCATCGACCCATCAACACAAGTTGCGAGTTTTCTCTTTGGTGATTCACTTTAAACCCCCAGGAAGCAGATCATTAGTCATGGATTTCGGGAGCTCCAGCCAGGCTCTCCAGTGCTACTAATCGAATCCATTTGAACTGCTAATGTCAAAACATGTTAATGCCAAGAGCACTGGCAACGCCGTGGTCACAATGGAAAATTAATTGTTTGTTTCGCAACTTTTCACACTTGATTATGGCAAAAGACTTTCACATTGAGGGCCGCAGATGGAGTACATCACAAATGCTATTCTAGAGATTGCATTAGCAGACATCTGGCCAGCTGAAGGGGGGCACAGGAGCATGGCAAATGCACTGGCCGGCTGCCGACTGGCATGAGGGACCAACCAGATGTTGTGGGTATTATTTCTAACCACTCTGATGAGTCACAAGAGATGGAAAAAATGCAGCCAGATAGTGCAAAAGAATTGACAAACAATAACAACACAGGAGTATGAAGAAAATAGGCCTGATCTTTGCAAAAATTATATTATGTACATCAATTCATGCATATTTTTTCACCTCATGCAAATATAGCTGAAGTTCACAAATGAACTTTATATGTGTAACTGATGGAGGATTTCACGTAGGTGCGAATCCAAATGCTGATTCATTTACAATGATTGTAAATCAGGTAAGGGTCGACAACAGAAGCAATCGAGAACATATAGATAATCCAGACCAGAAGTTGTTGTCGATTAACAGGCAAGTAGTTAAAACCATAAAACGGTAGGGATGGCTGATGTGAAACTGACGTTTCGACACAGTGTCGAGATCTCAAATCGCAAGTAATTTGAAACACTGCACCGAAGCATGATCCAAAACACCCAGGTCACGTGACTAAAGTGATTCAAAACACCAGGTCACGTGACTACATCGATTCAAAGCATCAGTCATTTCAGAGATGTTTCAAGACCTGGCGAATCTGTATTTGACTGACAGGGTCAGTAAATAACTTCTATCTCATGTAGCCTAGTGGACAGTGTGTGTGCACAGAGTAACTGTGCTGCAAATGAGTTTAAATCCCCACTTGTACAAAAACTCTGAAATTGTGACTTGATGTATTCTAATATTTTGTAAAGACCAAAATAAGACATATTTAGGGTGGCCGAAAAACATGCTGCAATTTAAGAAAGCACATGCAATTACAAAAAAAAACAGCAAATAAAGAAACGATCTTCATCAATTTGACAGCACAAGTGTTGCAAATTTGTCACAACACAAACAAGTGAAGAAGCGCACAGCAACTTGATCACAACACTTGCAAATAAATGTTTTAAGGGGACCAAAGAACCTGATGGACCCTGCTGAGATATGGATGTGTTGTTATGTTGTGTAATCAAGATATTACAATAGAAGAAAAACTACTCGCCTTTCAAAGACCACCAATCACTTCAATGAGCAACAGTCACGACATAACACATCCCTATTTCCTCAAGGTCTGTCATATTTTGGGGTCCCCTATAGAGACATTTCCGTTATGTCACGTGGATATTTGCAAGTGTTATGACCAATTTGCTGCGCGTTTCTTCAATTGTTCGTGTTGTGACCAATTTGCAGCATGTGTCCTGTCAAATTGGTGAAGATCGTTTCTTTTTTTGCTAGTGTTTTCTGTAAGTGCATGTGCTTTCTTAAATTGCAGCGCATTAAGCTTTCTTGGCTACTGTACATATTTATTCACAAAGTTTAATTCGGATGTCAGACCAATGTTAAAACAAAACACGTTACAAGAACAGAGCATTTAAAAACTAAGATCTATAGTTGCATCACCCTGGATTCGAATCCATTATTTCGGCATGATAGTCTGGAACTCTCACAGCTTCACTAAATCACTTGAAACCTCAACTCTACAACATGGGGTTTAATACTTCAATATGCTTAACGGTTTCTTTGGTGAAGCTGCTCTAAAGCAATACATAAAATGACCACTAGTGGTCCCTGTAGAGACTAGTTTCGAAATGTTTCGGAGCTTCGACACATTTGCTTTGACTTTTAGTATTGTTTCAAAAAGCCTCGCTTTGCCCACTATTAGAGAAAGCTAAGATAAACTAGGAACAAGGCTAGGAGTAGATAGCATAAAACACAAGAATCAAAGAACACGGCTAGACAAGAAAATGCAAATGCTAGGTAAAGTTACAGGTTCGTTTTAACTAACAAAACCAACAAACAACACTTAGCAATGTGTGTGAGCAAATCAGACAGAATCAGGAACTGGTGTGTATGTGCGGTGCATGCTGTGATTTGTAATCAGTTTGGTGGCAGAGTTGTAGTTCTTCAGTGATCCGCAGTAGCTAGATCGCTGGTGACTAACAACATGACAGGATATGAAACTTAAGAATATGGAAGGATAATAATATGGATGAATATAGTGTTAAAGTGTTCACATTACAGTAAAAAAAAAAAAACATTTAATGAAGCAAACAAGTAAATTTGCTATTTTGTAAAGGCCAAACATGGCTGAGTAAATGTTCAAATGTATTAATTTACATTACAAATCATGCGTTTCTGTTAAAAAGCATGATTTATACTATAGACTAATAAATTTTAACATTTCTTTAAAGCACCTGAACAGCAAACAAGTAATGTAAAACTACTATTCAACATGATATGATAGTACTGTGCAAATCACTGTGCTGGAATGAGTCTTTATTACTTGAAAATTTACCATACAATAATGATTTGCGTGAGACGCACTAAATGTTTTGGGGTTTTTACAGTTTTTAATGTTTATTTATGTTGGAAATGTTTTTCTATGGGTTTAATATGTGAAGTTTCACAAACTAATTTCGAGAGGAGCATGTGATAGGATTGATTACAGCTGATCCCTATTACTTATCACTAATTAGCCAATCGGATCATTCCAAATTTAATGTAAATATGCAGCCTAAACTTCATTCCTCATCTTCGTTTTGGAAACCCCAACCCCCCACACCCCCCATCCATCCCTTCTCCCTCCTCCTCAATTCAAAGTTTGGGCGACATGGTGGCTCAGTGGCTAACACTGTTGCCCCACAGCAAGGGGGTCGTTGGTTTAAATGCTAGCTGAGCCAGTCGACACTCTCTGTGCAGAGTTTGCATGTTCTCCCCGTGTACTCCGGTTTCCTTCCACAGTCAAAAACATGTGACAAAAGTTAAAGTCACAAGCACCTACTACGTACAAACTGGTGCAGTTGGCGGTCTATTCTTGGGAAGTTATCGAGAACTATCTGATCTCGTATCCCTCCTAATGCTTATTGACCAGGCAGGACCCTTGGGCTCATCTATCTATAAGAAATGTGTAGAATTATTTGTAATACACATAAATATACAATGCATAGCTTTTTAAAATAGCTTTTATGTCCAGTGTTGTTTTTGTATTTATGATTAATTTATGTAACACCGTTGTCCTGCGAGACACGACATATTGTTCCTCTGTATGTCCACACATGTAGCTGAATGATAATAAAGCTCGACTTGACTTGACTTGACTTGTGAGTTTTGGGATATGACAATTAATTGTCTGTTTGAGTGCTCTGCCATAATTTTAATGATTTTTTTTTTGTCCCACTTATTTTTAGCTTTTGTGTATTTATTTCACAAATGATTGTCATTATTTGAGTCATTTGTACTGTAAGCTGTCACATTGCGCTTTTAATCATTAAAGTATCTCAGAACATTTTGTAAATGCCAGAAACAATGACATAAATGTGAGTGCACGATGACTGAACTTTTTGGGTGATTTGTACTTTTTAATTATTTGACATTTATACAAAGATGAATCTTTATTTTTGTTTTATAAGCATAAGAACCTAAAACTGCCAACTATGGCTGGCACAGTGGCCCAGTTGTTAGCAATGTCACCTCACAGCAAGAAGGTCGCTGGTTTGAGTCTTGGCTGAGCCAGTTGGCATTTCTGTGTGGAGTTTGCATGTTCTCCCCGTGTTGGTGTGGGTTTGCTCCGGGTGCTCCGGTTTCCCCCACAGTCCAAAGACATGCGCTATAGGTGAATTGGGAAAGCTAAATTGTCCGTAGTCTATGAGTGTGTCTTTGAATGAATGTGTATGGGTGTTTCCCAGTACTCTGTTGCGGCTGGAAGGGCATCTGCTGCATAAAACATATGCTGGAATAGTTGGTTCATTCCGCTGTGGCGACCTCTGGAACAGAGGTCAAGCCGACTGAATTAATGAATAAACTGCCAACTAACATTGAGTTATTTGTCCAAACAGCTGATTAATTTAGGAATTATGTAAATTATCTTAAAATGAATAGTAATCAAACAGATTTGCATAACTGTAGCTAAAAATTTCAGCAACAAGTTGGAATCTTCACTGTTTTTCAATTAAATTGCAGCTGTTCATATAGAAAAACTACAAACACACGCACATCTCTTTTTTATGCCAATGATTTCATTCAGATAAATGCAATCTTACCTTGTGCTTTATTTCTGTGTCTGCTTTAAAGTAATCAGAAAAAAAGCATATTCTTTGTGCAGTGCAATGACGCTGTACGGTCTGTTTCTGTCCTCCATGTGTGTTTTCAGTTGTTGAACTCTCCTTGACCTGTTGTTGTCGTGGAAACCTTGAAGTCTATTTTTCTAGCTGGATGTCTGTTCGTTTCGAGACTTCGTCTATATCATAAATGCACTGAAGGGCTCTTCCCTTAACACACTTCAGACACTAGTGGGCTGAAGCAAAATACACCTGTTGTCTAAGTTATTTACTTTTATTCTCTGTCTCTCTGTCTCTTTCTCTGTTTTGTTTCAGACCTCAGATGGGTCGGTCATAGGAAGAGTCTTTCATAATTAATGATTTAATTTTGGACCAAAATATGCTGTTCCGAATAGGAAAACAAAAAATTATCAATTTTAGGAGAAACAATGATGGAAATATGGGTAACACAGAGAAGAAAACTGAAAAGAGAGGGGGTGGATGATCTTTAAAGGCTCTTTTAACAAACAGAATTGGGCCAGAGCTGGCATATTTTACATTAACAAATAATGTAAAATGGTGACTGTGGAGGCCATTTGAATACAGTGAACTCATTGTCATGAATGTGAGAGTGTATGGGTGTTTCCCAGTACTGGCTGCAGCTGGAAGGGCATCCGCTGTGTAAAACATATGCTGGATAAGTTGGTGGTTCATTCCGCTGTGGCAACCCCTGATGAATAAAGGGACTAAGCCAAAGGAAAATGAATGAATGAATGAATAATGGTTCTGACTAGTTTTGTTCATTAGGCAACTCTGATTGATTGATTGATTGATTGATTGATTGATCTATTTGTTTTCTCTCTATCATTCTCTGTCTCTAATAATCTCTCTAAATCTCCTCAAGTAGATGCGGGTTTGCATTTATTTTACTGGGAAGACAGATGGAAAGACAGTCACTGTTGTTTTTCTCACCAGCAGAAGAATCAGGGATATTTTGATAATGTAAAATTGTATTTTCTAAAATTCTTGTTACATTAGTTTAATATTGCATAAATAAAACAACACATTCAATTAAAACCATAAAATTCGTCATAAAATAAAATGAGTCCAAGTATTAACCATGTATGAGTTAAAAACAAGTTGGCATACCTTTGCAAATAAACTACCAAAAATCAACAAAGTATTCCTAAACAACCACACATACAATAACCCGGATGGTTTTGTCCATTTTTGACCTATCCATGGTTCACATAACAACCCAAACGGCATTACTAGTGTTACATCTGTGATCTCTGACTCTATTTGCATTAGCTTTTGTATTCCATAGCAGCGATACGCTGTGTTTTTGGCCAACTGGCAGCCTGTATATTTTAAATACTCTTGGGTGAACTGGCTGTAGGCGGGATTCAACCAAAACATAACAGACATCCAATATAAAACACAATACGATTCTTTTTTAAAGTAGTATCTGGCTGTATTGTCTTACAGGAAAACAAATATGTAAACTTGGCACATTTCCTAGATCTCTCAAGAAAAAAATCTGCAATGTAAATGTCCTTGATTCTTAATAAATATATAATGTGGCAGGTGCTATATACATTTCAGAGACTGCAGTGACCCCCAGCTTCTTCAAAAATATACTTTAATCAGATTAAATGTGTTTAAAAAGGATTTAAAGTGGCCCTATTATGCTTTCTTCAGATCCGACATTTCATGTAGGGTGTAATGTACCAGTTTGGAAAAGGTCTATGAAGATTCAAGATCAAAGTGCAGGATAAATGGAGTTATTGTCTCCCAAAAGAAATAGGCGATTCTGAACTGCCTGAAATGAGTCGTCAGTAATTACAGTCTTATACTTCCTGTTCAATCATGTCTAGGTTTGTCAAAGTGACATAGTCCAAGTGTTACATGCTTATTTTGCTGTTTATAGAACATAAAATACACTTCAATTGATTGTGCATATGTATAAATATGGGTGAGCAGGGCAGAAACTAGCATGGGTTTTTTGAAGCACATATGGTTTAAACCTCCATACATAAGTGTGAAATTGAGTATTATTTTTTATATATATTTTTTTTATCTTGATTGAAAGTCAGAAATAAAATAATAGAATGAAGGTGAAAAAATTTGTCATTTCATTAACTACAAAAATTATTTTGGAAGAGAGTTTTCTTTATCGATAATTAAGATAATCTAAATTTACCGTAAGTATATTGTACAGATTAAGATGGTGGTGACAAATAATCCAAAAGTTTCTTCTTTCTTTCTCTTTCTTTCTTTCTTTCTTTCTTTTTTGTAGTGATAACTGAAAACCTGTGCAAATCAAATGATCTTTTGCTTCATCTAATAAATTACCTGGATAATCTGGAATTTTATTTTCCTTGAAGTTTCCTGAATATATATATATATATATATATTTTATTATTATTATTATTTTTTTTTTTAAGAATTCAAGTAGAAAATAAAACCATTGATCAACAAAAAACTGCTGTCTGTTAGACAGGGGTGCGTTTCCCAAACAACGGCATACAGTAACTCAGTGACTGAACTACTATAGTATGATGCATCGTTTGGGAAAAGAACGATGTAGTGATGAATGTTATCCAAACCTTTAGTTTCTCTGTCACAGATCCATTATTTGAACCACATTAGTTTTAAGGTAAAACATCCTTAATGATGCTCTAAACGGGGTGGAGTAACAACTTCTTTAGAGAAAACTATTATCCCCGTAACTATTTTGTGCAAATTGTTTTACAAACACACAATTAAAAAATAAATAAAAATCCAATATTAGTTTTGATAAAAACAACATAATAATTGAAGCATATGTAAATTGCACATATAGGGTCCATGTTTCTCTTACAAATATTATTGAGTAAATTTTAAGTAGTCTATGTTTTGTTTTTTTTTTTTGTCAACTTTTACATCTATGACAAATTCAAACTACAGCAGAAATGTTCTAGCATATAGGCCCAATACAGTGCATATACATTTCTTTAAAAATAACCTACTGTAAATTAAAAGCATTAAAGTATGCTATATATTTTTGTTTTCACAAGCTTTGGAGACATAAGGTAGATTCCACTTTCCATAGGTCACCTATACAGTAGCTTTCGTCAAGAGCCACGCCACGCTACGCCATGCCACGCCTTCAATTGTCAATATGAAGATTGCTAAAACTGAACAGTAAAAATACTCTGAAATCAAATTACACGTAAGAGAGATGACTCTAATGTTTTTTTTTGTTTTGTTTTGTTTTGTTTTTTATCCTTCCGAGTTTAAATGTTGGAACAATCTAAATGAATAGGGCACAGGGGGAATAACTGGGAATAGAATACAACCAGGAACTATGATTCTAACTTCAGCTCTACAGGTGAAGTTGCAACCGTACAAGTACGCAGTTTGCAAATGTTCAATGGAATGATTGATTTGGGAAACGCCAAATTATTGAACTATATTTGTAACAACAGAACTTGCGAACTTAGCTGGCTAATGATGGTTTTCAGAAACGCACCCCTGATTGGTTATTATTTATTTATTTATTGCTGTACAGCAACTTTACTGCAAGTATATGGTACAAATCTAAATGATTTGTATTTATTATTTTTGCATTTAAAACAAAAAAACTTTTATTTTCTACAGCAATAATTAAGTAAACAGCCATAATTAAGTAGATAATTAACAGTATATTTAAATACACTGTAGATATGAGTAAAAATCCCAATAAATTAATTATAAATACAATAAATTAAATACATTTACAGAAAATAACAAAACAAAAAACATTTTACAAGTTAATCAATAATAATATAATAGCATTTTTTTGGTTTAAATTTTTGTATTTTAATTGACTTTTTAAGCACTTTTTTCAAGCGCCATAACATAACTTTTTTGCAAGTTTAATGTGCACATAAATATGGATGAAAAACACCTTTGGTTGTAAGATAAAAAAAATAACTGCAAAAAAGTGTTTTACATACAATAGTCAAGAGAAATTTGAAATAATCTTGTTCGACGTATAATGAGTTGCCCAAATCATAGAGAAATTCTCCTCATGAAGTACATTATCATAATAATAATAAACATAAAGGAAATAATCTCTGACAATTAGAATCAGTTTGACGGTTCAGACCGCAGACCCCCAAACATGAAGATCCCATAAACTCATCAGTTAATATGCTCATTAACCAGGTGTGCAGAATATCTAATTAAATGTGAGGAAATTAATTACGCTGCGATGCATAATCTCTTAGGCAGCGCTAAGATTAATTCCAGTTCTATAATCAAAAGAAGGCTGGAAATAAGTCATTATGCAGTGAAACTGTGTTAAAAACAGGGTGAAATGTCTTTTTGGAGAAAATGAAATGCCTGTCCTGGGGTCCTGGATGAGTTTGGAAGGTCTTCAGAGGCTGAAATGCTGCTTCTGAAGACGTGGTGTGGGTTTTGTCTGATGTAGGCAGGTAATGGTTTTTCATATCCGCCGACAATGATGAATTTTCTTTTTGACATGGTCATTAGTCAAGCTGAGTATCATACTACCTCTTGGGTATTAGTATTGATGCACAGAGACACTTGTGCTGTTATACAGGACACAGAGCTGATTTACCATTGATTCACATTATTACTATTAACCCTGCAGGCTTCATATTAGCCTTAGAGGATGAGCAACATGGTCAAAAATGTTTCCCCCCATATTACTCATCACAATTGTTGAAAACCACATGAATTCAAACACATACATGCAAACATGCGTACATATATAAAGTTTTGATTAACTACAGGGAATCTATCTATCTATCTATCTATCTATCTATCTATCTATCTATCTATCTATCTATCTATCTATCTATCCATCCATCCATCCATCCATCCATCCATCCATCCATCCATCCATCCATCCATCCATCCATCCATCCATCCATCCATCCATCCATCCATCCATCCATCCATCCATCCATCCATCCATCCATCTATCTATCTATCTATCTATCTATCTATCTATCTATCTATCTATCTATCTATCTATCTATCTAGCCATCCATCCATCCATCCATCCATCCATCCACAACTCTGACTGTCCACATAATTTTGTTAATGTAACTTTCAAAACTAAAATAACTTTTAACTATACCTAAATATACATAGTTTGCATTCAAATGATGAAATGCTGGTAATCTCTTCAATCACACAAAGACATACACATTTTTAGCAACACAACACAACCCGATCATCTACAGTAGATGAAAGAGAAATACTGAAAAACTCAATCATCCATATTGCTTATATTTGCTTCCTTTTTTTTCTATAAGTATCAATATTGACTTCTCATCCAGCACTAATTAGGTTTCACGCTGGTTCCAGGACAGACATGCTGTGCGTCTGTGCTTCTTTACGAAGGGATTACAAGCATTGATTAGAAGTCTGTTTATCTAATATGCAGCATATGAAAAGCCTGAAGTCAGTTTCTAACATCTCAACACAATAAGAAATGTATCATTCCCTCCTGTATCTAAACCACACACTTGCAGAAACCAGCTACAGAAAAGCACCGGAAGGTGGAAAGGAGATGATCCCTATTATTTGTGGCCCACAAACCACCCCATCCTGCAGATAACTGGATTGGCATACAGTACAATCACGGGTTTGAGAAGATCTAAACCTCTGACTTCTCATTTGTGAAGATGAAGCTTTCAGTTTATGTAATGAGAGGCTTGAATTAGGATGCTGTATAAACTGCGGCTTGTTTTTCATGACTGTCTGATCTCTCATTTTCATAAACACAGTAAAAAGTGCATTCTTTGTTGAGAATAATCATTCTGTGTAAAGATCATACACAGCATATTATTCCATGGTCTGTAAAAATTCTTGATTCTGATTGGCTATAGAAAATGTGCAATAAAATAGTTTAATGCACTGGTAGTTCCAGACAGTTTTGATTACAGCTCGATATAAATGTGCTGCCCTCAAACATTAGTAGTAACCATCGTAACTCAGTGACAGTATCTCTTCATTCCTTCATTCTTCGAGTCTTCATTTATCTGTGTAATCTTGAGAACATCAACAAGTGCTTCACCAAGTGTTAACAAGGATAAACCACCTTAAAATATGCTCAATAATTTTTGCAAAGAGGTACCCAACACAGGTTAATATGAGCTATTAGATATGTCCATGCCATTTACATGCACACACACAAGCTCTCTCTTTAGCCCTTTTCACACAGTGATACCAGAAAAAAAAATCAGAAATTTCAGAAATTACTTTCACATAGGCAAGGATGTTCCAAAAACACCATTCACACATCCATTCCACAATACATGTAAATTCTGACATCATTGAACAAAAAAAGTCCTGTAAATGTCTGGGCTTGTATTTGTAAACATGAAAGGGGTTTTGTTGTAAAAATTAAATGCACTTCATGGCTCACCTCAACATAGGGATTGTTCACTGATGCCGTATAATCAGGGGCGGGCAAAAATACACTGAAATGTATTTTAAAATAAAATACCAAATGCCTAAATTTCACATGCATCAAAATAAACGACAAAATACAGCAGGCACAAATGTATCAAAATAAAATACTGTATTTTGTATTTTGGAAATACTAAAAAAAACTTTTACATGGGTGTATGACATTTCTCTATAAACCTTCTATCTAATCTAATGGGCCTATTTGATCAATCCCTTCACCATTAAACTGACTTAGTGAAGTAAACTGTTTGACAGCAACAGTGCTTCTCTGAGCAAGTTTACAGTAAGTCAGCTTCTCTGCCAACTCATTCACCTCTACTTCTGTACATGGAGGAGGTATTCATAAACCTCTATTTCTCTTTCATTTTAGCATAAATTTTGTACAAATTTTTATACAGAAAGATCTGTCTTGAAGATAATCTTTTTAATCACTGTAAAAAAAATTTATATAGCACTATTGATCATGAAAATTACCACCATCTTTTAACAGTATTTTATTTTAAAAGGGTGATTTATGAAGAGGCTATTTGAATTTTTTGTTCAAATAATTTTTAATAACTCTAGTTTGTTTTTGTTTTTTTGCAATTGAAATATTCAATATTTAATGTGAAAACATGATTTATTACAACTACTAAAATCTTTGAGTCATTTCCATGAATCATGTTTTTTTGCATTTGTACTCTTCAATGCACAACATAAAACATAATATCTGTTTGTTCATATATATCCTGCTGCTGCCGTGTAGCAGGAGAATTCTGGAGTTTTTAAAATATTTAATATTAAAGTATTATTATTATTATTATTATTATATACTTATTAAGTACTATTAAATATTTCTGTCTCATATACTGTATTCTGCCATTTTGACATCTTTAGTCAGACATCTTTGCTCTTCATTAACTATATAGTGGACCTGCAGACCAGCTACTGGCATCTGAAACAGCCTATGAAGTATTGTAGGAATCGCCACTGTAGGACTTATTTTTAATGTTGTTTGTCTTATTTTCTTGACATCTACATCAGCAATTCATCCAAAACTAATATTGCATGTGCAGTTTACTTATTCTTCCAAAAGTTTTTCAGTTCTTCTTTAACCAGATGATCCACAGTTTACCCCCTTAGTGAACACCAGTACAGGATCTTTAGGTGTTTTATTATTGTAAAGTGCATCTGAACTTCCGCCTGCAGCACTGAGACTGAGAATGATTATGTGCTGAAAGCTCCACATACGGATCTTATAGACTGATATTTTATTCCATCTCATTTCATGTTGATGCTGAATTGTACACTATACTACCATTACATGTTATTGGTCTAGGCATTGTGCAGTATACTATTTTCAATGGTTGTTTACTTGCACTCAAATTCAGTTGTATTATATATACCTTCCATTCTTTCTCCAAGCATTGACCACCTTCTTAATCAATTTTCTGGTCTGATCTCAAGCCTATAGGCAAATAACTGAGAAAGCATCAATCTGAGGCCGCAGTTTTATGATGTCTGTAGACTTCCTACAAAGTATTTTACATTATTTTAAAAATACAAAAATACAAGACACTAAAGTATTTTGATACAAATAATTTATCCATTTTCATAAACTCCATAAAATCTAGTTAACAAGAATTATTTATATTATTTATTAAATTTCCCATTAATTGTAATAACGTCAAACCCAGGGGTGTCCAAACTCAGTCCTGGAGGGTCGGTGTCCTGCAAAGTTTAGTTCCAACCCCAATCAGACAGACCTGGGCTAGCTAATCAAGCTCATACTAAGCCTTCTAGAAACATCCTTGCAGGTGTGTTGAGGCAATTTGGAGCTAAAATCTAAGGGACTCCGGCCCTCCAGGACCGAGTTTGGACACCCCTGGTCTAACCCAACCCCAACCCAACCGTCACAGTAATGTAAAAACAGACCTGGATCAGGAGTCTTCTCTATTAGTATAGCTGATTAACCATGTGGATGGATGATAACAGCCTTCTGAACCTACCAGTAGGCGCAGAAGGCCTATACTGGCCCATATCTATCAGCTGATAACTACTGATAACGCCCATTCAATTGAGTGATAACATTCGAAGCGGCGGTCCATCCATCTATCCATCCATCCATTCATCCATCCATCAATTATGTACCCTATATTCCAATTTGCATTTTTAAAATAAATTTTTAGAGCAATATAGAGTACATATACACTATATCAACTAAACATAATTATTCTCTGGACTTGGACTTTGCCTTATAAAATCTTTTCTTTTATTTTCCACAGAAGAAAGCAAGTCAGTTATATTATGACTGAGGAGGCTGGCTCAAAAATATGTTTCGAAACGCCCATGACTAACCCCAGTTACTATGGAGATGAATGGTAATGTAAAGGGATGGCTCTCTCCAGGTAATCCAGCCCTCCTCGACCGGTCAGTGGCTAAACAGCAGGAAAAGCTGATTGTTTTTGGCTAAATATAGATTTTTCAAGTGACAAAACTATAAATGTAGGACTGACAGAAATTGCTATAATTTGTGAGCGTCTCAGAGAGAGAGAGAGAGAGAGAGAGAGAGAGAGAGAGAGAGAGATGTCAGCTGTGCGTGAGATGTCAGCCAGCTCTGGGTTCTCACCGTTCGCCTCTGCCAGAATGTCTGATTGGAATTTAGCCCATTTTTGAAGAGCTCAACTTAATGAAAGTGCCCATTTTAGTTACGTTACATGCACAGTTCCACTCCCTCCTGGACTGTGATTCAGAAGACTTATCTAACGGTGCTAATAAATGAATGAGGTCAGCTCTGATGAAGAAAAGGAAATCTATAAGATATTTTCGGCGATATCTGATGGGAAAAATATGCTTCAGTGCATAGATGCAACATGAGGAATATTGCCGCAGGGAGACATGAAGAAAATAGTAATCAAACACCTTCATCTCTTTAATAAATAATTTATTTATTTCTCTCTCTCTCTCTCTCTCTCTCTCTCTCTCTCTCTCTGTATATATATATATATATATATATATATATATATATATATATATATATATATATATATATATACATCTGCCCAGTTGATGGAATGAACTCCCTAACTACATCAGAACAGCAGAGTCACTTGCTGTCTTCAAGAAACGACTAAAAACTCAACTGTTTAGTCTCCACTTTCCTTCCAAATCTTAACTGCCTCTCTGGCTATACCTGTTCTCTCTCTCTCTCTCTCTCTCTCTCTCTCTCTCTCTCTCAAAAAAAATAAATAAATAAAAAAAAGTTTTCCAAGAAATGTTTTGCTTAGGGCCCCTAGAACTGTTTTGCTTAGGGCCCCTAGAAATGTTTTGCTTAGGGCTCCTAGCTTTGACAATAGTTATATAATCTGTCAATATGTCTTCAAGTTAACCCTAACTTTTTTCTTAGGTTGTTATGAAGAAGCTGTTTGTTTCAATGTGAGCATAATGTAATGTCAGTGCATCCCACAGGTTTGAAATATACTTGCGGTGGTTGAAATATACCTTTTACCCATCAAATAAATGGTCAACTACATGTGACATACAAAAAATAAAAGTTCAAGCTGCTTTATTGGCATGGCATTTTGTACAGTTTTGCCAAAGCATTTTAGATATGAAGCATGTAATATACAGTTGAGGTCAGAATTATTCAACCCCCTTTAAATTTTCTTTTCTTTTTTAAATATTTCTCAAATGATGTTTAACAGAGCAAGGAAATTTTCACAGTATGTCTGATAATATTTTGTCTTCTGGAGAAAGTCTTATTTGTTTTATTTCAGCTAGAATAAAAGCAGTTTTACATAAAAAAAAAACATTTTATGATCAATATTATTAGCCTTTTTAAGCTACATTTGTTTTCGATATCGTTATACAACGACTTGCATAAATACCCTAACCTGCCTAGTTAACCTAATTAACCCAGTTAAGCCTTTAAATGTCACTTTAAGCTGTATAAAAGTATCTTAAAATATCTAGTAAAATAATATTTACTGTCATCATGGCAAAGATAAAATAAATCAGTTATTAGAAATGAGTTATTAAAACTATTATGTTTAGAAATGCGTTGAAAAAATTGTCTCTCCATTAAACAGAAATTCTGGAAAAAAATTTACCGGGGGGTTAAAAATTCAGGGGATTTAATAATTCTGACATCAACTGTATTTACATTTTCAAATTGATAAAATATACAGCAAATGATAAATAAATGACAGAAAAAATGAATAAAAGCAGTGCTAAAATTTATAATAATTACAAGAATAATATGTAATTTCGTCCTTGAGTATATAGTTAATATAGTCATTTTTCTGAGTTCTTTATTAAAGAATTAAGTATTTAATGTTTCTCTTGCTCTCAAGGTTGTGCGTGTGCAACCAGTAGTGAAGCCAGGCGAAAATAGGCTTAAGTAAAAAGGTAATGCAAAGCAAATAGGATTAACGACAACTTTATAAAGTGAAAGCAAAAATCCCAGACAATTTAGGATATTTAGAAATTACGGCCGGACGCATTTTAATAAGATTGTGTGTGGGAGTGTTGACAGATCTCACATACAAACAAAGTGCAGTACAAAATGTGTAGGGCAAGAGAAGATTTTCCACTGGTTAATTATTCACGAATGATCAATGGGTTAAAATATACTTGGGCGGCCGTTAATATACATGGTCTGGCCACTCTGCCATACACGCCTGATTGGTGGATTGCTGCACAGACGGTTGTCCTTCTGTAAGGTTCTCTCTCTCCACAGAAGAACACTGGAGCTCAGACAGAGTGACCATCAGGTTATTGATCACCTCCCTGACTAAGGCTCTCTCCCCCGATCACTCAGCTTAGATGACCGGTCAGCTCTAGAAAGAGTCCTGGTGGTTCCCAACATCTTCCAATTATGGATTATGGAGGCCACTGTGCTCATTGGAACTTTCAGAGCAGCAGAATTTTTTTCTGTAACCTTCCCCAGCCTTGTGCCTCAGGACAATCCTGTCTCGGAGGTCTACAGACAATTCCTTTGTCTTCATGCTTGGTTTGTGCTTTGACATGCACTGTCAACCCTGGGACCTTATATAGACAGGTGTATGCCTTTTCAAATCATGTCCAATCAACTGAATTTATCACAGGTGAACTCCAATGAAGCTGCTGAAACATCTCAAGAATGATCAGTGGAAACAGAATGTACCTGAGCTCAATCAAGGCTGTGAATACTTATGTTCATGTGAGTTTTCAGGTTTTTTATTTTTATCAAATTTTCAACAATTTCAAAAAATCACATGGTCATTATGGGGTATTGTGTGTAGAATTTTGAGGAAATAAATGAATTTAATCCATTTTGGAATTAGGGTGAAACATAAAAAAATGTGAAAAAACTAAAGTGCTATGAATACTTTCCGGTTGCACAGTATGTGTGGGCAGCACTAAATGCTACAGTTTTTTTTTCACATAAAATGATAAAATCCTGGACAAGTGGAGGTAAAATTCATTTTTATGTCTTTACATAGTGAGACGACAATGAGTATGTGCACATATGAGTATAAATATAAAACCACAGCATTCATTCACAGAGTATGCAGACATGTTATATTTACAGACACTAGAGTACATGCAGATTCACAACAAGCTTCTTATATAAATCTTGAGTTAGTTTATGTGTATAATCAGTTTACTCTGTGAATTTATGCCATATTTTAATCCTGCCATTAATTTTTGCATCTGTAATGTCTTTCAATTACATGACACGGCTCACACAGAGGGGTCCATGGGACCAAAAGTACAAGAACTTTTCTTTTTCCAAAAAAAACATCCTACTTCAGTATTTGTGGTGGCAAGTTTTAGTTTGAAGGAGCCCACTTAATGCTGTATCTCAATGATAAAAAGAGATAATGAATGCAGAAATTGGGCTAATTACAGCCTTATTTCCCACTGGTCAAAAACAGATATCAGTGCCAAGCTAATTACTTTAGAGAGGGGCATGAAATTACATGTTGTGTCTGATAAAAACAGTCTTCGCTAAATAGCGCAGGGTATGAAGAGGACACTTTGACATATTCGAAAAAATCCTCACTGTAAGACACTAATAATTGGGAGTCTTCTCATATTTTTCACATAAAAACGTCAACGAACCGTTATCAATTGTAA
This sequence comes from Danio aesculapii, assembly GCF_903798145.1. Taxonomy (NCBI): domain Eukaryota; kingdom Metazoa; phylum Chordata; class Actinopteri; order Cypriniformes; family Danionidae; genus Danio; species Danio aesculapii. The sequence goes on along the minus strand of NC_079437.1, from coordinate 52,497,019 downwards.
AGTTGTTCTAGTCTGATGAAAAGGACTTGTTCATGTCCTTTTTGAAATCATATTCTTTATGATTAATAGCAAAAAGAAACGGATTTTGCTGTATTTCATACTGTATTGTGAGTAAATGTTGACCGTGAATTGGTGATTTTTGTGAACTGTACCTTTAAAGAAGAAGGACACAAAAGACCTGCTCAAATGAGTCAAAGTGAATCCAAAACAGTCACAGATAGTCTGCAAGGCCTCATTAAAAATGCAGTAGAGTATTTTGGGATCTAAACACAATAGTGGCATGAGAAGGGCGCAGACATTGTAGCCAGCTTGAAAAGTGGAACAGAAGTAATGGATTCAGAACATTTCACTACATTCCATGAGCCTTTCGTTTGGGAAAGTATGCGAATATCTTGCTATGGTGTTTGTGCGTGCGTGTGTGCATGTGCGTGTGTGTGTGTGTGTGTATTGATAATTTAAAAGGCTAATGCTGGTCTGTGGTTCCTCCATTCTGTTTTATGACCTTCAGCATCTCTTGTTTCAGAGGCTAACTGTCAAATCTCTGCCCTAAAATGAATCCACATTTATTTATTTTCTGTTTGTTCATTTCTTGCACAGAAACCCTTTAATAAGTTTTATATATCCGAATCACTGCATAAGAGTTGGTATTTTTGACTAGATGTTTAAAAGATATACTTTAAGAGTATTTTTTTATTTACTACTTATGTAACTATTTTATGAAATAACCAGATTTTTTAAATACAACTACTATATACTATATATATAGTAGTTGTATTAGTTGTATTATACACTATCTATTTTTTTCAAAAATTATATATATATATATATATATATATATATATATATATATATATATATATATATATATATATATATATATATATATATATATATATATATATATATATATATGGCTCAATTTTCACCGTCACTACATCATAATGAAGGCATTGTGCACTGTGTTGTTGGGTCTTTCTTAAATGCCCTGTAGTCAGTTCTGTCATGCAGGAATACCCTTTCCATTCTTTGTTTTTTTTTTTTGTAAAGGTTTTGCATGTAATTCAACAGCCCTCCCCCAAAAAAGCAGGACAAGCTCTGACTTATTTTGATTTTTTCCTGATCTGCCATTACATGACTCATTACACACTCCACACAACTCCGCACGTGGGCAGCCATCTTAAATTTGGAAACCCACGTCTGCATATTCATCTCTCCCCAGGAAATTGGAATGTTGTGCTGTCAATGGCCCGTTGCTTTTGGATAAGTACACCACAAATGGACAGAGACCTCATTATCCATCAGAGAGGCAAGTGTTGATGTGGAGACTATAAAAACTCTTACTACTACAAAAAGTTGCTGGTGTTGTTGTTGTTGCTGCTGTTGTTGTTGTTGTTGTTTTCAAGAAAAAAAAATCAACATTCTTAAAGATTTTTTAATATAATAAGCAAAATTAAGTGCTTTTATGCATCTGCCATTGGGGTAAAAATACTTTGAATTCAGTTCAATTCAATAAAAAAATATTTGTTTAGAAATTTCATAAAATAGTTGTTAGGCAGCTTTTCAAAAGGTATTTTAAAAACTCACTGGCACACTTGTTCATTAAGTGTAAACTCACTTAATTTTAAATGGGTGGTCCAGAGTGTAATTTTAAGGCTTGGTTGTGTTTATAAGATGCAAAGCAATGTGTGCTCATGCTTCATTTGTAGAAAATCACCTTGTTTTTTCATATATCTTACTTTGATTACTGCTACTCATAACATGAAAACGACTGTCATATTTCCTAGTTCCTCTGAAAGGCCCGCCCTAAAGAGGCTCTGATTAGTCAGCTAACATAACGTGCTATGATTCGCAGATCAGCTCCATGTCACCAGGAAGCATTACACCCCTACAATCACATGCTTTTGTGCTATGTAAACAGTCAGTCAGAGTCGCTGTTAGCTGTATCAGTTTGTGCCTGAATAAGGCAAAAAATGACACAGAGGACAGCTGAACCTCATGCCTGCTCTCTAAAATAAAATCTAACAAGGGTCTTTCACATATATTCAGAATAAGCGTGTGTAAGTAATATAAAATATTCACATATCTTTTGCGAGTTTGTTATTTGAGATGTAGAACGCAGGAAAGATGGCTGCATAGAGAGACAATTTGTGCGCTGCTGAAGATTGTGGCTGTTTACAGGGGTTTGACCAGCCTGATCTCACGAGAAAATGTAAGTATTTTACATTTTGTCAGTTTAGTGGCTAATTCGTACGAATTCATACGAGTTCAGTCATATAAAATTGTATGATTTTAAAAAGGAGGCTTGGCACCTAACCCCGCCCCTAAACCCAACCGTCATTTGGGGATGAGCAAATCGTACTAAATTGTACGAATTAGATCGTACGAATTCATACGAATTAGCCACTAAATCAAAAAGTTACGAATTGTCGTGAGATTGTGTTTGACTGATAATTATGAATTTGTAGTTAAATTGTTAACGGTGCCAAACAGCATTTCCTGTTATGTACACTCTTGTTTATGTCCTTGCTACAACATACGATTAACGCTAGAAACTGTGCATGTAATAGGTCAATTTTTAAAAAATAAAAACACTTACATGTTGTGGCTCACAATCTTCTATTATAGCTGGAGCTGCTCCTTCTTTGAGGAGTTTTTAGCCGAATCCAGCACTGAACTGGGAGAGAATCTGGAAGCTGTCCTTATGTCAAATGCTAGCTATATGTTTTTTTACATATTAAATTCTCTGGAACATAATTAAAATTAAACTGTAAGCACTTCTCTCTTTGTGTCATGTCCTTCGGAAGCCCAAATACAGAAACAGAACAAGCTCTGTGGAAAAGCAGCATTTGGACAGCATTTTAGCTTTCTCTGCTATAACATTACACGCCTCTGGCCACGCTCCTTTGCTGCGCGGGCTGTATGCGCATGGTGAATATGTGTAACCTGAAGTTGTGATCCCACTAACCCGGATGTATTTTTGTAGTCCCCAAACTACGTTTGTTGTAGGCTTTGCTAAGCTAACTCTGTAAAAGCCAATGTCTCCCTTTGCATTGAACTTTGAGCGTATTACATTCAGAGATGTTGTTTATGTTCACACAGCTACATTACACATCAACTAGAGTTTAAAATATGATATTGTAGTGGACCACCCCTTTTAAGAATTTTTCTAGGCTTGAAGGTTTAGTGCACCCAAAAAATGAAATGTACTCATCCTTCGTTTTTCAAAACCTATTTGAGTTTCTTTCTTCTGTTGAACACAAAAGAAGATCATTTGAATAATTCAGGTTGCTGTCAGCCATTAGCCTCCATTGCATATATTTTTCCTATACTATGGAGGTTGATAGGTCCCAGGAACCAATATTCTTTCAAATATCTTCTTTTGTCTTCAATAGAAGAAAGAACATTTTAAAACATGAAGGAGAGTTAATAATGATAAGGTCATTTTGATGTTTTTGTGAACCATCCCTTTATTGCCTGAAGTTGCTTTTCTTATTTTGTTTTGGAGATCTCCTACAATAGATTTGCATGTAGCCAAGGACAAAAAGACATCTATTCAGCAAATGTGCAACAGGGCTGGGTGATGATGATGATAGCTCAATATTTTTTTTTTATTAAATATACAACAATACACAAACAATATTTGACCTCAATTTCAAGAGTTCACACTTAGCTGATGATTGATAATAAACGGTTTTTGGCATGCTCCCCTGAGAGAGAACCCTGAGCTCAGAAGATCCTTGAGCCCAGGCCTCCTTTCCGTTAAATCGGGAGTAAGTGGAGTCTGAGCTCAGGTAGGTCTCAAGAGTTGGCCTATTCCTTAATTATTAGGGGTTGCCATGGTGGAATGAACCGCCAACTATACCAACATATATGCTTATGCAGTGAATGCCCAGTACAAAAACACTCATATACTTTGCCAATATGGTTTATTCAACTCACTTGTACTGCATGTCTTTGGACTATGGGAGGAAACCAGAGTACTCGGGTGAAACATGTAAACTCAAACCAGCTAACCTCAAACCTGTTGCTGTGAGGTGACAGTGCTAACCACTGAGCTGCCGTGCTGCTCTGTCCTGGATTAATTTAGGAAAGATGGGGAGGAGTAGGGGTTAATGGATGGATTTTTCAAGACTGAGATAACTAAGGTAAGGACATCTAGTTATGTGTGTGTTTGCATTCGTCTGACTGGTAAATCATATGATAGCTAATGCGGGACCAGTCATGGTTAATTATAAGCATGTGATCCTCTTGAAATTACTTTATAAATAAACTTCACTTATTTTTGTAAGATTGACAGCCCATATTGTCTTTGAGCAAGCTAGAAATGTTGTTTAACGTCAAGCGTTTTATTGTTGTTGTTGTTGTTGTTTTTTTGCACTATTTTGATACAGTTCTGATCATAACCAGCAACCAAATCAATTGTGTAGTCTGAACCACCCTTTGGTCACTAAGTATAAAAGGTGCCCTGTTTTGTGGCCAACATGTCCTCAAACCCCAACCTCAGAAGTCTCAAGATGTTTTTGCTTCTTTGGCTTTCATCACCAGTACCATAACCTCTTCAGTGGAAGATATGCTAGTAAACAGGGTAAATAATAGAGAATCTGGTGAATATCAATGTGAAACTGTTTGGTAGTCTTGCCTTGTGGCCATTCAGCCATACATGTTTCATTCTCTGGCACAAACATTGAGTCTGTCTCTCATCTTTTTTTCACAGCCCTCTTTTTTTATTCAGGAAAACATTGTGTACATTACTGAGATAAACCTAAAGTGATACCCTTATGTCGAATGTCAAAATGATTGTGAATGATCAATATTTCCTTAATAAATAAATTAATGAAATCAATAAAATGAATAAATTAAATAAATTCCTTAAATCAGCCACTTTTCAAAATTGAATATTTTGTTGAGTACAGCTTGTACAGTACCGCATCATTAGTATGGTACCTCCTCATGTGTTTTTTTATTCATAAATATTCAATGTCCTTCCTCAGCCTCAGATTTAATAAATATTAATGGACAGAGTTTGGCACGGCATTACCTATTACCCACCTTCAAATATTCCCACAGTTATTAGTACTACTTTTTTGCTTCTCCGCAGCGAATGGCTTTACACTGAAGCGATGCAGCCTTGAGAGACAGACAGAGCAAGATTGGAAAAAATTGGTAACAGCAGAAACATGTTATTTGATTTTCAATGAGCCACGCCACAGTGACCAGAGGGCATAACGTGGGAATACAAAATGTGAGGCATACGATGGTACAGGAATCTAATGGAGCAATCAAAACACCTTAGGAATAAATGTCTTGTAGATTTGGATAAGAGCTACTGTTGATTTGTTTACAGATGCCACTTGTTTTGATGTTTTAGATCAAATTGAATTTTCAAGTGTAGCGTGAAAGTATGAATCATTTCGTGGCAGCATCATTGAAGTGCCATAAAAACACTCAATGGGAAAGTCATAGTTTAACAATATTTTATAATTCCTATTAATAATAATAATGAAGTGGTACCTAATGCACTGTAAAACAATTATGACAAAAAGTCATAAAAACAAATGCTTTTATGGTACTTTAATTTAATAAGTAAATACATTTTTATTGTAATAAGTTTAACGTAATGTTTTTAGCCAGTTTGAATGATTTACGTTGAGATGACTAGAAGTTAATTTGATTTAAGTAAAAAATGAAGGCAGAGGGATTTTTTACAGTGTGCATAGGATGTTTATAAATGTATTATAAAGTGTTGTGTTTGGTGCTAATATTTGATGAGATTTTGTTTTCACTGTTGAGGTTAATTTTTCATCTGTCTGACTTAAATGGCCATGAAACCCCCTCTTTCGGTTCAAGTCTACCTCAGAATTTTTTTATGAAATGCTTCATGATGGGCATGGAGCATTGAGATCAGAGGGAAGAGTGGCCATGGCCAGCAGGGCAGGGGAAGAAGAGGGGAGTGAACAACTGTCAGTTGGCTCACAAAATGGGAAACAAACAATGAGGAGACCCTTGATTTTAAAGTCAAAATGCAAAGAAATTAAAAGTAATTTAATGCCCTGCTACATATGGTATTCGTAATTTCATATACACAATTTGTTATATCATTATAAATATAACCGTGTAAAGACTATAAATGAGGAGGATTTCTCTCCGCCTGAATCCCCGGGTCTGAATGCAGACAAAGTGGATAGCAGAGCAGCAGGTCTCTTGCCCTGTCTATTCCAACAATTAACCCTGCCGGTAATCTGGAGGATTTTAAACATAGGCAAACACAGAAGCACAGATAGGCGATGTGTCTGAATGGTAACAAACTCAACTGATAAAAGACAAAGTCCGCCATTCTCCAATTCTCGTACAGCTCTCCCGACAAAAAAGCTTGCTGCACACAAACAGCTTTGCTGTATCAGCCCTGACAGCATTGCGGGGAAAAACATACAACAAACCCAGTGAATCATGGAAACAAACACATAACTTTACGACCTTTCATGAAAGGCTAAATGATTGCCGTATGCAGACATGGTCTCACCCAGTCATTGACTCACAGCTTGGCAGGTCTGCTTTGCTTTCGGAAAGCATGTGCTTTCACAAAAAAATTAAAAACAGGGTCTTCTCATAGGATAAGAAAACTCTACTCTGAATAATAATGAGAAACTGACGCTTCATCACTCCACTAACAGATTCGTGCTACATCACTGATTTTGATCCTGTCCTAAAAATTATTTTAAACCCAGAAGAAAAAAATTGGCTGACAAAAACTCTAAATTATCCAGTTTTCCGCACAATTTAAGATGACTGATGCTAACGTTGTCTGAACTGATACTTAACACACACACACAAATCTGTTAAAATTGTAAAAAAAAAAAAAATGTTCAAGGGTGTCTTTAAGGTGTGGTTATTTTATCAAAAATTAGTTATTTAAGTAACTAACCACCTCTGAATAAGAAAACTGTCAGATCTGAAGATGGTTTGGGTGTATTCACACATGTAATTTGTTTCTCTTCATTAGTCTTGGCCACATATACTTGCTATGTAGTAATATATAGTCAGATTGTTCCTGCTCCAGATTGATATTCTTCAGAGTTGATCACTGTTGTGGGAACTGGGAAATTTTTCTTCCATAAATTGCCATATCATATAAAAATTAGCCAAAAAGTAAATAAATGCCAGGTGAAAATGATGCAGTGCAAGGACAGACATTTTTCAGAGGTTTCAGTATGAATGACCAACTTTTGGTAAATGATTGAAAACGATGGTGTGGATGCATTGCATTTTGGATGAACTTTGAAGCAAAGTAAGTTTGAGAGTTTGAGAAAAACATTGGTACGCAAGAGTTGTTTGCATACCAAACAAGCTGTATATGACTGCTGAAAATTGGATCTCAATCTTCTTCTTTGATACAGTAATGGTTTCTGATTGAAAGCATTCACACTTATTCAAATGAGCTGCACTGTCATTCAAGAGTTCACACTTAGCTGAGTATTGTTTATAAAGCTTGTTTGGCATGCTGTCCCAGGAGAGAGCCCTGAGCTCAAAAGATCCTGGAGCCCGGGGCTCCCTACTGTTGCAAGGCAAGAGGGGAGTTTGAGCTCAGGTAGATCTCGAGAACTCCCCTACTGTAGAAGCTAATGAACAGATAGAGATTGTTTTTAAGTAAAAACTACTTACTAGGAGCATGTCTATGGTGGGGGGACTTAATTGTTTTATGTTCAATCCACTTCAATTTGTAAAAACAATTAAGTTAACTTAATTTGTTTAACATTAAGGAATTGTTTGGAACCCAACATTTTTTACTATGTACTAGTCTGTATGAATCAATTTGTGAAATGTACAGCCAGTCTACTATCGCAATGATACATTTACCCAAAAACAATGCACTAAAAATGAAAAATACAGACAGCCTATACAGACAGCATTGTCAAATGCTCCCTGTTCACGCAAATGCATGAAATGACTTTATATGGCAGGTCTTGATGTCACTTTGCACCTTCACACCTGTCTGGCATTATTGTTTTGGTTGTCAAGCACACTGTAAAAAAGCATTTAGTTACTTTGCTTAAAACAAAAGTGAGTAAACCTGTTGTAACCTGGAGCTGTTAATTTGACTGAACTTGATTTTTATTATTATACACAAAGTTTATTTACTTAAAAAAGTGACTAAACCCACTGCCTTAAAATCATTAACGTTGTGCATAAGTATAAAAATGAGGTTAAGACAACATACTAGTTCCATGTTACAAAAGGTTTACTCACTTTGTAAGTCAAGACAACTAACCTATTACAATGAATACATGACATCACAAATACAGTGAGTGACAATTCAAAATGACCACTACCTCCGTGTGTGATGTCACTGACAACATCAGCACTTCCAAGAGTAAACTAACAGTAGTTCCCATAGGGATATTTTCCAGGCAGATACTGATCAGGAACAACTCAGTGGGTGTGTTTGTTACTGAAACACCTGCTCCACACATTTTTGACGCATTAGCCCTACCGTAACAAATGTAGTAAAATGTTATAAAACCGTAATAAATGTTGATCAAATCAGCAATGGTGTACATCAGGGGTTCCCAAACTTTTCTGCTCACGACCCCCAACAATGCCAGTGATTCTCGACCCTAACAATCTTCTGAGGTGGTTATAAATATACAAACGTTGCACGTAACGGTGCACATACACCAGTAGGCCTATATAAACATGAGCATATTGACAACACAAAAAATACAACAGTCTAACAACATTTTTTTTTGTCATTTATTAATTTGTTTAATTTATTTTTTTTTAAATGTACTGTAACTATTAACTACTATTTTTAACTTCTGTAGGTTATAGATAAAATATGGTAATTCTAATTACTTATTAAAATGTATTTAATCTCCAAGCAACAAAGAGATTATTACAATGCTTGCGACAATGCCACAAGTGGGCACAAAGGGACGGTATGTGAATGAACAATGTATGCATTTTGTAGTTTGTCTGAAATTAATTATTTTATTTTGGAATACTTGCACTTTAAATTTGTTTTCAAAAAATTTGCATTCACAGGATTTAAAAATGAGGCCGTTGTGTAAATGCATGGCCAATGTAAAAGTTGTATTTTTACACTGTAAAACTCAAAAAAGTTAAGGTAACTCAAACTGATTGAGGAAACCGATTGCAACAAACCATTTAAGTTCAAAAATGAATCGTAATGAGTACTGTGAACTTAATCCATTTGAGTAAACAAAGCAATTTGAGCACAATAAAACCTGATAAATGAAGAGAACTCAAACCAATTGAGTACTGTAAAACCCAATAAGTTAAGGCAACTCAAACCGTTTGAGGAAACCGATTGCAACAAACCATTTCAGTTAAAAAACTAATCTATATGAGTACTGTGAACTTACTCCATTTAAGTTGAAGTAATGAGGTATTTATTTAATTCATTACTTTCAACACTGAGTCCAAAACTCTTTTTTAAATTAGTAGAATTAACTTTCAGCCAGATTTGAGTTAACCATACACTCATTTTCGTTTGATAAAGTTTACTGTTGGGTGTATTGTTTTTAAAAAATACAATGTTGTGTAAACACTTCCTTATTTCCGCAATGCTAAAAACAATTCAAGACGATGGCTACAGTACACTCTTCTCTGAAGGGCTCGTCTTTGTCCCAAAATCCCTTCAAAGCATTTATCCTCCAGCGTGAGAGCTTCAAAGGGATGAAAGGATTCTGCGCATCTTCTGCGCCACAAGTTAAGCATGCGGAAATATTCATGTAAGCGCAAAAGTGCCCATCACCAGTACCGAAGGGCCCTCAGAAGTGTTCAGTTTTGAGCACTTGAGTTTGGAACAAAGCTTTAGTATATTGGCCATGTCTGTTCTCACTCTGAAGTGCTCTTTGGATATGTACTCATCCTGTTTTAATTTAGAGAGCATATACTGTAAAAAAAATAAAAAAAACAACTCCTCTTGAATACCCCATGGTGTTTTTGTGTTTCTTTCACAATGGGCAACTCTGCACTGACTATAATGGATTGCTGCTGTAAACAAACACTAACCACATGCAACCTGAAGAAGACGCATTTAAAAAAAGCTCAACATCCCCATGCATTATTAAACTCCTCCATTTATCTGATCTGATCTGCCTCACTCTCTAAATGCTAAACATAGTAATAACCTGATTTTTTTTTTTTTTTTCTGGTCTCTCAGTAAATGCTTCAAACACTCGCTACAGAAACTCTGGAAGATGAAATGCCCTCCAGACTAAATTCTGCCACTGAAGAATGTAGTCCAATAAAAAAAGTGGACCCATTTCTTTCAGCGGTGCCATAAAATCCAGATTGGACTGACCCACTTCGGCAGCGTACATCACCACTGGGCTTACATTTTGACTGAGGGAAGTGCTCTGACAGCCACTCGATGACATGGTTTTTAAGTTGAGAGGAAATACTTCTCCCCCGCTTGACCACCCGCTGGAAAAAGAGGCCATACTACCATAAGTGCTCTAGTTGTGGTGGGAGGCTTGTAGCATGGAAAAATGATAGGAACAGGAGGAGCGGCACTCATCTGGTACACGGGCACCTTGTATGGCAGAGGAATGGCATATTGACACCTGGAGAAATGCTTGAATAAAAGCGCAGTCAGACAGTAATGGGGAAAAGAGAGCAGTTTGTATTGCTTTATTTAACATTGCTTTACTTTAATTGTTTGCAGCCAGCGTAATCATTGTGAAATTGGGCTCTTTGAAATGACATTCTTTGAAATGCCATTTCTTAAGAGGCTATTTTTTTTTTCTAATGATGCTGTCTTGTTTACAGACAAAGTCTGCATTGATTTAGACTTTGAATGTCCTTCTGTCACTCTAACCGTGCTGTTCAAACACAAAGTGAAGAATGATTTTCATGCTGTTTATGACAGCTCTGCACTTGCATAACAATAACAGCTCTGGTAGGGTGCCATTATGCTACCAGAATACATTTGGACAAATACTGCAAGCTATAGAACATGTACAAACCAATAATCCACATTTAATCAAATGCAGCAAAAAGTATGACAACAATTATGACTCTTTTCAAAGGCTGAATATAGATTTTCTCTCGATTTATAAAATTTATAAACTGTGTATGTATCCACTTGAAATAACGAGCATGAGAAAACAGTTTTAGAACTTAACCTACACAATTCTTTAGCATAAGCTCACAATAGGGTTTATAAAGGGTTATTGAACTACATGAGTATTATTTGTTAGGAAGCATTGATTCAGTTTATTCACAGTATAGAGCACCATGAAATAAAATATAGGCACATTTTTCCTATCATGTATTTGGCTCCATAGTATAGTCAGTGGTGGAAAGAGTACTGACAAATCATACCCAAGTAAAAGTACCATTACTTGCCCAAAAAAGTAGTGCAAGTAGAGTAAAAGTATCTGTTGTAAATATTACTCAAAGTATGAGTAAAAGGGAGCCCTTTTAAAAGTACTCAAGTGTAGTGAGTAGTGAGTATTACGCTGTAAAAAGCTGATGCATTTACATGTAATTTGTGTGTGTGTGTGAGTGTGTGTGTGTGTGTGTGTAAACGTAACATTCTGTAGTGCATTTAGTTATAGTTAAGGCCATTTCGGTCATCATACAGTAATCATCCATCTTCTTCTCATCACCACATGCAGTCTGAACAGTCTATCAATCATTGCGTGTGAAGACTTTTTGACATACTTGCACGCTTTTAATGTTTCTAAACAGTTTGTTGCATTTAGAAATGGTCCATGTTTTGAGGTAGTTCATATTGATGTGATTTACTTTCTATGTGCGATTTGATTGGACAGGAATCACAGGACATCTAATCCCCAATCTAATCCCCATAGACGAGAAAAAAATAAAATAGTGACTGCAGGTAGAAGGAATGTAGTGGAGTAAAAGTACCAATACTGCACTACAAATGTACTGAAGGGAAAGTACACATTTTTAAAACTACCTAGTAAACTACAATTTCTGAGAAGCACAACTCAAATACAGTAATTTGAGTATTTGTAATTTGTGACTTTACACCAATGAGTATAGTACAAAACCTACAGCAATTAATACGTTTTGGGAACAAATTCCTATTTTTTTCTGCATATGTCATTTACTGGGCTCTGTCCTAAACTAACAGCAAGCTCCTCTATTGCTTTATCAAAGTAATGTTAGTAAGATTATAACTGTCTGTGCAATTTTACCTTAAATATTCCATCATGCAATTTTAGTTAAGATTATTCAGGTAGTTGGTAATAGCCCCAATCCACACAGGACTTTCAAATAAAACGGTACAAATTTGCACCAGTAATTGATTTTATTCCTATTATTTTTACATATTCTTACACATACAAGGTTCTGATCAGTCATGTACCCCCGCTAGTCCTACACCCCCCAACCCTCTCCAAGCTGGGATCGAACCGGCGACTCTCCGCATGGGAGTTGCTCTAACAAGGAGACTAAAGACCATTGCCTCCTGTGTCTGTTGCAAGAACACCTTTTGGCCCATTTTTACTGAGTGGTACAGTACTTTACTCTTCGGTACACTTTTAAAAGCTACCTAAAAGCGAACCATACCGTAGCACTTTTTGGTCACTCTTCGCAAAGAGAATCAAGCAGGACTAAATGGTACCAAAAGGTGGAGCTAGATGTGCAGCTGAACGCTATTGGTTTACAGAGAAACGTCACTCACTCGTGGAGCTAGCCAGAATGAAAACAAAGGAACCGCCATGTTTTAAATACACAGATATTACTATCTTTTTTAGTAGTAATGTATAGTATCTTTTATAGTATTAAGTAATGTATCTTTTATAGTATTAAGTATTATATTAATACTATATGCATATAATAACAAGCCATGGTCGACCTGAGCTCAAACAAACCTTGTCGTTGTCTTTATGTACAGCCACAAAGCCAAGAAGAACAAACTCAGCCGTGTCCTATTTTTGTTTTACGAGGCCGTATAAAAGTGCGAGTGGTTTCGCTTTCTCCAGGGATCTCACGATTGCATCTATATTTGAAATAAGGAGCTTCTTGAGCTGATGATAATAACATGTGTGTGATTATTGAAGTGCTTCCGACATCTGATCCTTTCAAAAAAGAAAAGGACAAACGCGAGAGTGAAGAAATTGTTTTAGCAACCTGAATACTAAACAAACTGCCATGTTTAGCATCGCCTTTTGGATTATTATGAACTCGGAATGATAGAATTATATTCTAACAGAGGTTACATGTGCTGGTGAAGATTAAAGTTACAGATAAAAGATTTGCACTGACTGTGGGCTACATGTTGTGTGTGGTTTTTGAACCGAAATAACTAAATGTAAATGTATGCTGTGTGTAGTTCTTCTGTAATTGGTAACATGTCAGAGACTGTAAGGGGCTGTATGTGTTCATATATGTTGCATTTATTTATTTGTTTTATATAATCGCAGACATTGCATGAGGCTAATTCGCTCTATTATAGATCTGCAGTTATAATCAAATTGTGTTCATAGAAAAGTTAGTAATAAACATTTTACAGAAGTATTTATGTGTATAAAGCATCTGTTTTGTGAGAAGTGCTTCTCATATGATATATGAACGTACCTGTACTTTACGAGAATGACATTGACTAAAACCCTTGGTACCCTTTAGGCAGTGGAAACGCAAGCCTAATAAAGGTGACCCGTAATGTACAGTACTGTACCAGTCAGTGGAAACGGGTCTTTAGAGATCAAAGGAGTGAGGTTTATCTGCACAACACTTCACTAGCTGGCCTCCACTACACTTACATGCCTAAACCTCACTCTCATCCCAGATCATGGCACCAATATAACCTGCCGGTCCTTCACCACTCAACCTTCTCTGAGCTGGAATCGAACCGGTGACTCTTGAAATGGGAGTCGGTTGCTCTAATGCTGTGTCACACCAGACATGGATGAAGCATCAAGCGAGAGTGATTTACATGTTAAGCTAACACAAAAAAACACGAATAGACATCCTGTGATGCTCGAGTTGGAAAATCTAAGTCCTGCAAGAACGCTTTCTTTGTCATTTTCTAGATGACTTTATTAATAAGTTATATAAGTCATTGCACTGTAGTTATATGAGATATATGCACTGTAAAAAATTGCTGTTAAAAAACTGTCAGATTCTACAGTAAAATAACATTTTTTTAAACTGGGCATTCTGGGTAATATTTTTGTTTTCAAGAAAGTAACCAACAGCAGAAAACTTAAGTTAACAGAGCTCAGAGTCGACATGTTCAAGTCTGTGTTTGAAATCACACTTTGTGCTCTCGTTCACTATTCCATACACTAGTTCAATAATATAGTTCACCTGACATGAACACTAATGAGTGAATTCAGACACTGATGAACACCTGCAGTTAATCATCACAATCACTGAAGGAAAGAGAAACAAGAAACAGTGATTTCAGTTACAGCATTAAATAACATCAACTAAAATAAAACACTTTCAGTCTCAGCAGAGGATCATTAAATAACTCCACAAACAGCAGACACACTTATTACTGACTGCTTTGACTTCCATACCATTCTTATTGAGAACAAACAAAAATGTAGGTGTTTTTTTGTTTTGTTTTTGTGTCACCATAATGGAGAGAGGGGCTGGTTTAGTTGGGGTCTTCACTCTTGAACTTATTAGTTAAGACTGTCCAGCTGCTGTAACACAGAGTTTATAAAACATTATTATTATTATTATTATACCAATAAAGCTGGAAAGTCAATAGGTAGATAACTCTATTTGTCTGAAATTTGTTCTGATAAAAGTTTTGATAAAGGTCTGGATGACTGGCAAATATACCGGAAATATTACTAACTCTTTTACAGAGTTGAGAAATACCATTCAAAAACAGTTCCGTTATAACAAAGTCATGCTCAGGCCTCATGAATCAGACCTTGTACCTCAACAATGGTAACAATTAAAATGTTTCATGCCGCAATGAATGCTGGGTGTGGCACACTGTATATATATATATATATATATATATATATATATATATATATATATATACACATATATATATATATATATATATATCCCAGCATGCATTGCGGTTTGAATAAATGATGTAGTATAATGGTCTTACAGTTTTCTTTATTTGTGTTTGATTCTGCTGTTATTTATGTGTAGACTTTCAGTAGCCTGTTAGTGATGTTTGTGAGTTAAACTGTTCATTTTGTTACTTGTTACCGTTGTTGAGGTTTATACGCTGACTCTTGATGTCTCTTTGAGTGCAATTTACACCACAGAGCAAAGGGTTTTTATCCAAGATATTCTTAAAAACTTCCTGAATTCAATGTCACATACAGGCATGTTATATTACATTTAACAATAAATTAAATGTTGGATAAGAGCAGTAAATTATATGATATTAAATTAGAGCAGGTTGTGCCTTTCTATTAACAACATAAACATCACCAGATCTTATTTACTTTTTTAGCATGATTGTTATATTAAATGAGCTTTTTAAACAAAGTTCTTATCAATTGCAGTAGCCAAAATAAATGAATGTTATAAATGAACTAAAGCAAACTCTGTTCTCCATGATGGTGATTTAAAATGTCACCTCATTTCCCTCCAGAAGAACTTTAGTAGATGTTATACAAAAATAAATGTTTTAATAATAAGTGTAGCTGGTGATGCTGTTTGCAGAGTTGTTTAATCATCTGCTGATAATTTTAATGATTTAATCATTTGTTGTACTTCAGGTTATTTCCCTACAAAGTTGTGACTGAAATCGTAGTTTTTTGTATGTTGTTCTTGATTTTCCCTTCAGTACTTCTTCATGTGTTCATCGCTAATACTCAATTATCATTTAATTAGTCATTTAATTGATTCATTTACTTCAGCTTTGCTCCATGTTTTTTGAACTATCAGTAGTGTGGACACTCAGAAGTGTTCTATTAAAACTGAGGTATTTGCTCTGTGGTTTAAAGGGTTAAAGGTGTGAGAGGTAAAAACACGGTGTAAAAATGTATTTTAACAGTAATATGATGTTAATTTAAACTACGGAGGTAGACTGTAAAAAAACAGTAGATTGCTGGCAACCACAGCTGATAGTAGTTTGCCGTAAAATCAAGAAAAAAACAGTAAAACCTGTAGCAAATTTCTTCTGTGTCACTGTTGTGTAGGAGAGTAGAGCCAGTGTTTGAGTCAAAGAAAAACAATGAAGCGCTGATGCTAAAGACAGTGGCTGTGTAGCTGCTGATGCAGTAAGAATCTCTCTGTTAATTCCAAGAATCCCTCTGTTAATTCCAGCTTTACATGTATGTGTGCTGCTGTGAAATTTAAGACATTTGGGTTTAACTTTTCTAATTAACTAAAATCAGTTATCATTATAAGTATGCTTCTAAGCATATATGGCACATTATTTCATAAACTCATACAGCAGTTGGCCAATTTGAAGCAGTCACATTCATTGAACAAAATGAGTTCACTTGAGTATTGTGTATATCAGTGTAGTCCATGTATTTTTACAGCAACATACTGTAAAATAACAGTACATTGCTGGTAACTGCAGCTGCCAGTATTGTACTGTTAATTTACAGAGCAACAGCAAGATGCTGTTGATTTAACAGTAACATGCTGGCAACCGTGCTGCCAGTAACTTACTGTTTTTTTGACGGAACAATTTTTAACAGTGTGGATGCAGTCCTCCAAGCTCATAAGAGTCATACACAATATTAAAACATTTTCTATTGCACCATGACTTTATATTCTATATTGTAAATTATTTCTGTTAAGTGGCAAGACTTTTGTCTAAATAAAGTCAGACCTTACTGTCCTAATTAAATAATTTAAAATCAAGGCATGATCATATTTTATTTTGGTAAAATAAGCATAATCTAGAGGCCTTTGCCTCATATAAGCCACTTCTGATACCAAATGATCAACTAGAAGTCAAGTTATTATTTGTTCTTCCTAAAACTTGGATAGGCAACAAAAACTTTGGCAGGTAGTGTATAGGCATGGGAAGGTATTTCCTACCATGCATGCAAATACTGCACATTCTAGTTCATATTCTGTTTGGTGTGTTCAAATGAATCCTTTTGGCCCATAAACGAGAAGATGAAGCAGTCGGCTTTCATCTCCACTAGGTTTTTGACATCAGCTTGTTGTGTCCTGGCCCTATATCATAAACATCTCCAAGACATTTTTAAATGTCTCTTTTGGGGCTTTTGAACAGCTTAGTTATAGTAGGCTCTCAGTTATAAGAACATGTCACCAGGCCAGTCTTGAAGAGCTAAATTTACCCCTGGGCCTTTTGATTAAGAGCAAGCACACAAGCTGAGTTTCAGATGTGATGATGGCCATTCGGTTTCTAACAATCATGCATTCCTTCTTAAGTTGCCAAGTCATAAAAAACTATGTGAATGCATTCAACTCACTTCCATGGGCATAAGATGGCGTAGTAATAACTTTTGATAAATTACAAGCAAATACACCACGTTTTGTTAACTCTGCTTATAGAACACGGAGAGCAAAGAAATCGCAACAATTGTGTTTTGTCACTGGCAACCACAAGCATTGGCTTTGCATCCATAAATTCCACCCACAGATTTATTTATAATTAGATTTACTGTGTAATGGTGTATATATTATTGATTCCGCCATGTTTCTCACTGACACGCCCCAACTCAGAAACTTATTAAAGACAATGTTGAGTTTTCCACTTATAATATTAACTTCATAGTGACGATCATGTGCATTCAACACGTAAATACGATTTGCCCAACCAGACTTGAGCATACCATTAGTTAATAGTAGACAAATCACAAGAGTGTGAACCATCTGACAAATCAGAGCAAAGTATACACGCAGAAGGTGGAGTTTAGAGAGATGAATCCTTGAATAAACCATTTCAGGCACGGCAAGCAAAAAAGTTGTTCAAGCAATGCATATTATGACAAACTTTACAATTGTTGTTCTTTTTACAAGATGTAAAATAAGTATCTGATGTTTCTAGAGTGTCTATGTGAAGTTTTAGCTTAAAATACCCCACAGATAATAGTTTATAACTCCTTAAAACTGCCCCTTTTAGTCTTTGATCCTAATTGTGTTGTTTTGATGACTGCCACTTTAAATATAAATGAGATTGAATGTGCTTTTTTTCAAAAGAGGACAGAGTTACAAATGCCTGTCAGTCAGCATGTGACAGATTCAAAACAAGACTAATGTCTTTTGCTAATAATGGCCCATTTCCACTGAATGGTACAGTATGGGACAGGTCGGTACGGGTAACCTTTATGTTTTTCCACTGCCAAAAGAGTACCAATGGTCTGGTGTACGACAGAAAGTTTCAGTGAATGTCATTGTCGCTCAAGGAAATGTCAAAGTAAAGCTGTACGGGTCGTGCACATATCATATGAGAAGCACTTCTCACAAAACAAATGTTTTATACACAAACACTTGAGTTAAAATGTTCATTACTAACCTTTCTATGAACATGACTTGATTATAACTGCAGATTAATGATAGTGTGTAAAAGCCTACTGCAACGTCTGAAATTAGATTAAATAAATAAATATATGAACACATACAGCCCCTTACAGTCTCCGATATGTTACCAATTACAGAAAAACTACACACAGCATACATTTAGTCCCTAGTTGGCTTCAAAAACAACCCGCAACATATAGCCCACAGTCAGATTAAACCTCTCATCTGTATCTTTAATCTTCACCAGCACAGGTAACCTCTGTTAGAGAGTAACCCTATCATTCTGAGTTTATAATAGTCCAAAAGATGATGATAATAGTTTTTTCCGGCTTCTCCTTTGTTTTTTCGCACGTCACTCTTGCGTTTGTGGGTCGGAAAACTACGGTGCACAAGTTAGATTCTGCTCTTCTTCTTGGCTTTGTGGCTGTTCATCAAGACAACGACAAGGTTTGTTTGAGCTCGGGTCAACCAGGGCTCATTATTATATATTATTACAATGTAATGTATCAGCTGTGTATTTAAAATGGCGCTTCCTTTGTTTTCATTCTCCTGCTTGTGTACGCACTGGTGACGTATCTCTATAAACCAATAGCGTTCAACTGCACATCTTGCTCCGCCTTTTGGTACCCTTTTGTTGTGCTAGGGCTACCCAACAAGTGGTTTGGTTAACTTTTTTGTACCTTTTGACAGTGGAAATGGCCATAAAAGCGTACTGAACCGCACCGTACCATACCACTCAGTGCAAATGGCCATAAAGGAGGGGTAAAAGAACAGGTCGTCTCTAATGGGTGGGGCTTTCCCCTTCCAGTCAAAGTGTTTCTGCAGTCTGTTTTCATCAAGTATGATTATAAAAAATAGAATTTTTAAATATTTCCCATTAGAAGCTGGTTACATTCATACATGCCACATAACATTTTTAAATGCAATAGTCAAATCTTATTTATTTATTTATTTAAAAGTCACTTCGCATAATAGGTTCCCTATAAACATGTTATAAAAGTGTTAAACACTTTATCATACAGTTTGATCGTTAATTATTTTAAGATCGTTAATAATGCACTTTTCTCCCCATGGACTTCCATTCATATCCATGCGAATGTGTCAGACCGGAAACGCAAGCTTGTGTGACAGGTTTCGCAGTTCGCTGCATTGGAAAGTTCAAGCTTGGTGAACTCTGACCTGCGAAATTGCATCATTTGACTGCGTGAGACCAATCGAAGATCAAAACATGACCTCTCTGGACAGAAATTTAAAACATGGACCATTCGGTCGCATTTTTAAATGTCTAATCATCTTGTTTATTCCCGCCCCTTTTTGCAATGCCGTCCAACAGAATTTCGCATGCACAAACTCTAGTGTGACCACAGCATTATTAAGTTTAATACGCAGGGTAAGTGGCTTTAAAAACAAACCCCTGAGCCTTTGCTTGAGGGATTGCCGATGCTTGTTTTCGCAATGCCAGAATTTGCCTGCATACATACAGTATAAATGTGTTAAGAGACTTTTAAAACAAAACGTATTGCCTAATATAGACTCTTTAGTGACTGATTTTAGAATAAGTCATGTATTTTTTTTTAACAGATCAAACTAGATTCTTCATCATGTGACCCCCCCCCTAACGTGAAATGGAAACACTGCTCCTCTGCAATCACCTGTGGCCATTTTCAGCTCAAGCCGTAGGAGTGTTTGACTGAGGGTGGGATGTATGAAGGTCTGAAGCAATCCACCCCCTATTGTGACACAGCTCTCAAAGAGCCAATTTGGGCCCGATGAAAAAGCAGCCTTTCTCAGCTCTCATCTTCTCAACAGTTGCTTTAGCAGTGTGAGCTCCGTGCCCCCTCTGACGAGCCAGACGCGCGATTCATGTCACAGGGATTATTTATATGTTTTGCTTGTTTTTGATGGTGTACATTTTTTTCTAATTATAATGTGTTAACTTGGAGTCTATGCGATCTGAGAAGTCCACACCATCGCTTGCCAGTCAGATTTACACAGACACCTACCTGTCAGCACGTCGACTGGCAGAAAATTAACTGATAATTATTCAAGGGAGGCATTAGAGGGATGAGGGAATTCTGTTTAAGATGCGATAATTGATCTGAGAGCCCGGGCTCTACCTGGTCTTGCCTAAATTCATTAAAATCAATAACAGTCATTTTAGCTGTGCTGTAACATTTCAGTCACTGAATGCTACATTGATAGAACTACTTTTTATTTAAGCAGCCGCTCATTTTCTTTGCCTCTGATGTTCTTCCAAGCAGATTAACCTTGCTGTTGATTTATGGGTTAAACATGACCCATGATTATTTTAACAGTAGGAAAAAACCTAAATAATAATTTTTTTATCTTGAAGTTTGACTACTTTTTTCTAAAAAGACCATTTTCTAATTTAACTTTTTAATTGGTTAGCACTGTTGCCTTACAGCAAGAAGGTCACTGGGTCGAGTCCCAGCTGGGTCAGTTGGCATCTGAGAACCTGCGCTGACCAGCTGGCTCCTGTTTTCTCACAGATCTTCAACAGATCACTGGAACAGCGCAAAGCTCCATCCTGCTTTAAGCGCTCCACTAACGTCCCAATCCCGAAAAAGCCAAAGATCACAGGACTCAATGACTACAGACCTGTTGCCTTAACATCTGTGGCCATGAAGTCAATCGAAAGACTGGTGCTAGCATATCTGAAGGACATCACTGGACCCCTGCTGGACCCCCTGCAGTTCGCCTATAGAGCAAACCGGTCTGTGGATGATGCAGTCAACATGGGACTGCATTATACCCTACAACATCTGGACAAACCAGGGAACTACTCAAGGATTCTGTTTGTGGACTTCAGTTCTGCCTTTAACACCATCGTCTCATCACTGCTCGAGTACAAACTGACCCAGCTCTCTGTTCCTAGCTCTGTCTGTCAATGGATCACCAGCTTTCTGACAGATAGACAGCAGCTAGTCAAAATGGCCAAAATCACATCCGACAGCACTCGTGCCCCCCTGGGATGTTTTCTTTCTCCACTGCTCTTCTCCCTGTACACCAACGACTGCACTGCAAAAGACCCCTCCATCAAACTCATTAAGTTTGCAGACGACACTACTGTTATCGGCCTCATCCGGAACGGTGATGAGTCTGCATACAGACAGGATGTGGAGCGGCTGGCTTTATGGTGCGGATACAACAACCTGGAGCTGAACACGCTCAAAACAGTGGAGATGATAGTGAACTTTAGGAGAAACCCCCCTGCACTCCCCCCACTCACCATCATGAACAGCACTGTGGCTGCAGTAGAGTCATTCAGGTTCCTGGGCACCAACATCTCTCAGAATCTGAAGTGGGACATTCACATAGACTCTTTTTCCTTCGTCAGCTGAGGAAGTTCAACCTGCCACAGGAGCTGCTCGTACAGTTCTACTCAGCTGTCATCCAATCCATCCTCTGCACTTCAATCACCATCTGGTTCAGCTCAGCAGCCAAAACCGACCTCCGTAGACTACAGCGAATAGTCCGGACTGCTGAACGAATCACTGGCACTACCCTTCCTACACTTCAAGAACTGTACTCCTCCAGAGTGAGTAAAAGGGCTCGCAAAATCACTCTGGATGCCTCACACCCAGCACACTTCCTGTTCGAACTGTTACCGTCTGGTCGGCGCTTCAGAGCACCAAGCACAAAAACAGCCAGACACAGGAAAAGTTTTTTTCCACAGGATATCTACCTTATAAACAGTTAAATATTCCCCTACTGTGCAATAAATATGTGCAATACTTTCTCAACCGCACTTGTGCACAGCACCTTATATCAATATACAATGCAATACCTTCTCCATTCGTATTTGTACACAGCACCTTATAACCTGTATATTTATAACAAATCCGTTCACACAATTCAACATCCAGACTTTTTAACTGCATCTCTGTTTAATGTTTATCGTCTTTTTTTTTTCATATTTATTTATTTTTTGTTGTCACTTGTCACTTTACAGTATGTACACTGGAAGCTTCTGTAGCCAAAACAAATTCTTTGTGTGTGTGAAGCACATTTGGCAATAAAACTCATTCTGATTCTGATTTCTGTGTGGAGTTTGCATGTTCTCCCCATTTTTGCATGTGTTTCGTCTGGGTGCTCTGGTTTTCCCCACAGTCCAAAGGCATGTGCCATAGATTAATTAGGCGGACTTACAGGTAATTGGCAATAGTGTGTGAATGTGAGAGTTCATGGGTGTTTTCCAGAACTGGGTTTTAGCTGGAAGGGCGTTCACTGCATAAAACATATGCCGGAATAATTGGTGGTTCATTCCGCTGTGGCGACCCCTGATTAATAAAGGGACTAAGCTGAAAAGAAAATGAATGAATGCTAAATACTTTTTTACACCTACTGTATGCAGGTATTAATCTTTTTATGTGGCCTCTTGGCCAGGTCATCATTGTAAGTGAGAACTGGTTCTCAACTGACTTACCTGGTTAAATAAAGGTTATTATTATTGTTGTTGTTATTGACGCTGACACCGATGAGGGAAAATCTAGACATTCACAGTTTGGGATGAATTTTAGGTTGTTTCTTCATACAAAGTAGATATGAGAATTGAAATTACATTTTTAAATGTTTGGATTCAGTAAAGGCGGGTCATTTTTGACCCCTAGAACCACACAAGGGTTTAGTCACTCTTAAAATTTCTTGCACCACAGGAAATCGGATAAATCATGATAATTACCAAGATAATTGGGTTAATTATCTATCAATTATCTACTATTTCTGTAATTGTTGGAAAGGGGAAAATTTGCTGAAAATCAGCCCAGTTTTCTGGTGTGAAAAAGTGATAATGGAAGTGGATAGTTTTGCAAGGGATCAATTGACATTGTGCATGTGAAAAATGAAGCAGGGCTGAGAGCTGTGGAAAAACACAGTGGTGTTAAGTAATAAATTACAAATACTTAGTAGTAGTTTTAAAAATGTGTACTGTTACTTTCCCTTGAGTACATTTTTAGTGCTGTATCTGTACTTTCACTTCACTATTTTCCTTCAACCTTCAGTCACTACTTTATTTTTTCTCGTCTATGGGGATTGGCTTAGTACTTGGCATCAGTCTAGTGATTCCTATCCAATCAAATGACACATAGAAAGTAAATCACACCATACTGAATAACCTGAAGACATGGATGCTTTATAAATGCAGCAAACCACTTGGGAGCATTAAAAGTGTCCAAGAATATGACCAAAATCTTCACACACAATGATGCAGAGACTGGGCAGAAACAATAACTAAATGCACTACAGAATGTTCAACACAATCTCACGGCAATTCGTAACTTTTTGATTTAGTGGCTAATTCGTACGAATTTGCACGATCTAATTCGTACAATTTAGTACGATTTGTTCATCCGCCAATGACGGTTGGGTTTAGGGGTGGGGTTAGGTGCCACGCCTCCTTTTTAAAATCGTACAATTTCGTACGACTGAACTCGTACGAATTCGTACGAATTAGCCAATAAACTGTCAAAACGTAAAATACTTACGTTTTCTCGTGAGATCAGGCTGGAATGTTACGCTTCAACGTTTCACAGCATAATACTCACTATACTCACTACTCTTGAGTACTTTCAAAAGAGCTACTTTTTACTCATGCATTGAGTAATATTTATCAGAGATACTTTTACTCTACTTGTACTACATTTTTTGGCAAGTAATGGTACTTTTACTGGTAACACTTTACAATAAGGTTCATTATTTAATGCATTTACTAACATGAACTAATCATGAACAACACTTGTACAGCATTTCTTAATCATAATTGGACATTTACTAATGCATTATTAACATCCAAGTCCATGCTTGTTAACATTAGTTAACATGAACTAACAATGAACAACTGTATTTTCATTAACTAATGTTAACTAACATGAACAAATACTGTAGTAAATGTAAACAAATACTGTAGTAAACGTATTGTTCATTGTTTGTTCATAATAGTAAATGCATTAATTAACATTAACTAATGAACCTTATTGTAAAGTGTGACCCTTTTACTTGAGTATGATGTTTTTGTACTCTTTCCACCACTGGAAATACAACACAGACAAAACACAGAGGTAAAATGGGACATGGAGCTGCAAATACTAATAAATTGCAAACATTAGTAAATCACATTGCATTAATTTTAAAGAGAAACTTCTACAAATGCATATGCAATAAGGTAAACTGAAAAAAAATAATAAATAAAAACAATAAATAAATAAATCACACCTTTTTCAGCCTTAATTTTTCACTTTTCAATTAAAAATAGATTTTGTGAAAAATTGGTGCTTCAAGCTGTATGTCGTTCCCAAAATTTTAATTATTTTTAATATTTATTTTTACTTTTTTAACTTTTTATTTTGAACTAACTTGCATTTAATGCAATTTCTTTAGTATAAATCATATTATTAGCATGACCTAAAATCATGAAGTCAGCTATTTCTTATTAAATATTAGATGTTAATTTTTCTATGATGTCATATAGAGAATATTTGAGTGTTATCTCTTTTATTAAATATTTTCAATATTACAATATGTTTGTATTATTCTATTTTTTACTTACATTTTTAATTGAGGTGATCTAAAAGTAAAGAATTTTATAAATTAATACAATTAAGCATCCAATATGGCAAATTAAAATCATAAATATAATTTCAAATGAGAACCATGGTACCATTTTAAATTGCTTCCCTAGTCGCAGATTTTTATTAACCAAAATCAACAGATTTCCCACAATTTCCATCTTATTGACATATTTTTGGCAAACATTTAGGACACAAAGTTCGTGACATGATGAAACTCTGTGATGAGTGTCTGTCATATTGAGACTGATATATGGAAGAATTTAGGAGCAGCTCATTATTTCCCATCTTGCTAAATGGGCAATCACTTGCAACGTTTGTACATCTGGCATAACATACATCTGATGGTTTATTTCACCATATTTTTTTCCAGTTGAGCTGTTTTTTTGTTTTTTTTTCATCGAGAACAAAAACAATGGTCAGCAAAATCCTTCACTATCTCCATGGAAACAAGCAGTGCAGCAAACCAGGTAAAGCTGTCTGTGCAACTAAACCACAGCCAAACTCAAGGATTTCAGGCAGGAATATTCACTCCTGGTCAAATATCTTTTGTTGTGGTTCTCCACAAAAACATTGCATTAATATGTAATAGAATCTATTAAATTCTCCTCATTTTCTTTGGATTTATGGTATCTGTTTGAGTGAAATGTTAATATTTGTTTTACTCTATGAAAATCTGAAAACATTTCTTACAAATTTCAAACAAAAATATTGTCATTTAGAGCATTTTTTTCTTCAGAAAATGTAAATGCAACATTTTTTTTTCATTTACTGTGATTAAAAATCAAGATTCTATTAAATATAGATTTTTTAAAACTCTTATGAAGTAAAGGTGAAGACTTTAGATGCAAAAACCTCCAAATGCCATCTGAAATGTTCCTCTAAAATTTGCATTTTTATTAGGCTCATGTGTGCATGTTCAGTAATATCACTTTAATGGCAAAGAATGAGTCCTTTTCCTGGTCTTTAAAGTGAAATATCTCAACATAAACAAAGGAGGCTGAGAAAAAAAAGTTCATTTTCAATGGAAATTTCAGACAACATTTAGAGGTTTTTGCATCTAAACTCTTCAGGTGGTACTGTTTTTGTCTATAAATGAATCTGAATACCAGATATTAAAGAAACACCAAAATTTACCACTCAGCAGTCTTTATCAGTCAGTCTTATTTAACTCCTTGAGTTAAATAGTTGAGTTTCACTGTTTCAGCATATGTTTTTACGCAGTGGATGCCCTTCCAGCTGCAACCCATACATTCTCATTCACACACATACACTATGGCCAATTTAGCCTACCCAATTTCACCTGTTCCGCATATCTTTGGACTTGTGGGGGAAACCGGAGCTCCCGGAGAAAACCCACACGAACGCGGGGAGAACATGCAAACTCCACACAGAAACACCAACTGACCCAGCCGAGGCTCGAACCAGTGACCTTCTTGCTGTGAGGCGAGAGCGCTACCCACTGCACCACCACGTCGCCCAGCATCTCATTCAAATTATTAAAAAAGTTTATATCATTTTCCTATTAAAAGCTTGACTGTTCTGTGGTTACATCTTGTACTACAGTAGGTTAAAGGTTGCAATTTTCTGTGTAATGTATTATCATTGAGCCTGCTTAAGCCATGGTACAGCAGCATACTTCTTAGACCAAAAATGGCCAAAGTAGGGCCCGCCAGGCCAAAGTTGGCCTATTTTAACATTTGATTTGACCTACCATCCCATCTGAGAAGAGAGTGAGAATGATGGAGAGGGTTGGGGCGAATGCGTTAAAAAGAGATCATCATTTCCTATTTGACGTAACGTTTTTTGTTTATTTGTTTGTTTGTTTGATTGTTGAGCTACAAAAAGTAAACTGAAATGAAATGTTTCAATTAAATGTTTTAAATTAACCACATTTTTAAAATGTAAATACTATAACTCGACAGATAGAGGACTATGTGTAGTCTTGTCTAACTCCATTCTGTCAAAAATCAAATAGTTTTTTTACTGGTATAAGTTCATTATAAAATGTAAAATATGTGCTGTATTAGTTAATATCAAACATAGTTTTCTAGTTATTTTAAAATATTATTAAACAAAAATCTGAAAATTACCCATGACAACTATATATACCTTTTTGGCCCACTAGTCTCAATCAAGAATGGTTTCTGGCCTTTCATAAGAAAATGTTTGGGCACCCCTATCCTAGACTCTTGTGCCAGAATAAGCGTATTATCAGCCTAGAAAATAGCAACTTAACTCCAAAATGGTCAAGCTTTAAATAGGAAAATTATCAAACCATTTGGTCATTTTTGAGCGAGATGCTAATGGTCTAATCTAATTTAATTATGTATGCTAAGCTAAGCTAAATGTGCTCCCGCCAGACTCGCAAATCAGCTGAATGGATACAAAAATGGAAAAACTCAACTGTTTAACTCTAGTGGTGTTGTAAAATGAGCCTATTAAAGATCCAGTGAAGTGTTTCTTTAATATGCTACTCAAACACATAATAAATCTAGCAAATCTAGACAAACTAAAAGTTTACAAGTGGCCTCATAATTTTTTTTTATTTTTATTGCTGTTCATGACTTTTTGGTAACACTACAATAATACTACATGAATAATGAACTACAACACATTACTTGTTAGTACATGATTGTTTGTTAATAAATGTATTAGTTTATGCTTAATTTAACCATCATGAACTCAGTAGCTGTTAATATATGATTATATCATGACTTTACTTGAAGGGGCACATCATCATAAACCCATTCTAAACTACTCATGAACTCTTTATGCACGTCCGTCTAGTGCATTAAAAATAGAAAAGTGTTCAGTCAACATCAGCATTAACAGTTTAAACAGAGGAGTTCATGAGTAGTTAAGGATAAGTTAATGGTGACATGCCCTCCAAGTAAAGTCATGATATAATTATACATTAACAGCTCATAATTTCATGTTGGTTACATACACTTAAGTGAAGATTAATATCTTAAACTAATTTCGAGAGGAGTACGCGCTCATGATTAACCCAGCTGGCTCACATTAGCTAATCACGATCCTCCAATCAAAGCATTGTAAGTTCCTATATATATCCTCCTTTTCTCTTTGCAACTATCTTCATCTTGAAGAAACCCCCCTCCTCCCATCCTTCCACCTTTATCCAGAATAGGTGGTTCGGTGGCCCAGCAGGAATTCCATTGGCTCTGGCTCCTTGCTGGAGCATCCGGCATTTCTGGGCGGAGCTGGCACACGTCCACACAGGTTTCTCAAAGCTAAATACACTCTACATTATAAACCACCTAAACCCAAGTCTGTTCTACTAGACGTCTCGCTCTCAGGGAGTTCACTTTGGCCTTAGCTGCGGGGGAGCTTTTGAGACCGCCCTGAGCTCAATCTCCTCTCGCCCCGCAAAGGGAGGGAGCCCTGAACTCAAGCATCCCTTGAGCTCAGGGCTCACTCTCCTGGAACAGCATACCAAACAAGCTTTTGTAAGTCATGAGCTAAGTGTGAACTCTTGAAATGTTGATTAATACATTAACTGACAACATGTACTAACAAGTAATTAAGGTAGCCAGTATTCACACATGAACTCTTGTGAATCATGTTGTGGTTAATGTTAGTTCATGATTAGTGCATACATTTCATTAGTGCATACAATCATTAATTCATAATAAAGTAATGTTTAGTTTATATATTAACACATCATTATTCATGTACTGTTATTGTAACGTGTTACCAACTTTAACTCAGCTGCAGTTTTACGAACTCCAGAAGCAATTGCATTTTGATTTATTTTAAAGCTGCTTTCACCTCTAACAGTCCTAAAAACTGCTCTGAGCTGCAGTGATGTGTAAACAGAAGACTGTGAGTTGATTAGGTTAACTGGCATAGTAATGAGTCACCGTCACTCTTTGCCCAGCGGATTCAGAGTTTTCGCAGAATCTCTTGAGTAAAACTGCGCTGTACAAACACTGACTCTGGGGGTGAATTAATTATATATCATTGCTGTCACCTGTTTCAGTGAAAACAGACTCTCTGAGCTAGTGCTGGTAAATGTTTGGGCTGCCGCTTTACAGAAGAACTCTGGGCATCCCAGATTACTGTGCCACTCTGATCTGTATGGTAATGAAAAAATTGTAGTGGTCGGCCTGTAAATTCGTAAAGCACTCAAGCCAAACCAAGGAGCTTGGTTACCCTGGATTGCTGGACTGGAGTTATGCATTTAATTTCAGTGATTGGTTAACAAATTTCTCCAGCCCCTAGTTGGCTGTTTTCTTAATACGATTGCTACAGAGAAAAACTATTCTGAGCGTATCTCACAGCTCTGTTCTTTCCCCTTGAATTGTAAGGAAAAAGTTCAGAATTGTAAGATATAACGCACATTTGCAACCCACAAGTCTGATTTTGTATTGGGGAAAAGAGTGAGAAATGAGTGATTTAAATTCACAACCTCAGAATTGGTAATTCCCTGTTTCAGTTAATCGATTTTTTCATTCCAGGATGAAAACAAACTTCCACAGAAATGTCTGTAAAGTAGATATGAACGAAAGCATAAATAACCATTAATAATTACAAAAAATACACATTATTAGACTGATTTGAGCTGAAAAATGACTAAAAAGAAACCTGAATAAACCACAATACACTCAACTAAATTAGTGTATATATATATATATATATATATATACATATATAACATTTCTGTCTGGTTCTTGAATCTGATTGGCTTATAGCTGTGCCATATTCCCATAATAACTGCACTCGTACAGCCTCCTCACCCTTCTGTATTACTCCATCCACACAGAGTTACAGCAGATCAATAAACTCACTACAGTTTGAAAAATATTGCAGCTGTTGGACAACATACAGTAATGTACCTTTGAGGCTTTTTCAGGTAAGAATGTAGTTGTTTAGATTGCAACTATGCAGTATATTTATAAGGATAGTGCCTATTTTAAATATTTATATTTTCGGAGATACAGCGTGTCGGCATCCACCAGCCTGTCATACTAAGCAGAGCAAAGACAGTTGGCATTGTCTATTCACAAGATAACAAAAGAGACCGCATAATAAGCCATTAGAGGAGAAAAACTCTAACGTAATTTCTAACTACAGCTGATTTAATCATTTTTAAACTGCTAAGCCGATCTGGTAGTGTTTGCAAAATCACCTGTTTTGTCATCACTTTAGACAATATGCTAGAGAATCATTCAAATACTAGCTCTAAACTAACGTTGGTGAAGTAGCAACGGTTTCTGCTGTTCTGATGTCAGCTGCTGATTTGAATAAATGGTGGAAGAAAGTAGTTCCTCACACAAAAGGATTTTAGACTGTTTGATTTTCTTTTTTTATATACGATTATGCCATTGAACTGTTGTATAAATGCAATATCACACTTATAGCAGTGAGATATAGCTGTATATTGTCACTGGTAGGACACTAAGGCACGCACTAACACACGCCTCCCACCAGTGCCGATATACATCTAAATCGCACTGCTACTTGTGTGATATTGCTTATATATATATATATATATATATATACAATGTCACCACTTCAAAAATTTTTGCCCGTTGCGTGGAGCTTTAACCATATATTTTCAGCTTTGCCTTTTCACAATGGTACTGTATGTGTACTGTACCTTATGTGATATGATGTATTTAATTAAAATCTAACTTTGTTTGTTTTAGTTTTCTAAGTAATAAACATGCTTTTACACTATACTGTATGTTTTAGAAAAGATACAATACATGGTGAGAAGTATAGACTGCAATAATTAAGCAAATTTAAGAATTTATTTTGCTGTTTAGCAACACATTTTTAAACAATAGCTTCATAACTAACTTCTAATAACTTATTTATGTTGTCCTTGCCATTATGACAGTTCATATTTTCTAGTTATTTTGCAAAATACTGTATCAGTATTGAGTTTAAAGTGTATGTTAAGGCTTGCCTATATTAATTAGGCAAGTCATGAATGTTCTGTAGCCAATCAAAATAAATTATTTATTAAGGTAGCTAATAATATTGACATTAGCACTTAAAAAAGAACAAAATATTAAACATATACTGTATATAGTGTCTAGAAAGGCAATATACCATTATGAAAATGTATACCTTTACTCAGATCAGACCCTCCTTTCAAAAGACCTTTGAGATAAAGATGTAGAAAGGCTCATGATAGGAGAAGGCTACAAAAAAGTTACTTGGGATGTGATTAGATTTCAAGCTTTATGACAAATAAAGTCATTATTTTAAAGGGGCATGATGATTTTCTATAAGCACTTTCATATCCAACCAAATGAATAAAAGAGCGATATTTTTCACAATCACAATAATAATGTCACTCTTTTTACTGTATTTTTAATAGGTAAACATAATAGGTGAGACTTCAGTTTTCATTTAAAGCTAAACTTGTCACCCACAGCGCTGTGTCAGAAGCAAATACACCAAACACTGCTCAGTAAGTTCCTTCCCTCTGCTCAGCTTGACTTTTCTCTGCTTTTCTTTCCATCCGTGTAACTTTGTTTACCAAAAAACAAGACCAAACCAGCCACTGGTTCCAGCATGGCAGCACTTCTCAAGCAGACCTTTTTAATAGGTTTGTGACTGCAGAGCCTTGAACACTGTAGAGTTCCTCCTGCTTAGCCCATCTCTGGTTATTTCTCCCCTGCGTTCACCCAGACAGCTCTTTAGAGGAGCAGTACCTGCTTGTCGCTCCGCTCTGCTCCGCTGCACTTCCAGAAGCAGCAGAAGCTCAATCACTCAGGCAGCCTGTTAACATACGTTCCCCATTGCCTCTCAAGTGTTGATGCAGGAAAAACACGGGTGTGCACTACAGATCTCACTCTCTCGCTCAGAGCTGACAGATACCTTTAAGTGCTCGATTTGTTTCCTTTCCGCAAAATCCCCTTTCTGTCTCAGAGAATCAGTAGAGACCAATGAATACACTCAAGCATGCACCTTGTTTTTTGTTAACAGCCAGATATAAACAAAGAGCTTTTCACTTCCATTTAAATTCTGAAATTATACTCTCCCTGTCGGCAGTTAAAAGGATCATTCAACTTAAAATGGAAAGCTGCTGTCAATTACGGAGATGCTGTGTGATTATTGAGAAATTGCAGTACTGATTACAAATCACATGACACTTTTAGGTAAATTGTATCTGGATAGTATTCACGGTGCTTCTGTATTTCAAACAAACTTCTTTCACTTTGTCATTAAGGGGTATTTTTGTAGTACTTTGAGGAAAACAATTAAATTAACTTTGGATTAAGGCTGTAATATATCCAGATGTTGAAAAAGGAAAGTCTGTGAGTACTTTCTAAATGCATTGTGTTTTAAGTAATGTAATCAGGCTGCATTTTTGATTACTTTTAGATCACTTTCAAGCAGAGATGTCCAAACTAGGACCCTCGGGCCAAAGTTGGCACATGGTAACCTTTGATTTGGTCTGCCATCCCATCTAAGAAGAGAGTAAGAATGATGGGGAAGATTTAGAGATTGTCATTTCAAATCTAATGTAACATTTTTTTGTTTGTTTTTTTGTTAAAAGCTAAATGAAATTATTTTATTTAATCAAATGGTGTAAATTATTGAGATTTAGTGTAAATGTACATACTGCCACCAACTGACTATGGTGAGCAAATCAAGGCAAAGGCAGATTCTGCTTGACTAGTGTATTCAGCATTGAACTCCCCTGTGATATAAAGGTGACTGTTTATGTTTTTATTGCAATAAGTTACTATTTTAAATGTTTTAAATGTTATGTTGCATTAGTTAATAGGAATTAAAGTAATGTGTTCTATTTATTTTGAAATATTATGAATAAATTAGGAAAATTACAGCTCTCAATGATATTTGGTTTTTGGCCCTTTATACAAAAAAGTTTGGGCACCCCTGCTTTTGAGCCAAAAATGTCACACCCTCTACTTGTTCCAAACCTGTTCGAGTTTAATGTCAATTTTACAGGTTAGCGTAGGAACTGAAGAAGGTTTGTGAGTTGCAACACCAAAATTTTGTCAAAATAAAACACTTTAATGCTAAAAAAGCTGAGGTAACTATTTTGTTTACCTGAGTGTAACTATTAGAGAACTGTGAACACAGCAAATGTGTGTAACCCAGGCTCATTCTGAAAACAAAACCTCTACAGACGTTTTTGAAGAGTGCGAAATATGTCCCGGCGGCACGTTTTTCTGCACTTTTTGTTTTCGCGAATCTACGTGAGGCCGATGTGTACGCTTTTTGAGATCTCAAATTTCCCTTGCGAGTGCCATTCGAGCCTGCTGTTCTCGCGTAAACCCACCAGAGGCTGCTGTCGACTGACTTTTTGACAGACTTTTTGACTGACTGAGCGAATGATCGACTTACCTACCCTCCCCCTTCCCTAAACCCAACCAATTTTATTGATTGACCCGCCCACCCACTTCCCTAAACCCAACCAACACGTTTCAAATGCAATCCAAAAAAAGAAAAGCCCTCATCTGATTTTTTTTTACCACGTTTTCAGATTTAACCACATTCTCACCCTGCTATTTACTTGTTTGTTTTATTTTTTGGATTTTGTTTTTGTCTTACCTGCTTTCTGGAACCGCTCTTCACTGGACTCAAACCCCGGCGACGTGGTCAACTCCTCTCTGCGTTTAAAGTCCGCCAATGTACACGCTCTAACTGGACAAATTGGTTGCAGCCGGAATGCTGTCCATACAGAGGTAAGCGGTCAGCTGGTAAGCACGAAAAGTCGATGTCACACCGCCCCTTAGTGTTCGTTGGAAAAAAAAAAAAAATGCAGCCATACATAACTCATACCTGCCAACACTGCCGTTTTTCCCGCGAGTCTCCCGTATTTCAGACCCATCTCCTGTTTTGTCTCCGGGAAAACTCCCGGAATTTATGCACCCCACCCCGACCCCCCACCCCTTCCTCTGCTTTTTGTAACTAGTGTAGATCGCCCCCACTTTTCGTAATTTCCAGCATGCCACTCGTCTCTGCATGGCACCTACACATCCCGCCCCTCCGCGCCCACCCCGGATTTTCAGAGGCAAATGTTGGCAGGTATGACGTACCTCTGGCCATTCAGAAATGTCTGTAGACCTACATTTTCAGAAAGAGCCTGTGTTGCATGTGTTACATTGTTGATATATTAACTTACTTAGCTTTAGGACTGAGGTAATTTTGGATTCAAAATAACTGGTTCGACCTGACAAATATGTTTGGAAATCCCTATATTTCTAGAAAAAAAATCATTATAAACATTATGTACATTAAAGAAGATAATTAGCTCAAAAGCTATTGTCTTTGGTTATTCCTAAAAGGCTAATCAAGGCTAATGGCACTTCATGAGTATGGAACTTGAATGCATTTTATACACCACTATACACCACGGTTTCAGATCATTTTCTTCTGAAGATCTTCTTCAATCAACATCTTGGATGGCTTAAAGGGTTACTAAATTTACAACATATTAATAATTTTTGTGTGAACATTTCCTTCAAAGCAACAGCTGTCAGGCCACTGAATTACCATGTGGAAAAATAAAAGCCACCAGAGTTTGTGTGCGGCGATTTAGTTACATAAACATGTGTTACCAAGCACATCAGAGCGTTTGCATGAAACATGCAGGCTATAAAAAGAGCATAAGAGCATCTGCTGCAACTGCTTTTCTTACTTTCATTAGGAGGCTATCAAATAAAGTGTAACTGTTTGACTCGATGCGAGGCATATTGATCTAAACATCCGGAAGACAACTGGGAAACAGATCGGTAATCTGTCAGCACCATGGCAACACTGTGACAAGCCACCAGACAATGTAAGTAAATCAGCGCTGTCTGTAGTCTGAAGTTTATTGAATTAGACTTCCTAGCTTGTAATATTTCATTTTAATCATTATTTACGGAGGAAACTTCACAGTGATTGTTTTTCATGCCAGATATCTTTTGGCAAATGAAATATTTGCATCGACTTGAAAGACACTGTTTAATCTTATTTTTTTTTTGCCTCGGCTAAATTAAAGGAAGTTATATTTAGGCAATAAGACAGCTTGAGAGGGAGGCATTGATATATTATAAATACAGTCGTGAGCGTAGCCTTGAGTGCCTTATCGGTTCCTACATATTAAAAATATCAAGAAAACAAATTTTCATTAAAGTCTCACTTAAGTAAGCAAATTTATTCGGTGTCACAGTGGATACAATTCCTTATATAACTGAGCGTTTGGTTATGGGAGCTGCACAGCTGTTACTGAAATGTGAATTGTACTTAGTACTGACCAGTCAGCATTCAGTACCAGAGCTACCTGCTTCGTAATAGTTTATATTGAGCAATTAGCATTCATTATAACTACCAGCCTGATCTCATGAGGAAACTTAAATATTTTACATTTTGTCAGTTTAGTGGCTAGTTCATTCATACGAAAATGTATGACTTTTATAAGGAGGCTTGGCACCAAACCCCACCCCTAAACCCAACCATCATTGGGATTAGCAAATCGTACTAACATCGCATTGGAAATTTCCTACTTCTCAGTAGGTACTGGATTTGAATTTAAATGTACTACTCGACTGTTAGAAAAGTATGTTCTATACAGTACGAATGTCAGTAGTATGAATTGAACTCGGACGTACTACATCCGCCATTTTGTCATGATCATGTCACCTACCCATGTCAGTATGCGATTTTGGACGCAGCCTCTGAATGAGATACAAATTTAAACAAATGAATTTGAACGCTTCACTCCCATTCATGAATTCTCTCGCCGTGAATCATGGAATAGCATGGCGTCCATCGGATGCACACTTCAGAATCTCGCCGGAAGTGGTAGGTCATCCGGGTACTTCTCGCATATTGTTTTTCATATTCTATGTATTCGGACATGCCACTCGTCTTGCATACTGTTTTTAGCGTACTATATAGCATGGAAGCATGCGATTTCAGACGCAGCCTCTGAATGAGATACAAATTTATACAAATTAGCCACTAAAGTTGCATTGATGAACTGCCATGAGTTAGCATTGCAACTACCTGCTTCATAATAGTTTATATTGCCTGATATTAAAATATTGCTTCTTACATATAAAGCTCTAAATAATCTAGCTCCTGCTTATCTAACCAATCTTCTGTCTCGCTACAATCCAACTCGCTCTTTAAGATCTCAAAACTCAGGACTTCTGGTAGTACCTAGAATAGCAAAGTCGAGTAAAGGAGGTCGAGCCTTCTCATTTATAGCTCCTAAACTCTGGAATAGCCTTCCTGATAACGTCCGAGGCTCAGACACACTCTCCCAATTCAAAACTAGATTAAAGACCTATCTGTTCAGTAAAGCATACACTTAGTGCACCACTTAGGGGGCTTCCACACAGGTTATGCATCTTGCTGATATACACTGTGAACATCAGCTACGCTAATTATTTTCTTTATTCTCCATTTCCACCTGGGGATACTCTTCCCGAGGCCCTCAGACTATGCAGAGTCACTGATTCGATCCAAGACCAACGACGAGATGATCCCAAGGTTTCCATATCCTGGACCTGGCCGAATCCTGAACAACTACTGCGATGGTCATGGAAGAGTGGAGAACATGAGACTGTTTCCTATGACGCTCCAGAGACAGACGAGCCTTCGCTGAGGCCAGCTTCCAGCCTCCGCCACTGAGACTGCAGCTCTGCACAAGACGTTTGGCCAGCGGAGAAATTAAAATGGTCGTGCCCAACTGAGCCTGGTTTCTCTCAAGGTTTTTTTTCTTCACTTCCGCCTTTAGTGAAGTTTTTTTTCCCTCTCCGCTGTCGCCACTGGCTTGCATGGTTCAGGATCTGTAGAGCTGCGCATCGTTGGATTTGCTCTTCAATATTTGGACTCTCAGTAGTGATTATTAAACCACACTGAACTGAGCTAAACTGAACTGAACTTAAACACTACAAACTTAACTACACTGTTCCTATTTACGGTGACCTTTTATGTGAAGCTGCTTTGACACAATCTACATTGTATAAGCGCTATACAAATAAAGGTGAATTGAATTGAATTGAATTGAATTGATCAACAACACTACCAGCATCACCAGACCTACCAGCCTGATCTCATAAGGAAACGTAACTATTTTACGCTTTATCAGTGTAGTGGCTAGTTCAGTCATATGAAAATGTATGATTTTTAAAAGGAGGTGTGGCACCAAACCCCATCTCTAAACCCAACCCTCATTGGGAGATGAGCAAATTGTACTAACATTAATGTACTAATTCTCTTACTGTTCGCATACTGTTTTTCGAATTCTATGAATTCGGACATACTACCCGGCTCGCATACTGTTTTTAGCGTACCATATACTATGGAAGTATGCAATTTCAGATGCAGCCTCTGAATGAGATTGTACAAATTCATACAAATTAGCCAATAAAGCTGAATTAATGACTTGCAATGAGACAGCACTGAAACTACCTGTTTCATAATAGTTCACATTGACCAGCATGATTATCTGTTACATATCTGTTACCTGTTATCTGTTATATATATATATATATATATACATAGACATATAAATATACATATATATATATTTTTTAGTTTTATATCCTGGCGGTTCATTCTGCTGTGGCGACCCCAGGCCCCAGAGGCACTAAGCCGAAAATGAATGAATGAATATTATT
The DNA here is from genome assembly GCF_903798145.1 of Danio aesculapii. NCBI lineage: Eukaryota > Metazoa > Chordata > Actinopteri > Cypriniformes > Danionidae > Danio > Danio aesculapii. Next base: position 52,459,383 of record NC_079437.1, on the reverse strand, counting down.
TTATCCAGTCAGCATTCAGGACAGAACAGTTTTTCTTATAAAATATTATATTAACCAATCAGTGTGCAGAACTATACATAATATAATAGACCAGTTGTATATAATAATTCATATTGAACAATTATTATCGAAACCCAAAACCAATCCTATGCTATCCTATTTCATATTGACCAATCGCCATCCAGGACCCGAACAAAATTATTTAGAAGATATTTTATTACTTTCCCAGTACTGGGTTGCGGCTGGACGGGCATCCACTGCATGAAACATATGCCAGAACAGTTGCATAATAAGTTTATAATATTTTGCATAGAATTTGTAATATCATTGTAATGCTTTACATTGACTACGTTTATTGACCAACCAGAATGCAAGAATGACATAATGCATTTTGTAAGGCATTTTACTGACCAATTAGCATCCAGCATCAGAATAATATTGTAACATTGCTAGCTAAATATTGCAAGAATCGAGAATATGTGCAAAATGAATCTAATAATGATGATCACAACTGAAAATATACTAGTAAGAACCCATGACAATAAAAGAAAACATGGGAAACTAAAAGAAAATAAATAAAAGTCCACATAAGTTTCCCATTGACTCATCATCAGCAACCAACAACTATCCAGTTTATAATAGATTGGACAAATCATGCATCCAAGCCCAAGAAAAACACATTTTATATTATTCCATATTGAAAATCAGCACCCAGCACCATGCATTTTATATAAGAACTCTCCGAAAAAATTAACACTTGCCAAATCAAGTGGGATATTTTTAAGGTGATAATTTGCCAGTTCTCATATTTCCCTGCACATTTGTATTATTTGCATGAAATAACAGCATGAGTGAGGAGACAAGAGGGGAGGGAGTAAGAGGGAGATGGAGTTGTGTGCGAAAGAGAAGAGTGTGTATGTGGCTTGCTGTGTGTGTTAGTCAGCCACTTAGCCTGTGGTAATTACTATCTCAGCATGTTAAATGATCACTATAGACGCAAGTGCTACTGCAGCCCACCGGACACGCCAAAAATGGGCTTCTGTAACTACTTCCCCTGTTCTCAGTAGGAGTCGAATCAAGCAGGCGAAGATATTTACTGATGAATAGCCATAGGACCTCACAGCTGCTTCTCCGGGGTGAAGGAGATACATCTGCTGCCATTGGATTGTCACAGCGGAGAGTGTTTTCTAAAACGGGCCGAACTGAGCGTTAAGTGACATGGATTGGACCTGTTGTGTGTGAGGAGATTTACTTACGCAGGTTGTTTCCTGTTGCTCGGGCCTGCAGGTTTTCGTAGGGTTGTCCATGCACCGCCAAGCTCTCCTCTCTCTCCACATGTTCTCCTGGAGCTGTCTGGCGCATCACCTGGGCCAGCGCTCTGCAGAGAAAGGCTTTGTTTACTCAACGTTCGAAAAAAACTGTTAATTAATGTAGAGCGATACATATTTATATACTGTTCTTGACAGACATTTCTTAATCACAATCATTTGTTGAGTATATTAAAGGAAATGCTGACAGATGTGTTAAAAAATTATATGTTAAATTACAGGAATCAGAGGTTTAAATAACCTTTAAGACCTTAAGACCTCATCACCACTTCAGGATTTAACCAGTAACATTGCCGACATTAACTTGCAGTATATTTACTGGTTGCAAGAAACAAATCCTAAACTAAAACTGTATTTATATACTGAATAAAAATGTTAATCCAGCAGGTGGCGCCTTTACAGCAACAGGAATAACAGTGTTTCCCCTGGTTACTGCAATAAACAAAGCAGAGTGATGTGAAATCTAGCAGATTTTTTTTTATTTCATACATTACACATCATCCCAATATTTAAAGATTAAATTCAGGTAAACTTTAGCATACTGATACCAAATTGAATACATTGTAAAGTAGCATTTAAGACTTTTTAATACTTTTTAAGGGCCTTAAATTTCTCTAAATTGATTGATCAATTTTTTATACTTTTTAAGACCCCATGGACACCCTGAATTAGAACTAAAAAGTCTGAAATATTAACTATGTGAAAAAACTTCAGTAGTTGATTTTTATATTAAAAAAACATTTTCAATAAACACTATGAACCACTGAACATTTTAGTTGGAGGGAATTCTGGTTGTAGAAAGTCCCTTGGTACAGGATAATGAATATTTTCAATTTGTTTTAATGGAAAATATATTACATATTTATTTAAAATAATTGAAATTCGTCATGTTTAATAGTGCTGTGTATTTTTAATCAGGTAGAAATCCATATTTCAAATCTCAGTAGTATTGAACAGGCCTGTCTGTGGGTTTTGAAATACTTAACCATTGAAAAGTATTAAACCTGTTAAAAATCCATAGCTCCACCCTAACATCATTGCTCTGCCCTATCACCACACAGTTTGGACCATTTAGGTATATTTAAAATATTATTTATAAGCATTCACAATTTATTAATGTCGTCATAGAACAACCATTTGTGGTTCCTATTAAACAACCTTTCAATGAAAAGTTCTTTATAGAACTATCTTTTTCTTAGTGTGAGATGCGTAATCTTAGTTTTAAAATGGCAACGAAAACAATCCACGTCTACACTGGCGTTTCATCTAGCATTTCTAAAAAGATCTTCGTCCACACTATACCGCTGAAAACACACATCACGTGACCATACACACACACTCTGGCATGTGCTGCAGCATACTGTATGCGCACGTCTGAGCTCCAGGCAGTCAGCAGGTACTTTGAGCACTAAACCCCAGAGAGCAGAGCATGTCGGACGGTTTATCAAGGATGTACCGCTAGATCGCGTCTCACTATAGTTGTTAAACAGGTTTTTTTGCTGCCGACACAAGGCAACAACACAGTTGGGTTTCATCTACGCTTGTTATTTGGCATTGGCTTGGTGTGTCCCAGCCTTAAAAGGTATAGTACACCCACAAATAATTATTGAGTTAATAATGAGTTTTGTTTCTTCTACTGAACACTAAATAAGATATTTTGAAGAAAGCTGAAGACCTAACTATACAAAAAAAAAACAAATACTATGGAAGTCAATGCTTACAGGTTTTCAGCTTTCTTCAAAATATCTTCTTTTGTGTTCAACAGAGGAAAGAAAGTCAAACAGATTTGAAAGAAGTGAAGAAGGAGTATGAACTTTAAGCTTTGTGTAAAATATTAATGAGACAATCATAACGCAAGCGTCTGGCCAGTCTGATCATATACAGTATGCTGTAGTCACACTACCAAATTTAACAACACAGTGTTTATCATTCATTCATTCAGTTCTCTTCTTCTTTGTCTTTATTTCAGAGGTCGCCACAGCAGAACCACCAAGTATTCTGGTTTTACCCAGCGGATGCCCTTCCAGTGCTGGGAAACACCATACACACTCAATCCATTTAAAGCACATGTCTTCGCACTGTGGGAGAAACCAGAGCACCCGGAGGAAACCCACGCCAACATGAGGAGAACATGAAAACTCCACACAGAAATGCCAAGTGGCACAGCCGGGACTTAAATCAGCAACCTTCTTGCTGTGAGGTGACAGTGCTAACCACTGAGCCCCTATTCCCTTATATTAAACTAACTTATAATGTGCATAAAGAGTTCAGATACAAAAGCCTATATATATATAGGCTTTTGCATCTGAACTCTTTATGCAAAATTTGTATTCTCTTTCTGGAAAATTTGGCGCATATATATATATATATATATATATATATATATATATATATATATATATATATATATATATATATATATATATATATATATGCGCCAAATTTTCCCTAAAATAAGCATTTTTCTCAGCCTACTATGTTTATGTTCAGTTATTTCACAAAACAAACTATTCAATGGCAAAAGAAGGGAACATATTGAACCTACACACAGGGCCTGAGAAAAAATGCTCATTTTAGAGCAAAAATTCCACATACAGTAGAGATTTCTGCATGTAAATTCTTCATAGTTGTATTGTGAACGTGCCTAAAGACTAGGCCCACACAGAATCTACGTGCGCAGAATTCCGCAGATTTTTAGCTCATCATTCTGTTTATTTACTTGTGTAAATGTGTGTACATTTATATTTATTCAGTTTTTAAATTAATTTCAGTAGTATTATTGACTAATATGAAAATAATCATATGGTTTATTTACAATACAGTTTGTAAAGTATCATTTCTGTCTTTTAGTATATATATTATATGAGAGACTTGCTTTCTTTACCAAATAAAGTCGATCTAATTGGATTTGTATTGTAAACATTAAATAAAAGTTACAAAGGTATTACTTTTTATTTCATATATTAAGTTTTTGTTATGACACTCCCAAAATTATTCTGCATAAATCTGCAGTATTTTAACAAAATTCTGCGCAGAAATAGCAAAAAATGTCTGCAGATTCCATCTGGCCCTACTTAAGAGCAACAAAAGCCCCACTTGTTTTACAAGGTGTCTTTAAACCACATTATGTACTGCATGCATGCATGAAACCAACATGCACAATCTGAAATGAAAGCTTTTTTGTATCGTTTAAATCATCCTTAATATGTCTGCATGGCGCAGTTCTCAATAGACCCTCGATTAAAAGGGTGTAAATTAATAGTTGTGAGTGGTGGGTGTTTTACTATGGCCAGTGTGAGTTTAGATTGTGCTCACGCCTGTTCGGGTCAGTCTAAATAGAGCAAAAGGTCACCGCGCAAACAGAATGTCCTTGAAATATTAGCGTCATTAGACACAGATCAGTGTCCATTATCCTACTAATGTCACGGACACCTCTTTACCGATGCGAGCGTACGTGAGTGCTCGATTGTTTTGGAGTAGACGCTTTTTCAAATGAAATCTGCGCCTCGCTATGGAGATAATTAGAGACTTAGGGAGATGTTGATGAATGTTTAAAACACCGCTGATCAACAGATGAATTAAACCTGAATGGCAGACTTTTGTAGTGCGACTGCTTTCAGCTCTCTCTCTCTGATTTATTCACAATTTATCCCGTGTCTTCAGAGGAAAGCATGTCTGGTTTTTACCGCTCATTGAAAGCAAGCAAATCTTTCCTTCTTAGTTTTAATTGAACGTTACTTTGCACATTCCATGTCTTAAAACAGTCTACTAAACCTTGAACGTCAGATAAACGTCTGCCTGTGAATCTAAAGGACTGTACTCCCAGCTTCTGAACATGTCAGTGTTGTAGACTGCATGAGTGATAAACGGATCGACAGGAAAATGAAGCAAGCTGAAGTTGTAGGAAAACTAGCACAAGGTCATGGTGATAGATGGTGTCGGTGCGATCCTTGAAAGCCTTGAGCTGCACTGAATGGCATCCCAGAGGAAAACTCTCATGCTTAGAGCTTACTCATTGATAGCTCAGAATACATAAGCATTCTCTGTTATGCTTCATAGTGATACAGTGTCAACTTTGATGAAACAAAATACAAGTCCTTAGGACAGAATCTAAACATGGACACAAATAAGGCAATTGTTGACATACTGTATATTGTTAAGCTATAAAACAAATTATGTAAATTGCATAGCTCGGTTAAATTTGGAGAAGTATAATGACAAATATTTGACCAAAAATATCCGTAAATTAGCAGTTTTTCATATTTTGTGATTTATGTTTTTATTTGATTTATTTTTCCATGTTTATTTATGCTTTTGAATTGCATAATGGGACCTTGATCTTTCTTCCAACAACTTTAAAGTTGAAATGTAGTACTGTCTGGGCTGGTGTTAGGGCAATAGAATTGGTATTGATATTTATTGACCGAACACCATTGTCAGCATCGGTTAAAAAAAAGATTTGGTATGTAGTTTTGGTATGAAGGCTATAGTTTTATTAAAATGTGGCTGCTCAGCATGTGCCTTGGAAGCAATTCCAATAAGCTTAGGGCACGTTGAAAACATCTGAACTTTTCAGAATGCCGTGAGCACACCGCGATTAATGTAAGCAGAACTAACGAAAATGCGACACACAATGCGAAAATGAGTGCTGTGGCTAGCAGCAGTGAGGAGATTGTAAATAAAAAAAGATGACGCTGGAGTGGCTTTTTGGTTTCTTTTCTTGTGCATCCCAGCCACTAGCTCCCCATCTGAAAGATGTTTTTTTAGCATAGGGAGTAATATAGTCATCCAACTTCACAATTTGTGATGTTGCAATATATAAGGATGGTTGGTTCCTCTACTTGAAACCTCAGATTTGATTATCATAGTTAGTGTTTTTGAGTTTGAGGTTTACTGTATCATTATTATTCACACCTTAAAGTTTGCTTTAATCAGTATTTACGCTTTACCATTGCACACACTTTGTAATATTTTATTTATCAAGTTTAAGAGTCTCTTTAACACTTTTATTTATTTTTTTGTAATGAGATTTTATTTTATTTTAATATGTTTTTATTTGACTATTAAAACTATCTGCCTTGGTAATGTTGGTAAATTAAAATAAAATGGTTCAATTAAAAATTCCTAATATTCCTCAATGTATTGTTTAAAAATATTCAATAATTATTATTCGCAGTATAGTTGGTGTTATATATTACGATACAAAATCCTTGCAAAATAAACTGCCAGTACAATTTCTATTTTACAGACTTGTTTCTCTATATATTATTTCTTATACAATATATTATTTCAAACAACAAAAAACTGAATAAAAGTCACTTTGTTAAACTGTAGAGTTGAAGTTTCAACATTGAAAGTCAACAGAACAGAGATCAGTGTCCTATGATACAATTCACAACTGTAAATAAATGGAAAACACTTGAAAATCACAAATAAACTGTTAATTAACAGAAACTTTACAATGTAATAAAATAGATAGAAGGTAGAAAATCTCTCACTGGTGAGGCCCTTTTTAAACACTTTTGTACCTCATTTATAGGGTACATATTAGTATCTAAAAAGTACATGTTAGTAACTAAAGTATTTGATATTGCACTCAATAAATACGTCTTTGAAACTACAATAATAAAGTGCTGACCAACTGAAACAATATATCTTTTAAACTACTAAAAATTGTCAATAAAAGTCAGTTTGTTACACTACAGAATGAATTTTTCAACATCACAACAAAGCAGAGATCAAGGTCCCAGAACGCAGTTCGAAAACATAAACACCAGTGAATCATCAGCTATGAATTTCTGTTAAAAAAACACCTAGCATATACCACTCCATTGACAGCTTTTGTATAGTTTTTCTCAAAAAAAATGTGCGACACTTGATTGCCCCGACTTTGGCATCTCAACAAATTGTGACATTGTGTGATCTCTGCTGAAACTCTAAGAAGTAACAGACTCTTAGATTGAATGCATTCAATTAATGAAATGCTCAGTGGAAGCAATTGCAATAAGTGCTCAGAAATGTCCAATGAAATGCTCAGAAATGTCAATTAATGAAATGCTGAAAGAGCAAAATGGAATTAATATTCTTTCTTGCGCTTAGTTAAGAACATGTTCTATTAAAATGTGCAAAAATTAATTTTAAAATGTTAAATTAAGGGTTATTTTCACATCCAAGTCAAGATTCAGAGTAGGTAATACGGACAATATAATAATATGTTGAAAGTTGAAGTTGGCCAACTGAAAATAGGTTACAATTCAATTAACATTTTTGAAGAGAGAAATTAAAAATATACAGTTGAAGGCAGAAGTATCAGCCCCCCTTTGATTTTTTTTTTGATAGTCTACTGAACAAACCATCGCTATACAATAACTTGCCTAATTACCCTAACCTGCCTAGTTAACCTAATTAACCTAGTTAAGCCTTTAAGTTGTTACTAAATGTTACTTTAAGCTGTATAGATGTGTCTTGAAAAACATCTAGTCAAATAAAATAAATCAGTTATTAGAAAGGAGTTATTAAAACTATTATGTTTAGAAATGTCTTGAAAAAATCTCTCTGTTAAACAGAAATTGGGGGAAAAAATAAACGGGGGCTAATAATTATAACTTCAACTCTATATTTGGATCTAAATAATTATTAATTACTAAATAATTATTAGTTAAAGCTGCTTAATTTTTTGTGTTGTTGTAATAAACAGCTGAGATATTGTATTATTATTGTATTCTATTTGTATTTTATTGCTTGCCAATGAATAAAACTTTCAGCTCCACAACAATACAGATACACAACAACATTTATAAATAACAATAGATATGCATATACAGTCAGGTCATAAAGCTGTATGCAGTAGCAACACAGTCATGGTGTAGATTAACTCACAACATTGAAATAAAAAAATAAAAATAATAATTTGGGTTTTCTTTCTGTACTCTGGGATGAACAGATCAGCTCCGTAACAACACAGATTATAACAGTATCCAAAAATGTCAACAAAGAATCTACAGCCCGATATACAGTAAGGCTGAATCAATTTTCACAGAGATCTACAGCAGTCACACAGACAACAATCAACAGCTTTTAAACTGAACGTCTGTTCAACTCACCTGGACATGTTCTCTCTGTGGGGTCGATGCGCTTTCTCCAAGCCAAGTTTGGTGAAAATCCCAACCAGCGCCATGATAGCAACTACTCCGCATATGATATACACAATCAAATTGGTTTTATCCTTAGTCGGGTCGTGCTGGTCCATCATTTTCGGCGGTGGTCGGCCCGTCATGGACCACGGCGGGGTGTCGTAGTTTTTGCAGGTGGTTTGATCTAACCTGGAGTTCTTAAACTCGCAGCAGAACCTGAAGCCACAGGTCCCGCAGCAGTACAGGTAACTACCAGTCCGGCACACGAACGGAGGATCCCACTGACCCATCACATCGTAATAGCCCCGACACCTGTCCTCCGTGTGGGGGGTCTCGGAAAGGCCGTTTTCCCCGTCTCTAGAGTCGTTGGACCCGGACGCTGTCACCGCACCATCCAGGCTTTTGCCTGGCTCTCCCTCCGCGTCGCACACAAGAACTTTCATCAAAAAGTAGCCCAAGAGTAAGCCAGTGCTTTTCATCCTGCGCTCTTCTCTTCTCTTCTTTGCCACGGCTGATCGGACGCTGAAAGATAGAGTTGTGTGTCTTTTGTCATGAAGTGTCAGGACGCAGATCTCCATCAAGAACATCACCGCCATCCGAAATGATGCTGCTCATGTTTGAGGATACTTCTGCGCCACGGCTGGTTAATAGAGGCTTTGGAGCGTGCAAATGTGTGAACGTGTTAATGCAAATTCCTAGCGCTCCAAGTGTGTCATTGAAATAAACACTACTGAGTTTTTCTACTATTATAACCGATCGTAATCAGCGGCGGTCTTGCGCACTCGGGTGCGTGGAACGTCTGGAGCGCAATGAGCGGCTGTGGAACGGAGCGCTGAGTGAGACTGAATGCGTAATGATGAGAGAAGGAGGAGGGGAGAGACCCAAGTATGGGCACATGGAAGTAACAAAAGGATTGAGAGAAAGAGAGGGGGAGCAGAAGATGTCTATCAATATCATGTTTTGTCATTTTTACGTAAAGCACGTGTTGCGCGTAAAAATGTTTTCGCAAACAAACAACGCGACTGTAGCAGCGTGCAAATCATCTGTCTTTAACAGGAACTGATTGTTTACAGAAAAAAATAAAAATTAAATAAAAATTAAAAATAGTTGTCAAACACTAAAGTAAAACTGGCTAAAAAAACTCTTGTAAACCTCTTGTTATACCTCTTGTAACCTTGAATAATACATACACCATACCGTGCATAAATATATAAATACAAATATCTCAAAATATTCTCAAAGAGTTTTTAATAAGTTCCCATCCTTTTGTTGTTGTTGTTGTTGTTGTTGTTGTTGTTGTTGTTGTTGTTGTTGTTGTTGTTGGACAACAATATTACAAATATTGCACACCTATATTACATATGTAGCCTACATTGTAAAAGATGCTGGGTTACACACAATACCTCAAATCTGTCCCAACACAAATTGACAAGTTAACTTAATTGTTTAAAAAAAAATAGGTGGATTGAATATAAAACAAACACAATTCTTTGTGAAAAAACACAATTCTTAATTTTGTGGCAGGGCAACGTATTTGATATTATATGTTTAATCAACTTAAATTTGTAAAAACGATTAAGTTAACTTGACTGATTTGTGTTGTACCAACATGAAGAAAATGTGTGGATGAATTTGTTAAGATAACTTAATTGATTTGTGTTGGGACAACATGAATGAATTGTGTAGAATCCTGCATTTTTTTTTACTGTGTGGACACCCTCCTTTGAATGAGTGTCCAAAGTTTAATAAGAACATATATTAAAATCAATGAATTTGGCTGTAGCCCTAATTCATTCAGCCCTAAAATGTAGGAAATTAATCATTGTTTTACAAAATACATATTTTTTTAGCTGGTTCATTTTGACAAGAAACACCTGCACATTTTATTGATCAAATTATTTTTAATATGTGAAAATAATTTGGAAGCTGCAATGTAAAATCATTGATAGTCCACTTTTAGGGATGTAAACAATAACAATGTTTTAACCTATTTCCTGTTTTACATTTTTAATTTCTATAGCTTTCGAGAATCCGAAAAGGTCCATATATTGATAAATAATGTTATGACTGCTGTTTTAACATTAAGATATGAATGAATTGCCTCTTGTTACAGTTATGAAATAGTTTGATAACAAGATGAAAATGTTCATGGGCCAATGATATGACCACATTGAAATGGTCTATAGAATTAAAATGTGCTTGCATTTTAACAAAGCTCAATGTAAACCAAATAAATAAATAAATAAATAAATACATTTTATGATCAAGTGTCCATTATTGCAAACTCCTCATCTTTTTCCTTTAGATTTCACTGTTTTGATTTTAACATATGTTGAGTGTTTAGGCAATGTAATGAAAGCATAGACTTCTGTGTATTTTTTCTTTGCAATTCTGATCTGAATGTAACACACATTAAACATTAATAAACTGATTGAATCCATCCAGTCCATTTGATTCATTGTCAAGATTCAGGGTTTTCGATCACAGTCTTTATTGTATGCAGACCTTTGTAAAGCTGGCAAGTACACATCTGATTACACAATTAAAATTCAACCCCCAGACAGGCTTGCGTATCTCAAGAGAGATGATATAAATCAATTTTATTTTGTTACATTCCGACCTAATCCCTTGTTTTTTGTATGGCCTCTATTTACAAAATTATAGGATCAGTCAGTCCTTTTGGGCATTTGGCACAGCAAACAAGACCTGAGCTCAGAATAAGCTAATTATACACTGATTCAGATGAACGAGCAATCTGCATTGTTTGTCTCCGAGAGGACAAATATACCTGCCTTAGGTGGAAGAAACTGTAACCTGTATGAAGGGAAAAGTGCTAATGCAACTGTATTAAAGCAATACACTTCAGGTAAATCAGGTGAAAATAATAAACTAATATATTATCAACATACTTGCCCAGTTGATTGAGGATATTAAGAATTGCAAACATTTCTTTTTAATTATTGTGTAATAAATGTGCCTCTGAGGCTTTATTATTAAAAATGGACCCATTTGCAAACATTTTTAGGACAAACAAATCTGTTTTTTTTGTAAGTTTTTTTACAGAGGGGAATTTCAGGAATTTCCTTTTATAACTCCATAATTTGTGGAAAATACTGCAAGAAAAAGATACATTTTTTTAATTTTTGTGAAGTAAACTGTAGTATTTATTCAGGCAAATTGTGTTTAATCGAATCCCTTTTTAAAAACCTTAAGAACATATATAAATATAACCCCTAACCCATAACCTTTAAAGTGAGGTTTTTGCATCTGAACTCCTCATATATATATATATATATATATATATATATATATATATATATATATATAGATAGATAGATAGATAGATAGATAGATAGATAGATAGATAGATAGATAGATAGATAGATAGATAGATAGATAGATTGATTGATTGATTGATTGATTGATTGATTGATTCTGAAGTGGATAATCATGTCAGTTAATTGATTAGGAATTTATTTATTTATTTAAATATTAAAGATTTTTTGGCTAAATGTGCAAAAGAAGTATTATTTATTGACATTTCTCACACAAAAAAAACATTCGATGGAGTTAGGCTCAACATTTTGCTTTCCTTTTTCAAAATATTAAAATAAAGGGTTTTTACCCTTTTAAGTGTATTTTGGAAATCTCTTTCTTTAACACTACATAATTTGGGGGATGGAATAAACATTTCTTCACAAATTATTGTAGAATAAAACGTTGTATCTGCCATATTATGTATGAATGTATCCTTTTTTTTAATTCAGAACATACAGTAGATAGGAATAAATCTGAGCAGTTTGGTATAAGTAAGATCTGTTGGAGATTTATGGCTAATTTCTTTAAAGAATTATTTGTATTTTAATTAAAATTGAGAGACACAAAATGATAAATTGCAACAAAAGAGCCTGTGTTGTATTTAAAAGAGTATTTTAGATTTTAGTTTCTTTGCCTTAGACAAAAAAAAAATAAACACTTTATGAAAAGCTTAAAATCTCGGAAGTGACATGTGCATGAATAAACAGTGCATTTGCCTGCAGTGTCTCACATTAAAGCAAGGCTTATGGCTTCTTTTGGAGCATTCATGTAGAGAGCAAACTCATAAAACGTCAAAGATAGTCAAAGTTGTATAAAGGAGAGCTGAAGCTGAATGATGGTTTGCGCAGGAGATGCACCCCATTGTTTAAAGGTCAATACATAGTGAATTATCCCATTTTTCTGTTGTGCATCCCAGCAGGCCTTTTCTCTCTGGAGACCGAATATGTCTTTCAGAAATGATAAAGATTTTGAGAGCTCTATTTTGTTATCTTGACTAAATAATGGCCTTTTTTCTTGATATGAGATGAAATGGGGATATATATATATATCTATCTATCTATCTATATATATATATATATATATATATATATATATATATATATATATATATATATATATATATATATATATATATATATATATATATATATCTATATATTTATATATATATATATATATATATATATATATATATATATATATATATATATATATATATATATAGATATACATATATATATTTATTTATATTTATATTTATTTATTTACATTTAATGGCTTAACTAGGTTAATTAGGTAAACTAGACAGGTTAGGGTAATTAGGCAAGTTATTGTATAATGATGGTTTGTTCTGTGGACAGTCGAAAAAAAAGTTAGCTTAAAGGGGCTAATAATTTTGACCTTAAAATGGATTTTAAAAAATTAAAAACTGATTTTATTTTTGCCAAAATAAAACAAATAAGACTTTCTCCAGACGAAAAAATGTTATCAGACATACTGTGAACATTTCCTTGCTCTGTTAAACATCTTTTGGGAAATATTTAAAACAGAAAAAAAATTCAATATATATAGATCAAAAGACCTTGTATTTTATTTAAATTTAATAATTTTAAATGTAATATAATTTGATAATATCAATGATTATTTGATATATTTTAACAGATACAGTATTATTTAACCAATGATATATTAATACACTGAAAATTTTTTTTTTTCTTGCATTCAATGCTATATATGAATAAAGACGACTCATGTGAAGAATGAAGTCAAATGCATTGCTCTGGAGTTTTTCACAAACTACAACAGAGAGTAAAAATCTTGATGGTTCTGTGGGTCTCGTCTATGAAATCTGATCTTATTTTGTATTCTCAACTGGATTCAAGTCAGGTGGTTGGCTGGGCCATTCTACAGCTTGATTTCTTTCTCTGAAAACATTTGAGAGTTTCCTTGGCTGTGTTCTAGATCATTGCCTTGCTGAATTATCCACTCTATTTTCATCTTCATCCTCCTGATAATGGAGATGTCGGAGTGAAGCAGCTGATATTAATTTACAATAAGGGAAGGGCAGAGGGTTGCTGAAGAACTACTGAGAGATTTCAGCTGCTATCTGGGCTTTCACTGCCTTTCTACACCTCCCTTTCTTCATGTGTTTAATACTTTTTCCCTGCATCATTTCATTTTATGCATGATCTAATTTGTAAACTAATTCGATTTGTTTTCTTTTCATAAATGGATTCCTTTGCTTGTTACCAACAGCTGGTGAAAATTTCAATTCAACAGCATCTTTAAAAATATGTTTTCTGAAAAAAATGGTGACGTGTTTAATACTTGTTTTCCCCACTGTACAAAAAAGGGGCCAAAAAATTGTACATTTTGAATTTGCAATCTAATCCAATAACTAAACGTGTGTTCATGAGTATGTTTGCATATAACCTGTGTTTATGGATGTCTTGTTGTCATGTCTTGTCATGTCTATTTGTTTTAGCCTTGTCTTCTTGTTGCTTTCTTGTTTCTTCTCATTTCTCATTGGTTGTTTCAAATCATGTGCTCACAGGTATGTGTGGTATACATAGTCCTCATGTTTCCTTTGTTCCTGATTGTTTCAGTGGTGTAGGCCATCTGCCATTCAAAATAGTAAAATCCTCATTGCCATCTTGTTATGTACTGTATGTCCAAACAAGCTTGTAGAATCAGATTTCAGAAGTTACATTTCACAGATTTACTACCGTCAAAGCTCAACAATAAACAATGTCAGAATGCCACATGGCTGCTCACTTTCAATTCTTCCTGTACACCTTTTATATGTCCCAACAGAGTAGCCCATAGCACCCTCTTATGATGAATTATTAATACAAGAACATAACAAGTTAGGTTTTCCTCTAAAGGCTAATTTATACTTCTGTGTCAAGACAAGTACTTCTATGCTACCGCACATATGGTATGGTCCGGTTGCATAGCCTTTGAAGTGACTCTCGCTAGCTCTGGGATTGGTCGGCTTGGGTAGCTGTGACAAGTGTGGGAGGTGCTGAGAGCATCGAGCTCAATGGAGCGATTGTTTACAAGTGTTGAGTCCCGTGATGGAGCTCCAGATGAAAAATTTTATTTTGTGTTTACCTTATGATTGAAGTTGTTGCAAATCCACTGGTTCCCACCTCTGAACAAGCATATTGAAAAAACAAAACACCCACGAAGAAACTTGACACAGAGGAACATAACATAACCTACTGCCAGCTAGTGTTTCGGACATGTTATTACACTGTAAAAAATCCTGGTTGTTTTAAATTTTTAAACTGAATAAAATTAACTTCATGAGTCCATTGAACTTACAGTATATTATGTTAAACTGACTTAAAACAGCTTGTGAAACGTATAAATTTAAGTTAGAACATGATTAACTTATATCTTAATAAGTTACAAGGACCTAAAAGCATATGATGTCAGGACTAATTTATTGTGTAATTTTTTACAGTGTGCAGAGCTACACAAACAGCACGCAGTATACAGTAGTATACAGAAGTATACAGTAAATGCACAACTAAGCACAAGGCAGGTATTGCAGGTCACACTGATCACTCGATGCAGAAGTATAAATGAAAAAGGGAATAACGACACATCAAAATTTTCTGCGTTCTTTCTGTCAAAACTTGGATAACATATGGACAAACCCACACAAAAAAATAAAAAGGTTCTTTAGCGGTTCTTTGGCTTGAAATCATAGCAAACTGTTTAAGTGCTGTAGAACCATAAAGAGCCTGTAATGGTTCTCCAGCAGTTCTTTGAGCTCAAGGTGCTATATAGCATAGCATATAACTCCATAGCCACCCTAAAAAAATAGCTGGAGAGTCATTACAGGTTCTTTATTGAATATTTAAATGATAGAACAGTGGAGAGTACTGACAGAAAATCATGGGGAGAAGATAGTGAGAGGAAGAATTGGCAAAAATCAAATTGGGTTACCATGAACACCTTGGTAATATGACAACACACGTAACCATTAGGTTATTAGTGTCGACTACAGATTCTTTAGAAGTTCTATGTAAAGTATGTTAAACATTTACTAAATATTTATTAAATTTGGGGTTGAGTTTTGTCCATATCTAGTTGAAAAAAACGTATATTTTTGAGCAGTGTTTCTCAACTACAATCCTGAAGGACCACCAGCTCTCGCACTTTCAAGTGTCTCCTGAACCAAACACACCAAAGACCTTTAATGGGTGTGACAGACAAAGGAGACAATCAAAACATGCAGTAATGGTGGTCTTCCAGGAACATGGGTGAGAAACATGGTTTTAGAGTGGAACTAGCAGTATTCGCCTACAATGTGGAAGTGGAAGGTTTTTTTTGTTGTTGTTTAAGATTTCAGATTCATTTGCATATGGGGTAGATTACTAAGAATAACAAACCAAAATAAACAGTCAAAGTACCTGCTCTGCAAGCAATTGGGTTTATGACTATACATACATAAAAACAATCTAATAAAAGTTTACAGGTAAAAATCAATGGAAGTGAATGAGACTGGAAGTCTTGAAACAACTGACCCTTCGCCAGCAGTTTGATCGACATGCGATTTGTTCAATCATAACAGCAATATCCTGTGCCCCCTGTCGCTTTCAGCCATTTTGTCTACAGGCATCATAATAGAGTAACATTGGCGATTGACATGAAAAATGGTGAAAATGTGTTCATAAGTGACTTGCACACAGCAGACAGCAGGCTGGATAATATACAATTTCATCCATTTCATCCTGAAACCTAGAGAAGTATATGAAATGGAAACGTTTGTGTGGACGGATCACAATCAGCTGTCAGTCATTGGTGCTGCCACTGGCTGAATGGATGACTCGATAATGTGAAGACTCAAGACTTAGGAACTAATCTTTTCTGTTATTGAACCACAGTCGGCATAACTTTAGCGTAAAAAAAGTCAATTAGGTTCCAATTGCTGCGCCTGCTTATGTTTGAAAGACGGTCAAAATGCAGCTTGAGACATGCAGTTACACCCAGTGTTTAATCTGTAGGTGAATAATTCCCAGAACAAAATCAGGAAATAAAGGGTAACATGACTGACATCCACCAAACAATTTCAGTTTTCCCTGAACATAACATCCTTCAGTGATACCGCAAAAAAAAACAGCATCACATTTCTGGTTGGTCTTAAATTATTTTGTGTCACATAATGTTATAGGTCAGTCATGGATAATAAAAACATGTAGCAACAAACATAAATCGTATGAACAATCACTATTCAGTTCACTTTACTATTATGTTACAAGTGAAAAAAATAATTAAACGACTCACTCTGTCTAGTCTTCAACAAAAGCCCACAATTACCTCTTCTGTCATGTTGGCTGACTTGAGATCGATTTGCTTCTGTCTCCCGCTATCCTGATCCATTCGCGCAGTTTCATCTTCTCAAGATCTCTTTTGATCAAGCTTATTATCAGATTTACTCTTGGTTTTATAAAATGAAAATATGCTTGACTGCCTCTTTGTAATTTTGAAAATACAAATAGGTTGGCCACTATGCTATTGTTTATTTTTGCTGCTCACTGCACACGAAACAATCGCCAACCAATTAATTGGGATTGTAAACATAAGAAAGCCGATAGGCTGAAAATATTGTTTCTCTCTCACACACACAAACACACATAGGTATGCACCATCCACAAGTTAATACCTGATCTACTAAAAAATAAATACCCAACTCAAAACACGAATATCTGACATTTTCCGAAGCAGGATCCAGCAAGATCCGGATCAAATTAAGCACTTACTTAAGTCATTACAACTGTCACAATCACCAAGTGGAATGCCCACCAGACACACTAGAGGGCACTCTACACATCACATTTGCTACTGAACAAGACTACAAATCTCATCATGCCCTGCAGTCACACACTAGCTTCAGTTCACCTTCAAATTACACACACACAGCTGCAGATCATCACCGCTGATTACATGGACTATATAAACACCATTCACACACTTCCAGTGCTGAGTCTTGTTATCAACAGTGAGCATTACAAAGCAGTTCCTGTGTTTTGTCTTGTTTTGCTATGTTTTTGACCCATTGTTAGTTTACTGTATATGTTTGCTTTGTCTCCTGCTTCGACCTCTTCGCTTAATACGGCTATTCTTTTGAATCATCTTTATGCTACTGTTTGCTCCTGTACTAACCTTGTCTGCCTGACTATAAGCTTTATAAATGCTGCATTTGAACCCTACCCCTGCTGTCAAACCCATTGTTACAACAACGTTTTTGCTTATTTGAAGGATCAAAATACTGTAAGTTATCCATGTTTCAGTTAAGTTTAGATCAGTTTAATGCAATGTAATTGAAAGCAACACTTTCAGCACATCAAAAAGGAAGATATTCATGACTAAAACTGATACTGTCAATGCAGTTTTCAGGACGAATTCTCCAGTGCTCTCCATAGACTGCAGATAGCGCAGTCATTTGCATGCTCAGCTATTGTTTATTTGTCAAGTTCTCTGTTATCACCATCACAATGAGAGGCCTTGATCACGCACAAACGTACACAAAGTTTGTCATAGATCATTTATTTTGGGAGCGGGTGTTAATCTGGAATTTTAACAGTGTTTTTGAAAGCACCATCTGCCACCTGAGAAATGCAGCTCATCTGCGTTTGATGTTCGTCCGAGCCGCAGAAAGCTTCTTTATTCACAATTGGCTGTCAGGGGATTCGTGGCTCTTTTTCCGCTTTGTATCTTTAAAGACTGCTGTAAATAGTGCAGTCGTTCCTCCGGGATTTGAACCAAAGTTTGTTTAGAGAGATGAAACCATGCACGAGCGTCTCGGAGATGCTGATCAGACCATGGCATTGAAAAAGCTCTGACTTGCGTCACTTTGGCTTTGGAAGAATGGCAAATGGTGAGCAATGAAACATCACGCCCAATTTAGCTTGTCGATACTTTACTTCTTGGCCAGACTGTTTTAGCGGCGGCAGTATATCTTGAATGAATAGGATTTATGGATTCCGGCTGGGGCCGAATAATACTGTGCGGCCCTGAGAAAAGGTCACCTGACAGATAAAACCAAATCTTAAATACGTTTTCAAATCGCCATTCTCAGATAGTGTTTGCACAAATGTTGCTGGTTATTTTTATACATCATTTAACCTTTTAAACCTCTTGTATCCTTTCAGGGTTGTTAAAATCATTATAAAGATTTCTGTAAATATTCACAAGTGAAATCAGACTATGTTATGCTTTGTAATGTGGATAATATGTGTAAGGTAATGTGTAATATGTGAGATGGAATATCAATAAAGTATTAAATATTGTGGGCTCTATTAGTTAAGTGTTTGAATTGGATATTATTTTAATTGGTTTGTTTATAACTTAATCCATTTGAGTAAATTAAGCAATTTGAGCACAATAAAACCCATTAAATGAAGAGAACTCAAACCAACCGAGTACTGTAAAAAGTTAAGGCAACTCAAACTGTTTGAGGAAACCGATTGCTACAAACCATTTGAGTTAAAAAAAACTAATCTACAGTTGAAGTCAGAATTATTAGCCTCCCAGTTTATTTTTTTCCTCAATTTTTCAACACAATTTAAAACATAATAGTTTTAAAAACTCGTTTCTGATTTGTTTTATCTTTGCCATGATGACAGTAAATAACATTTTACTAGATATTTATACAGCTTAAGGTGATAATTAACGGCTTAACTAGGTTTATCAAGTTAACTAGGCAGGTTAGGTAATTAGGCAAGTTGTTGTATAACGATGATTTGTTCTGTAGACAGTCGAAAAAAAATTATAGCTTAAAGAAGCTAATAATTTTGACCTTAAAATGGTTTTTAAAAAAATTTATAACTACTTTTATTCTATTTAAAAATTTTTATTCAGATTTTTTTTATTCAAATTCATTCAAATATATTAATAATAATTCAAATTTATTAATAATATTATTAGACATACTGTGAAAATTTCCTTGCTCTGTTAAACATCATTTAAACTCTGTTAAACACGGGGGCTAATAATTCTGACTTCAACTGTATATGAGTACTGTGAACTTACTTAATTTAAATTGAAGTAATGATGTATTTAATTAACTCATTATCTTCAACGCTGAGTTCGAAACTCTTTTCAATTGAGTAGAACTAACTTTCAGTCAATTTTGAGTTAACCTCACTCATTTCATTTGATAAATTTATCTGTTGGGTTTTAGTTTATACAGTAAATACTCCTAAACAGTATATAGATTTTTATTAATTTTATGCTAATATTTTAGTTTAGTTTAGTTTAGTAAAGCTAAGCTTTGACAACTATTTGTAAAAGCTAGTTTGCATATATTTAGCTTAAACTATAAACTAACCCTGACTAAAACAAATAGCAAATAGTTAATGTTAAGTTAATGTAACAAACAATGAACAATACAAGTATTATGTTTTTTTTATTGTTGTTACATCAGTCATTAACAAATGTTAACAAACACAACTTGAAATTTTAATAAGTCATTATAAAATGTTGAACTATGATAAATACATGCTGTACAAGTATTGTTCATTCTTAGGTCAGGTTGTTAAATACATTAATGTTAACAAATCAGACCTTACTATAAAGGGTAACCATATGGCCCGTTTGTTGAATTTAAGTTACATTGCATCCACATGCCAACTAATTCTCATTAGATTATAAGCAGACTGTTAGGTTGCCTTAGACTATTGTACTTGCAAAGTTTCTTATAGTCAGTTAAATGTCTGTTTAGCAGCAGTATTAACAGATATTAAGCAGACAGTCTACTAAAACTCAAATTGACCATCAAAATAAAGTGTTACCACATTTTTTTTTTTTTTTTTGCATTGATCTAAGTATTTTTATATATTTGATTAAAATATAATTTCTGTACCTGAATACTGTTAGACTCCCCAGAAATCTGTCAAATAGAGATATTCAAACTCTCTTGTGAATCTGTATTTATATCACAATATTTATTGCATGAAGAAAAATAAAATATTGCAATATCAGATTTTTCCAATATTGTGCAGGCCTACTGTTTAACCAAATACAGGTTTAGAGTTTTTAGCAAAACAATTGTAAAAATGTAATATAATCTACCTCTAACTGTAATTGTCTCACCATGAAAATAATCTTAGAAGCAGTGTTAGCAATAACACTGGTATATCGTTTGACTGCAAAACTGAAAGTATCCATAAAAATCCCCTGATATACATTTTCAACATCAGATGCAGTCAAAGCAAAATTTTAAAGTGTAAATAAACAGAACTGTTAATCTCTGTTAAAATACAGTGTAACACTTTATTTCAAGCTATAGTCTTGTTACACAATAGCCGCATTTCCACTATCGGGCCAGTGCGAGCCAGGGCTTTAATCGGGCCAGGCCGGGCCACAGCCCGGTAGGTTGAGAAATGAGGCAGAAATCATGTCGCGTTTCCACTGTCGGGCTAGTTGCTCGCAGCGCGTCACGCAAACACCGCCCCCAGAACGTCCCCCGAATCAAACGTCACAACCCGTCACACAACCCGCCCACTTCAGCGGGAACAAAAAACCAAGCGGCAACCTCCCGCTCTCCCTCGGGAAGCCAATACGGAAGTAACAGAAACTGCAATTCATCAAAATTCCGCTAGTCCTGGCTCCATAATAGAGCAAGTTGCAATTGAGCCCACTATTAGAATGGCCAACTTTACAGCAGAAAAAAAGGTGTTTACAGCCTGGTACAAAGAACGATTTTGGTTCATATAGCCATTATTACCCTCCATGACAACTGTGAGGGGGTGAATTTTTTTATAACTCATCCATTTCCTTTATATTAGGTTATATTAAGTTTGCATAATTAAGGGCGTGGCCACTTGAGTGACAGCTAGGTCTCGCTGGTCGCCGTCACTTCACCTCAGCTGAATCCGGCAGATTAGCCACTGATCTCGGCATATTCATCGTATTTTTGTTTTGTTTTATGTGGCTTTACACAGTCAGCTGCCTTTTGGACTTATTTCTTACAATTATCAGATGATATGGGATGCTGTGTGCATTTAATTGTGCTCACAAACCGTTTACGTGGCCTCCGTTTCCCATGTGAGTAAAGTTATATACTTGTATACCATCTCTATAAATGTATTTGTTTTATTTAAGATCATTTATCATTAATATTTTTCTTTAGACCCGTAAAGCACTCCAGAATGTGACCGATTGATTAGCTGTAGGCTCTAGAACAGTCATCTGAAGCGTTGTCATACAGTGTTGTGCTGGATTTTATCAATAGTCTTGCATTTACTAACACACACACACATCTGAAGTGTTTGGAAGTAATTTGCGTTTTCCTCCTGTAGAAAAACGTCATAAGAACAATGTTTAGTGGCTCAATGTATTACTACAGTGTTTTTGAAAGTCTAAACACTTTATTGATATAGTGTACAGCCAAGCACATGTGGTCAGAACACAAACGAGTCGCGGGTAATAAAGTATCAAGCATTTCTCCCAAAGTAAAGTCTGTCTGCCAGGTCTAAGCATAGGGTCTAAGCAAAGTGCCAGCAGGTGTCTGTAGCTCCTCCCACTCTCCGCCTCTTTGCCCTTGTTTGGTATCCCGCCGTGGGTGCGATGACGCGCGAACAAAATGGCGACGGTTGGCCGCGCCTACTTGTGGCTTCTTTTGCGCTCTTCAGAAACCTATGGGTGACGTCACGGATACTCTGTCCATATATTTTACAGTCTATGCAAAAAACTCAAATTATAACCACAAACACAACCTGGCATCACTACGAGAGCTGGAAGATGGAGAACACCGAAGCGATTGCTTTTTTACTGTTTGTGGTCTGTTGGTGTAAGGCCAGACAGCGATCCCTGGATAAGGACATTCGAGTTCGGCGGCATTTACTTCGAACACAGATTTTGGCTGCAAGGCGAGTGAGTTGATCAAGCGCGATAGCAAAACAAATGTAAGGGAAGAAAGCATCTTGTCTCCTCTTTACCTGACAGGAAAACTCCACCTTTGTACGTAACCCCGCCCCGAAGCCCCAGTTGGCCCTTCTTGGCCCAAGGTATTCGGCGGGCCGAAAAAGGCCGGACGCTGGCCCCAAGGAAGCCCCGCTTTGGCCCGATTACGCCCCGGAAGTGATAGT
This sequence comes from Danio aesculapii, assembly GCF_903798145.1. Taxonomy (NCBI): domain Eukaryota; kingdom Metazoa; phylum Chordata; class Actinopteri; order Cypriniformes; family Danionidae; genus Danio; species Danio aesculapii. Next base: position 52,436,499 of record NC_079437.1, on the reverse strand, counting down.
GGAAACGCGACTGGCCTTGGCTCACCCTGGCTCGCTCGCTTTAGGCGCGATAGTGGAAACGCGGCTATTGTGTAGTTACTATAGTAATTACGATTAATTAATGATAGTTACGCTTAACTAACCTCAAACTTAACCCGCATGACTGCAAAACCTAACCCAAAACCTGAATTCATTAATATTATTCAACAGTTAAATAAATAGTTACACTGTGACGAGGAAACATTAAAATATAATGTGACCATGGTCATACAACTGTTAATTAACACCTTTTTACAGTGTATTAAAACTAAAATTACTGTTTATTTATTCATTCATTCATTTATTTATTTATTTATTTATTTATTTATTTATTTAATATGTATGCATTTATTTATTTTACTTTGGATTTTTTTACATTTATTTATTTTTATGTATTCATTTACATTTATGTGTATGCATTTATTGATTTATTTTATTTAGTATTTATTTATTTTATATGTATGCATTTATTTATTTTATTTAATATTTTTTATTTATATTTATTTATTTAATATTTATTTCATTATTTATTTGATTTATTTAGTATTTTTACATGCATTTATTTTTATATTTATTCATTTATTCACTTATTTGATTTATTTACTATTCATTTATTTATTTTTTATGTATGAATTTATTTATTCATTTTGTTTAAAACATTTTTTAATTAATTTATTTATTTCATCATTTATTTATTTATTTGTTTAGTATTTATTTATTTTATATGTATGAATTTATTTTTTTTATATTTTTACATTTATTTATTTCATATTTACTTAGTTTTTATTTATTTTATTTGTTTAGTATTTTTATTTTTCTTATTTATAATTTTTTTTATATTTATTTATTTTATTTTATTTTGTTTATTTATTTGTTTATTTATTTAGTTAGTTAATTAGTTAGTTAGTATTTTTACCAAATATGAAATATCACATAACCACAGAAAAAAAAAAAAACCCTATGCATCCTACACTTTAGTTTACAGGCCACTTTTTCCCCCATGCCACTCAATGAGCTTATAGTCTGGAGCTCAGCATCTGCCGTCCGTCATTCCTCCAACCTGCTGTCAGGCCTGGCTGATCTCTGTCTCTGGCCATGTGGAGTGTGACGTGAGCCCTCCATCACTCGCTGCTCGCTAGAAAAGGACACGGTGCTGTGCATGACGCTCTCTTGTGAAAAGGAACCAGACAGTGACTCAGTTTAATAATATGATTTCAAGATATGTAGCAGCAACCCACAGAGGAGTATTTAAAGTGAAAAATGTGTAAAGCAATTGTGGAGACCGTCTCTTGACATCATCAGTGACATCATTGTCACTACTACACAATATGTGGTTGAATCTGTCTGCTGCCTGTGGTTAGTCTTCTTGTATGAAATTCATTCATTTATTCATTTTCCTTAAGCGTAGTCACTTTATTAATCAGGGGTCACCACAGTGGAATGAACCACCAACTTATCCAGGATGTGTTTTACACAGCAGATTCCCTTCCAGCTGCAACCCAGTGCTGAGAAACATTCATACACACTCATTTCCACACATAGACTACGGTTTAGTTTATTCAACCGTACATTCAAAAATCGCATGTCTTTGAACTGTTGGAGAAACCAGAGCACCTGGAGGATACTGATGGGCAGGCCATTCCATAGCTTAGGCGCACTGTGCGAAAAAGCACGACCACCCATAGTCTTTAGTTTACAGCATGGCTGATACAGCAAAAGTCCAGATAAAGAATGAAGACCACGGGTGGCGAGAGTTACTAAAGTGAGATATGAGCATGTAGAAGACTTATCTTGTATGTACATACCGTATAGGGCTTATATGTGGATATTAAGAAGCAATACTGGAGACCTATATGGCCTGTATATGCACATATATGCACCTCAATTTTGCATATATATGCATATATGCAGCAATAAGTTGAAATCAGAATTATTAGCCCCCCTTTGACATTTTTTACTTTTTTAAATATTTCCCAAATGATGTTCAACAGAGCAAGAACATTTTCTTCTGGAGAAAGTCTCATTTGTTTTATTTCAGCTAGAATAAAATGTTTTATTTATTTTTTTACATTTTTTAAAAACCATTTTAAGGTCAAAATTATTAGCCCCTTTAAACCATATATTTTTTTTAATTTTTTGAGTCTACAGAGCAAACCATCATTATACCATAACTTGCCTAATTAACCTAGTTAAGCCTTTAAATGTCACTTTAAGCTGTATAGAAGTGTCTTGAAAAATATCTAGTCAAATAATATTTACTGTCATCATGGCAAAGATAAAATAAATCAGTTATTAGAAAGGAATTATTAAAACTATTATGTTTAGAAATGTGTATATACTGCAAATAGGTTTCATGTATGTTTATATATTCTCATATAGGTTCTTTCCATGTCGGTAGCTGTGAAAAATCAGTAAAATGTACGTGATCGATGTCAGAAATATCAGGCGTCGCTCTCCTTTTAACATGGAAACTCCTAACATGGAAAATATTTCCTTTATCATGTGTCGTTAGTGTAGGCTTGATAGTCAGACATGCTTGGTCATGTTGATTTCTTTAATCTGGCAACCTGCACTTACGTGCAGTTACCTAGTTCAACCACTTGGTGTCAAGCCTAGATACAGCATCTTTAAGCTTAAACATATTATATAAGATTAATCCATTTTCCTTCGCCTTAGTCTCTTTATTCATCAGGGGTTGCCACAGCGAAATAAACCGCTAACTTATCCAGCATATGTTTTACACAGCGGATGTCTTTCCAGCTGCAACCCAGTACTGTGAAACACCCATACACCCTCGTTCACACACATACACTATAGCCAATTTAGTTTATCCACTTCACCTATAGTGCATGTCTTTGGACTGTGGGGGAAACCCACACAGAAATGCCAACTGACCCAGCCAGGACACGAACCAGCGAATTTCTTGCTGCGAGGTGACAGTGCTAACTACTAAGTCACCATGCTGTCATTACTGTTTTTTTTTGTTTTGTTTTGTTTACCATATTTTGCATGAACAACCAAAATGTAAAGTTTAATATGTAAAGTTTATTTCTAAATTAACCACAGCCGCTCCCACATTAGCTAATCATGATCCTCCAATCATATGATTCCTAAGTTAGTATAAGCAACCACAGTGTTCATTCCACATTTATCTTTTCTCCTAGATTGGGCAACACGGTAGCCCATTGGTTAGCACTGTTACCCCACAACAAGAACACTGCCTCTTGTCTCTGTGTGGGTTTCCCCTGGGTTCTTCCTAACATCCAAAGGTACAGTATGCATTATATGTAACAGACTAAGCCAAACGGGCAATTTGTCTAGCTCCCAGAATCAGTATCTTTCCTTCACAAAGAAGTTCACCTTAGCCAGTCAGTCGAGGAGTTTTTGGGATCTACCTGAGGTCAATCTCCCCTCTCACTCTACCTGAGCTCTCTCTCCCGGGACAGCATGCCAAACAAGCTTTTAATAAATCATCAGCTAAGTGTGAACTCTTAAAATCATCTCAACTTTCCATTAGTGATGGATCATTCTTGAACAATTTGTTCATTTTAGATTGAATCTTTTATGTGACTCAAGAACAATGAGTCCTCTCAGGGAGTGATTCGTTCATTAACTCATGCGCACATTGTGCAGTTGGGGTGAAAGATTAGTTCCTTTTTTGGGTGTTTTATCAGGTTTGAGTTGTTTGTTCATCACGTGAAAGACATAAGCCAATCATATATAGTCGGAAAAAAATTTGATTCAGGATCTCTTGAATCCTCGGTTTGAGTCATTCATTCCTCACATGAAAGAAAAAAGCCAAACCTATGCAATAAGAGCCAGAAAAAAATTTGATCCATTGACCTCTCGAGTTCTTGGTTTGAATCGTTCCTTCATCACATGAAAGACATTAGCCAATAATATGCAGTCAAAGCCGGAAAAATATTTGATCTGTTCATTTCTCGAGTCCATCCATCCGTTCATTGTCTCCCACTAAATCTGGGGCCAGGTCACAGGAGCAGCAGACTCAGGAGAAACCTCAGCAGACTTCCCTCTCTCCAGACACTTCTTCCAGCTCCTCCAGGGGATCCCAAGGCATTCACAGGCAAGACATAGTCCCTCCAGGGTATGATGGGTCTTCCCCAGGGCCTCCTCCCGGTGGGAATAGCCCAGAACACCTCCCTAGGTAGGCTTCAAGGAAGTATCCGAAACAGATCTCATTTGGCTTCTCTCGATGTTCTCTTGGATTTCGTGCCGGGTGACAAAGTTCCTCGCCCTACTCAAACTACTAAAATTTCAATAAAAGTCACTTTGTTAAACTTTTCAACAAAAGCTGTCGAGGCAGAGAACAAGCTCCCATGGTGCAATAAGAAAGCAAAATAAACAGAAAACACCCATGAATCACAAGCTAGGCTGTAAAAAAAATCATAACATTTACAATAAAAAACTTGCAGCTTTTTGCCAGAATTTTAACATTATTAATAAAGTAAAAATCATTATAGAGGTTTCAAAATTCTATGGCAAACTACCATATTCATTAATTTATAGTATTATACACCAATGTTTTAAAGTACTAACATCTACACTTCATACTTTGTTGCACAGACAAAAATACATCCGTAAATGTGATGATGAAAACGTTATGATGCACCAAAGGTCATAACAAGCAACTGTTCCCACAAGCAGAAACACATACTGATATAAAAAGATGCTCAGTGTCATTCAAACAACTAAACACCACCAAAGGAACACATATGAATGCTGAAGCAATGCAATAGACATCATTTAAACAGATGTAACATAAAACTCCAATGTACAACACTGATAAGGAAAAAGCCTAAAAAGAAACAGTAATCCTCGGCTGGGTCAGTTGGTGTTTCTGTGTGGAGTTTGCATGTTCTCCCTGTGTTTACGTGGGTTTCCTCCGGGAGCTCTGGTTTCCCCGACAGTCCAAAGACATGCGGTACAGGTGAATTGGGTAGGCTAAATTGTCCATAGTGTATGTATGTGTGCTAATGAGTGTGTATGGGTTTCCCATTGATGGGTTGCGACTGGAAGGGCATCCGCTGCGTAAAACATATGCTGGATAAGTTGGCGGTTCATTCCGTTGTGGCGACCCCAGATTAATAAAGGGACTAAGCTGAAAAGAAAATGAATGAATGAATGAATGAATAAGGAACCAGTAATGTCAACAAAAAAAGTGTCATGCAGAGAATTCTTGCAAAATCAATTGACAGTTTTTCACAATACATTAAAGGAGCTGTATGTAAGCTTTTGACTTCTCTGAAGCATAAAAATACCATAATATGTTTACAGATATTTAAGAAACATGCTAAGTGAGCATTCTTGTTTATCTGAAAAGGCATGCTAAAGTCAGATATTCTGCTTTGAAAATGTGTATTATTTATTATAAAATGTGTATCTTTATTTTGGTTCTTTTAACCCACCCACCACTTTAACCAATTATATTTCAGCACCCTGGGTTGCCTTCATGGAAAACAGCATATTTGATTCATTCAGTTAAGAAAGCTCTCAAAGCATGTGCCCACGATTAAACCTCCGGTGGATAGTAGCAGCTCTGAAATAAGATGCAGATTCAGAGTTCCACATGGTTATTAATTAGCAAATAATATAAATATTGCGAACTCAAACATTAGGTGAGTAGGTTACAATGTAACCACGTGTCCTAACAACATGCTACATGATAAGATTTCCAGTGATAAGCAATATGGCTGTTTGCCCCAGACGAAATATGACATAAATTTAACTACAGCCATTCAGAAGCACAGAATAGTGCACTTACTGCACCCAACGAAATGGTAAGACTTGTAATCTAATTAATACATAATAAACCTCTTTAAAAATATTTTCAAGATCTGAGGTGAACTATCTGCTGCTTTCAGTATATGGCACTAAATGTCATCTGAAAAGACATTCAAACTCACAATTTTAGCATTTAGCACTGAATAAAGCATGTGAGGTTTACCAGAGGTGATTGTTGTGAGAAATAGAAGCAGTTTCTACAATTTAAATTTCAGACATTGATTAGGACAAAAACTCCTTTTATTATGGAAAATATTCCTTCTATCGTGTATCGTTGCTATAAGTTAAAAAAAGGTTGAAATCAACCTTTAGGCTTGATAGTCTGGCGCACTTAAATAAATCTGGCAACCTGCACTTGCGTGCACTTGTTAGAGGAGGAGTCTAGTGAAAATATGTTATGATCCAGGAGTGTAATACCTAGTTCAACCACTGGGTGTCAAACTGCACCTTTAAGGAAACTGTTAACCAAGTTGCAGATTTTTACTGTAGTTTTTCATTATATTATGGAAACTGGTTACCAGGTTACATACTGTATTTTTACTTTAGCATTTGAAAAAAAAAAATTAAACCTTTGATATCACATGTTTTTTAGAGTGCAAACCCCACTGTTAATTGATGTTCTAAACTTCTACTGAGAAAGTCTGCAGATTCTTTAGCCATTGGAAAAATATTAGTTTTGAACACGCTGCTTTTTGGAAGTAATTTTTGACCTAACCATGAGCTTAGCTCAAACAAGCAGCCTCTCAAAGCACTTCAGTGTTTATAATATTCATCAAAGTCAATCCCAGTAGAGTGTTCACCTATAGACGTCTCTGCTTTCCCAGTAATAGTTCAGTCCAGCTTATATTGATTACAATTCTTTGAGAGTTTGCACTCAATAAAGAACATAACCCGGTTTCAATAGCGTGAGCTCATGAGAAGAATGGATTTCTTTTTTCTGGTTGTTAGTATAAAAGCGTGGCTGTCGTGAGCAGGCGTGCAGCACACAAAATGACAGTGACATTGAAGGGGATTGTGTGACAGAGGAGAAAATAAATCTGCAAATTGCATTTGTTTTCAATTCCCATATCCAGCCTTGCTTTAGCAGCTGGCTTCTCAAGATAAAACAAACTGTATTTGCAATATCAAAAAGCTTGTAATTCTCCTCTAGCAAACAAACTTTTTTTTTAGACGTGCCAAAGCACTCAGCTCGCATGAAAGAGTAACTTCAATGATAGAAATATGAAGCAGAGCTCATAGCAGGCTGTTATCCAACATTTATACATGCAGCACACGGCAAGTAGTATGTTTTGATAATATTCTACTCTGATCAGGGCTTAAAGCCGGATCGAGCACCTCATTTTACAGATCCCCCTCCTCACAGTCACACGCACATCCAACCCCCCAAGCCCCCCGACATTTAGGCGCCTATTTTATCCGTTACATTTCTTATTCTTCAGGCTTTTTCTTCCACTCTGGGAGTCTATGGCTGCCCTATGGATCGTTTGCGGCATTTGCACAAACTTTGGTACACTGATAGAGGACAGTCTGCTCTTCAACCACTACAAATTTGGATTCTCTAACTCAAACTCTGTAGCGTCACCACTTGTCCAAAGTTTCACTTATGTTTAACTTTATAACTTTTGAACTGTACCAAATTGGCTACAATCAAAATGATTTTGTCCTCTGAATCCTTGGCTTAAGCCGATTCAAACGCACCCGATGATGTCATGAATTTTTTTTTTTGCTATTTAGAGTTTTTTGTAAAACCTAATTGAATGAACTTATTACTATTTTTGCTAATAACTTCTCAACCCTTTGTATGAAATTCTTGGTCTCATCCGGTGAAGTATGCTGAGTCGAATGATGTCTGATTGTCAGCCATTTTGGCTAACTGTCATTTTGAATTATGCAAAAAATTGCTTTATTTTACAGACATATTGCCGAATTGTTATGTAAGTCGCTATGTGTCTTCAGGACTGTGCCCTGAAGGTGCTCAAAAGTTTCATTGCAGCACCACCTTTTGATCAAACGTTATAACAATATTTCTATAAATGCTAATAATTTTTGACTAATTTTGCCTATTGTTATGATACTTGTCTTGATTCATTCCTTGGGTTATCCTAATTATATATCGATACCATTTATGCCTTAATTAACTGAACTTCTTGTCCACCATCTAGCCTTAAGTCAGAGACCTATTTTTTCTAATTCCTAGATTGATTGACTGATTTTCAACAAATTTGACTCAGATCATCTTCAGACCATGCTGACAAAAATTTATGGAGATTGTGTCGATAGGTGTAACGTTTTTTGTTTACAGCACTGACAAATGTGATGGCACAATGCCAAACTACATCTGAGGCTGTATCTCTGCAATACATTAGTGAAGTTTTTTTTCCCTCTGGTTCGGGATCTGTAGAGCTGCGCATCGTTGGATTTGCTCTTCAATATTTGGACTCTCAGTTGTGATTATTAACCACACTGAACTGAGCTAAACTGAACTGAACTTAAACACTACAAACTGAACTACACTGTTCCTATTTACTGTGACCTTTTATGTGAAGCTGCTTTGACACAATTTACATTGTATAAGCGCTATACAAATAAAGGTGAATTGAATTGAATCAATAGTTAAAGATAATGACACAAAAATTTAGGTCTGTCATTGTCTTCTCACGCTGACCACACCATAAAAATTTGACCCACCCATGGGTCAAGAGTTATAAAACATTTATTAGCCATTAATAATGAAACTTACACGTTAAGTAATAACTTTTGACTGCATGTGCTTATTTTGATGAAATTGGTCTCAAATTATTCCTTGGGTCACGCCAACAACACAGACACCAATTATGCCATAATCTGCCAAACTTCCTGTCCGCCATTTTGATTTTGTTCAAACCATTCTTTTGGTTCTCCTCCTAGACCGTTGGCCCAATCTTCATCAAATTTGACTTGGATCATCTTCAGACCATGTACACCAAAAGTTATGAAATTCATGTTGATAGACAAAACTGTTAGCATATGCGTAAACTTGATGTAATGCTGCCAGATGACATTCCAGGCTGAATCACTGCAATGGTTCAAAGTATTGAAACCAAACCTAATGTGTGTGATCGAGACCTGACATTGACCAACCTACATCAGTTTGAGCCCCCTTCTGGGTTAAATTGACAAACAATGAAATTATTTCAATAGAAATACAAATTTTATCAAATTACTTTTGAATAGTTTTGTCTATTGTCAAGAGACTAGTCTTGTAGATTCTTTGTATCATACAGAGAACATTGATATAATTTATTCACTAATTGACACGACTTCCTGTTCATCATCTTAAATTAGTTTGAAAATCTGTTGCTTTGAACTCTCCATAGATTGTTAGCCATTTCCACCAAACTTGGCTCAGACCATGCTGCCAAAAAAGTTATAGAAATTTCCAGTTGCTCTGTAGCTTGTTGCCTTGCTTGTTTATGATGTGGCCGCTGGGCTGCTTGGCCCTGATAATTGCTGCTTGCAGCTATATTTTTAATTTAATCTGTTTTGTATGTTTTTATTTAATGTTTATTTATTTATTATATTTTGATTAATCATTTTAGTCTCTTTAAAAGATGTTTAAACATTTCTACTTTGCTTTAAACCATGGGTGGCCAACTCTGTTCCTGAGATCTACTTTTATGGAGATTTCAGTTGCAACCCATATAAAACACACCTGCCTGTAACTATCAAGTGCTAATAAGGTCCTAATTAATGGGTTTAGTTGTGTTTGACCAGGATTGGAGCTGAACTCTACAGCAAGGTAGATCTCCAGGAAAAGGGTTCATCACCCTTGCTTTAAATTACAAGATTTTTACCCATTTGTGAGCATGTTTTTAATAATTTAAAATTATATAGTAGAGTAAATATATATTATTTAGTGTGATCATGATCTTATTTCATTAGTTTGACTGGAATATATATAATAAAAAATAAATAAAATAATTGCACTTTAAGCTGAATACCATATCTTGCAAAATAACTAGTTTAACAATGTGTACTGTCACCATGGCAAAGACAAATAAATGCAGTAGTTATTAGAAATTAGTTATTAAAACTATTATGTTTACAAAATGTATTGAACAAATCTTCTCTGAATGATTGTAAAAGAATGTCTTTTTACCATGTTTTAATATTTTATTTTCAATATATAAGTATTAGAAACATTAAAGCTGACACATTATTTGCATGTTTTATTCTTTTGGTGTGCATAAAACTACTTTGGAAATGTATTTTTACAAACAGAGAGACATGTGCTTTTTTCAGACCATAAATTGTAAAGCCTGTGTTGCACAAAAACGGTAAAAACTGTCTAAGATGGTTTACAATACTCGAGGATGTCTATATGAATTAGGGGAATGCTTTCTATCTCATTTTATTCCTATAGGATTGTCATTGTAGCTCTTGTGAGTCTGGAATTCATTTAGATAAAATCTCATCTGATACATTGCACCTGAGCCACAATTCAAACTTTGCTTTAGTCTGCAGTGCCTGGATTATTTCACTCAAGTTATTATAATTTTTTTATTTTTTATGAGCTATTTCACTCTTCTGCAATGTTCCAAGAGCAAACTTAAAATATTTGAATTCTCTTGACTTGACAGCCTCAGTCATGTAGCTTTCTTATGAGATACCATTGTCATGTACATATAAACATCATATTTTAAATGTATTTTCCTTTTGTTTTTTTTTGTGGACCATTTTTTTCAGTGCATGTTTTTGCTAAAGAGTAATATAGAGCAGCACGGTGGCTTAGTGGTTAGCACTGTCACCTCACAGCAAGAAGGTTGCTGGTTCGAGTTCCCATTTCTGTGTGGAGTTTGCAATTTCTCCCAGTGTTCGTATGGGTTTCCTCCGAGTGCTCCGGTTTACCCCACAGTCCAAAGACTTACACTATAGGTGAATTAGATAAACTCAATTGGCCATAGTATATGAGTGTGAGAATGAGTGTTTGAATGTTTCTCAGTGCTGGGTTGAGGCTGGGCATTTGTTGCACAAAACATATGCCAGAATAGTTGGTGGTTCATTCTGCTGTGGCAAGCCCTGATAAATAAAAGACTATGCCAAAGAAAATGAATGAATATATATATTTATTATTTTTTTAAACCTTTTTATTTTAAGAAACGACAACATTTTTAAATTAAACACTAGGTAAAATAACTGAATTTTTTTCTGCGAAGGTTTGTTGGACTTTTCTATGGTGCCCGAGAGAGCTTAATGTGCGGCAATTTAAGAAAACACATGTAATTACAAAAAACACAAGCAACTTAGGAAAAGATCTTCATCAGTGTGACAGCAAACATGTTGCAAATACTCATAATACAAACAAATTTAGAAAACATGTTGCATTTTCTCATAAGCCATACATATAGCACAGAACACAATGGAAATGCTTTAAGGGGACCCAAAAAAGTGACGAACCTAGCTATTTAAGTTATAGGCTGCGTCAGAAACCACCTACTACTCAATATGTACTGCATTGGAATTTAAATATACTTCTAGGCCGTTAGAAAAGCATGTTCTATACAGTATGTATGTCAGTAGTATGAATGGAACTTGGATGTGATACATCTGCCATTTTGTCATCAATACGCGACCAATCCACGTCAGTTGCGTCGCTTCCCTCCCATTCATGAATTCTCTTGCAGACCATCACGGGATAGCGTAGCACAATATATGCGCACTTCAGGATCTCGCTGGATGTAGTAGGTCATCTGGGTTCTTATCACACACGGTTTTTCGAATTCTATGAATTCAGACATACTATTTGGCTCGCATACTGTTTTTAGCACACCATACAGTAAGGAAGAATGCAATTACGTATGCAGCCATGGTTATTTAGTCTGACAAAATAGAAAAGACAAGTGAATCATGTGTTCAAGATGTTATAATAAACCAAAAAATACCTCACCTTTCAAAGAAACTTCACTGAGCAATGAGCACATTTCCGTTGTGTTCCATGCTATTTGCATGTGTTAGACAGATGTTCTTTATACTGTATATACAAAATTTAGAATCATGAATCTAAGCTTACATTTCTTTTTAGGTTTACTTTTTCTCTATATTAAAAATTAAAGAAAATAAATGCAAGCATCTTCTGATAAATTGTAGATAACCAATATGGTTCAATATCAGATGTTTTTATTTTTAATTGTATTTTTATTTATTTTAAATTTTTATTAAGGTGTTTTATTTTTTTTCATACACATCCATCTAAATTTCAGTCTTTTTTGCAAAATTATAACATTTATATATAAAATAAAATCTTTTGAAAAGCAAAATTCATCATTGTATTGCAGAGCTAGCACAGCTTAACAAGTAATATGAATGTATTTAAATGCTTAACATATTGTTGTGTGATTAATCTTTTAATATGAAATCTCCAAAGTAATTCTGAAAGGCAACGGTCATTTTTAATTTGTGAACAAATTCAATTGATTTATTCAAATAGTTGATTCAATGGCTATGTTTACATGAACATCAGTAATCGAATTATTTGCCTTAATCTGAACAAGACAATAATATGATTAATGTTACTGTCACACAATGAAGACAAGGATGGTTATCTCTTTTCATCAATTTATTTAGAACACAGTGGATTGTTCAACAGGAGAAGCAGGTAAATTAAATACTTAGATGCAGAGTAGACTTGTATGTAGTTTCCATCCACCTATTTTTATGCGCATTTTGGATATGTGCATAAAAAAAAAAAAAAAAAAAAATCGGTTGATGGAAACGCCATGATGCTCATATATTTTGAAAATTTGCATAAAAAACTTAGGATAAACTTTTTATTCAATAAGAAAAGATGCGCATAAACTATGATTGAAACACTTTTACCACACAAATTTCAGTATGTGCATTAAAAAAGGTCATGTGATTTTGTTATAAGAGATCATGTGATGATGAAAATGTGCATAAATGGACAAACCAGCAGGCTGAGCACACTGTAAACCATCTGAACTGTTGTTTTGGTCATTCTAAAACGCCTTACCGTTTAAGTATTAGTTTTTCATTAATGACCTCCAGAATCAAGAGCGTCTGTGCTCCGCACCTGTTTCAAGGGCTGTGGGAAGACTTTTCAGAGGAATTAGTTTACATGATTTTGAAAAACGATCTACCACCACGAGAATGGTTGTATACCCCTGAGATGGAGGTAGGCTGTTGGCAAAATCCACTCCAAGGTGGGTCCAGGGTCGGCGGGGAATAGGTAATGGCTGCAGTTTCCCTTCAGGCATACGACGTTAAGTATTGTAAATGGCACAGACCCAGCAATCCTGGACATACCGGGTGACGTCTTTAGATATGGTGGGCCACTAATTCTTTTGTTCGAGGAGCAAGAGGGTCCGCCTGCTGCCAGAGTGTCCTGAGCCAAGGGAGGTGTATGTACTATCCAGGAGTTGGAGACGGCAACTAGTAGGTACGTACACCAGACCCAGAAGTTTGAGTGGTGCTGGCTCGTCCACAGTGGTGGTGTGGATCTCTTCATCCATTTGCCACAGTATGAGTGCAAGGAAGACAAAGGAATGCAAGACTGACTCGAGTGTATCGACATCAGGTTCTGGTAAGTGGATACGAGATAGGGCATCAGCTTTTAAGTTCTTGTGAGCTGGTTGATAGGTGATTTGGAAATCAAACCATGCAAAGAATAAAGACCAGCGGGCTTGGCGATCATTGAGGCATTTGGCATTACGCAGGTATTGGAGGTTCTTGTAGTCAGTAATGACTGTAAAATGGAACTGAGATCCCTCAAGCCAGTGTCGCGATTCCTCTAGGGTGAGTTTGATGACCAACAGCTCGCGGTCACCTATGCCGTAGTTGTGCTCTGCTCATGTCAATTTCTTGGAATTGTAACCACACGTATGGAGGGCTTGGGGTTCACCAGATCACTGAGAAAGGACGGCTCCCACTCTAGCATCAGCTGCGTCCACTTCTACTTTGAAAGGCTGAGTTGGATCTGGATGACAGAGGATGGGAGCAGAAGTGAATTTAGACTTGAGGAGCTCAAAAGCTTGGTGTGCATAAGAGTTCCAGGAGAGTGTATGTCGACCGCCGTTGAGGAGAGAGGTTAGAGGAGCTGAAAGGAGGCTGTAGTCCTTTATGAAGCGTCGATAGAAGTTTGCTAACCCCAGAAACCTTTGTAGCTCCTTTAAGGTTTTGGACTCGTTCCACTTGGAAACAGCGTCCACTTTTCCAGTTTCCATACTAACCCCCTCAGTGGAGATCACATACCCGAGAAAGGAGATCGAGGTTTGATGGATTTCGCACTTCTCAGCCTTCAAATAAAGAATGTTTTTCTCGGAGGCGCTGGAGGTCCTTCTGCACATGAGACTGGTGTTCGGTGAGGTTATGGAAGTAGATCAAGATGTCATCAATGTACACAATGACGAAGCAATGGAGGAAGTCTCGGAAGATTTCGTTTATAAAGTTTTACATGAGTTGCTTTTTGAATGTTCCTGTCATGATCCCATTTTACATGTTATAGTACATAAATTGATTAACATCAACACTATCCACATTTCCTCTGGAGTTTCATGTAATTTTGAGAGTTTCATTTTTAATTTGTTGACTTTAACTGCAGTTTGGCACGTTCCCTTTCATTCAGGAATATTTCATGCATGCTCCCAATGACAAACAAGATATTGAATGTGAGGAACTGCTGGAAGAGTGTAGATTTAATGGAAGTTGATTCGGCACGCTGTGTAGGAAAAAAAAAACCTCATCATTTCACGATGCAGGTGTCTGTAGTCTTTGCAGAGAATAGTGTCAAACAGCCATGTGTGTATAGACTATCCTGTCGCAAAATGCGACAAAAACCCTGCATGATGATAATAGTTTGCTTAAGGTGTTTACATGTCTCTATTACACTTATGAGATAAATAATGCGACTAAAATCGATTTGATTAATTCGATTTCTGTTTAGTTCAATCATGACATTAATCTGATTAAATTAATTAGAAATTACTGTTTAGATGGTAGACTCTTAATCAGAGTATTGTCTTATTCACATTAAAATCAGATTATTAGTGTCCATGTAAACTTATTCATTGAGAAAAGAAGCAAGTTGCCGGTAAGAATGGGCCATTACAGCCAAGAAATCATGAATAAAATTTCATTTTCCAACAGAAACTGATATCTAGTGCAGTTTTTAATGACCACATGCTGTTATGGAATAAAAAAAACCATGGCAAGCCACATAGTTTTTGTAGCCCATCCAATTACTTTAATGTTTTTTGAAAAGACAACATACTCAAAACAATTCCCATTCATGAGGATCTTTGGAAACGAAAAAATGTCACATTACTGAACTAAAATGGCTCCAGCTCAGATTGTCCGTAACACATCCTCTAACACGATGATAGGTTTCGTATTACATTTCGAGCGCCGACATAAGCCATAATTCAGAGAAATGTTTTATTAATCACATATTTGGTGTGTCTGATTAGCGTGCCTCTGACTGACAGTGCTATAATACTGGCAGGACACATCTCAACTATAATGAGTAAACTGTCAGAGTTGTACTGTCAGTGTCAATGCCTCAATTTGCTCCGTCCGAGATTTCCATATACCGACTCTCCCCTTCCCTCATCTGTCCTTCACTTCCTATCACATTCTTCTCTCCTCCCGTCTCTCTTTTCTCAGCGGAAATGGAAAAGAAACAGAGCAAGTTGTCCGATTTTACCTCTCCATTTCCTAGGCGCAGTCGTAGCATTTGAGAAGTCATTATTGTATTTCATCTGGCGAGCTGCCTTTGCTCTTCTGCTCCGGCAGACTGTGATTGAGCAGCCAGACCTCACCATCAGTGCTGGCCTTTTCTCCGCTCGCCCGCCAGGCCACAGCTCCACGGCCACTCTGCCGGTAATTGAAAAGGAAATGAAATGTGATGCCTGCTCTGCATGAGTCCACTGGCTCACCTGGGGGACCGTGCCGATGGGGTTCACTATTTTTTTTTTCGTTTAGGGAAAAACAAGACAAAGAGGTGAGTGACGGAATGCATTGGGGAATACTGGTGTCAGATAAATAAACTACAGCCAGATCACAGTCAGTCCTGTCCAGATGCGACGTGGTATGTTTTCGGTGACAATTGGTTTGACTGGCCACTTTCACAGTATAAATGCTGCACAATAAATCCAAACATACCTAAGCGATCTACATAATGTCCTATTGTTGAACAAAACCTAAAAGAAAGAAGTACTATTATAGCAATTTATAGTGAATACTAAAGAGTTTTTGAACCATTCATTAGGCTTTGTGCCCTATTTATAAGGGGTGACCACTATGGGAATGAACCGCCAACTATTCCAGCATATGTTTCAGCATACAATCGGCAGGTATTTACCCAGGATTTATTAAACATACAGGGTGAACATTAGAAATCAGCCACATCTGATTACATCATGCAAGCTCTCTCTCAGTCTCTCTCTTCTCCTCTTGCCAAACATTCTCTTGCACGATTTCAGTCACAGTTAAAATAACACTCTTAACTTATTAATCACTTCTATTAACTAACAAAATGTTAACACTGGACAGTCAGCTCTACAAATTAACATTATTTAATACTTTAGGATTTAAAAAATGGCATGACTTTTGTGTTCCATTAAGATGTTTGGTCAAGTGAATGTTGGAAATAACACCATCAAGTGTTGGTTACCTGTATCTCCTTGGTTTTACACTGGATCAAATCAGCTTCAAACTCTGATTGTGTTCATTTATCAAAATCTGATTCTGTAATTTCAACACTTTACTCTGAAATGCTTTAACACCAAGAATTTAACACTGATTTTCAGTGTATAGAACATTAGTTTCACATTAAGTTTCACTCCTTACAATACTATAGTAAATTACTTGAATGAATCTGTTGTGGTAACTATACTGAAGTTACTATGGTAATACAACAACTGTATGGAGCGGAGGAACTATTACATCACCTTGTAGACCAATCAGCTGCTAGTATAAAACTGGTTCCCTCGCTAAAATCCCCTTAGGACTTTCCCATAGGCTTTTCGAAGATTGCAAATAATAAGCTCTGTGTTCAAACATAGTTCATAACACTTACACGTTTTGTCCAACCGAATAATCCACACACGATAATATAACTTTTTTCATTTTTAGATCCTAAATGCAAACGCAAGAACAGAAAAGCTAATATTAGGTTATAAACAGACTATACTGACTTAAAAGAGGGTCCAGAAAGTAATTTTAACGCTTGGTTGTGTTAATAAGATGCAAAGCAATGTGTGCTCAACTTTCACTTGAAGGAAATCGCGTTATTTTTTCATAAATCTCACTTATAATTAACTTATAATTATATACAAAGATATATACAGTACACTAGATATCGCACACGGACCTTGAACATGCGTCAATAGCGCCGCCACATTTGTACAGTGCTCCCAGGAAAAGTGTCATTCAACCGCACTAGTCAAGACAGTGTTACAACGTGAAGATGCTGGACTTTAGCGCTGTCTATGGGTGTAGTAACGAGCAAACAGAAAACAAAGCACAAAGGCAGAACATTTCATAGGTAAGATTTAGTTTTTTACGTTTTTGTATGTTATGAACGTTTGTGCTAAACAGGTAACGTTATTGATGATAATATAGTCACTTAAGTTACTGCATTGACCTTAAGGTAAAGTAGCACCAACTTGCCCTACATACTCGGCTTATGCTAGTTTTGTTAGATAAAATCAGCAAACAAAGCAAAAGAAATATGACAACGAGATGCTGCGGTGCAAGAAACTTGTCGGCTAAGTGAAGGAGTCATTCATAACAGAGATTCATTCACGAACGAATCGCTCCCTCCGTCAGTATGAGAAGTGAAAGCAGGAGTGGGGACGTGTTTCAGGACATGGATTAGGTCAAATTTAACAGGAATGGAGGATACACTCAAAAAAATCAACTAGGCATGTATTGGATTTACAAAATAAAAATTTGTCAGATTGAAAAGAACAAATCAAGTTTACGTATGTTAAATGATTAATTCATGTTATTTGAAACTGAATCAAGAAATAATCAAGTGAATTTGATCAGAACATGTTGATTCAATGAGACTGAGACGCTTCAAATCGACAACTCTCACTCTGGAGAGTCACTTCGCGCATATCAGTAGGTGGCGGTAGTGCGTTTGGATGTCACCATACGAAAACAACAAGAAGAAGTATCACCGCGTGTTTTCGGCAGAGGGTACTTGATTGAAGCTGTTGTTGCACACTTATATTTTATTTCCGGGAGTGGAGCAGTCACATATACACAGTGGTGGATTGTTTTTTTCCAAATGTGAATGTTTTCATGTGATACAACAGCAAGCTTTTTGCTAATTCATATTTTTTAAATATTTAATACTAAAATATTGTCACGCAATGTTACTGTATTTGTTGGTTTGTTTTTTTTAGGCCAAGGTTTGCCTTACATATTCCCAATAAGATTAGTGTCCTAAAGCATAGTTTGGGAATTGGTTTTCCCAAGAGCTTGAATGTTATGCATGTTATGTTGTTGGCTATATGTTTCCTATACATTTTATACTTTTACATTTTGAATAGGAGTATCAAAGTGAAGAAAGCTGTTTAAACTCAATTGGTAAAAAAAAAAATGATGTTAACGTCCTACAGGTATTGCTTGGGGATCAGTTTTCTTAAGAGCCAAGGTTATTTTGTTGGCTAAATGTTTCTTATACATTTTATATTACATATTACAATTTTGGATACTATATAACATTTTGTATCAGAATATTAAAGAAGAAATTTGTTTAAATGTGATTGGTGCCTGCTAAAGGCTATAATATATATATATATATATATATATATATATATATATATATATATATATATATATATATATATATATATAACATGTTTTCTGTCCTTTTTGTGTTGAATTACTTAATTTTAAATCTTGATTCATAGTATTGTCATTTAAAAAAATTAATTTAAACAACAATATTGAACAAGAAATTTACTAGCTGATTTAACAAGACATAATTTTGTTAAAGTAAAGCTTTAGTGTTACATTGAGTAAATTAGAATAATTTTAATTAGAATAACACAATACAAACATTTTGAGTCAATTAGTTGCAAAGAAGTTAGACTGACATATTGAAACCATGTTTTATCTACAAATGTGCTTTGTGTTCATACAACATGTTCAAAGCAAACGTTTACTTGATTGGATTAGATGCATAAAGGGTGCCACGATTAAATCATGTTCATTCAACAATTTTTTTTTTTGAGTGTAGTACATTTCCATACACACAAACACAAGCTTTTTGTCAGGAATGCCTGTGCGATCACTTATCCATCATTGTAGAAAAGTGGTGTAAAATTATAATTTTCGTAATTAAAAAAAAAAATTGCATACTGACCTCCGAGAAAACTCCCGATCTTAGATTTATGTGTATATGTGTATATATCTGGCTCTGTATGGCCACAGTCCTCCACTGCAGTATATATCTATGGATTTTATACAGCTACTCAGCTAACATAAAAATGACTGTCATATTTCCTAGTTCCTCTAAAAGGCCCGCCCTCAAGTGACTCTGATTGGTCATGTGTCATAATGTGCTGTGATTCACGGATGGGCTCCACGTCACGCCCGAACAAGCATGCACGTTTTGTGTAAACAGTCAGTCAATCTCATGCCCGCTCTCTAAAATTAAATTTGACAAGTGTCGATTGAAAATGGGGTGCGGCTCCTTTAAGAGAGTGTGTGTGTGTCATTGTGTGTGTGTTTATGTGTGTGCGTGTGTATACTATGAATCTATCTGTAGGCCCGTGTAACACGAGAAGCGCATGTGCGCGGGACCGATGTTTATTTTTATTTTTCTCTGATGCTCGGATTAAGTTATTTTCTGTATTTACAGTGACGCTGCTGACAGAAGAATAAAGCACTAGATGTGGGATGCGACCTGTGTGAGTTTTGATATATTTTTTTGCTGCTACATGAGTAAGGCGAGCTCTCCTGTATTTTTTAACTCAACGGAATATGCCTGTATAAGTAACATAAATCGTTCACATATCTTTTGCGAGTTCATTATCTGAGATGTAAAATGTATGGAGAAGCTGCCTGTAGAGAAACACTGCAGTCGCACACACATAGAGAAGCTGCACGTGCTGGTGAAGTGTGTTTGTGTGTGTGTGTGTGTGTGTTTACAGCGGTTTGACTGATATATATGAATTTGTAGCTAAATCGTTAGCGGTGGCGAACAGCATTTCCCGTTGTTTACATCTTTGCTACAACATTTAGCAAATGTTGGGCTAGTAATTAGGCCCAAGGTTGGGTCACCATTAAGGCTAGACACTGTACATGTCATGATCAATTTTAACAAATAAAATCACACTTACAGGTCGTGGCTCAGAGTTCACAGCGTCTGCTTGTAGCTACTAGCTGCTCCATCTTTGAGGAGACTTAGAGGAGCACTAAACTGGGAGAGATTCTGGAAGCTGTGTTTTGTCAAATCATGCTTGCTATGCATTTTATAATTCTCTGGATCATAATTAATATTGAACTGTAAGCACTTCTGTCTCTGTGTCTTGTCCTTTGGAAGCCCAAATACAGAAACAGAGAAGCTCTGTGGAAATAGCAGGATGGCATTTTCTCCCTCTGCTGTAACGTTACAGCGCCTCTGGCCACAGCCCTTAGCTGCTCAGTGTGTGTGCGCGGTAAAAGTACATTTGTGATCTCACAAGGCCCATTGTAGGCTTTGCTAAGCTAACTCTATGAAAACCAAGGTCTCCCTTTGCATTGAACTTTGAGCATTTTACTTTCAGAGATGTTGTTTATGTTCACACAGTGACATTACACATCAACTTTTAAAAACAAGTTTAAAATATGGAATCGTAGTGGACCACCCCTTTAAGGGAGCTCTATGTCAGCACCACCCTGCTAACGACAACCTTTTAAACTTATTTCTAGAAAAATGGTTGACGACAAAGATTTACTCTCCTAATTTATTATATTATAATCCACACTATATATTATAAACAAATACGTAAAACACACATTTCTATAAAGACCTTTGTAACTTTTGGATATTTTTTCGCTGCCAGTCCCATCACGGATAGAGAACAACATTCAATATCCTTTTTGTTGTCAAGTACAGCGAAAAGCAGCCCATACAATTACATATGCTACATATTTTTTAAGGTGGATCTGCACCTATATCAGCACGATAACCAGTGCCTTAATTGACCAAAACCATCTTTCGGGACATTTTATTGCTAGTGTAATTATTTTTTTTATTTGAGCTCAAGTCTCGTTCATTAACATGGAGGAGGCGGGCTTTATGCCCCCAGGGGGCGGTCTAACGGCCGAGACCTTCACTCAAAAGCAGGCTTGCGGCACACTTGGTTGCAACTGAAATCTGCAGGAAGGTCGATCTCCAGGAACAGGGTTGGTCACCCCTGATTTAAACAATCTGACAATGTGTGTTATTCACTACAGACACACACTATTTAGGAAGCTAGAGAGTTTACTTTATTCGGTAACACTTTATTTTGATGGTTCATTTGAGTATTAGTAGACTGTCTGCTTAATATCTGTTGATCTGCTCCTTCAACAGACATTTAACTGACTTTGAAAGTACATGTCAACTTAAACTAACCTTAACCCTTAAAATTCAACCTTAACTAACCTTAAATTCAACAAACGAACCATCAAATTAAAGTGTGACCCTTTATTCCTCTTCCAGGTAAACAGACTTACTTTCATGTGATTTGTGAGCAGTTGATGAGTGTGTGTGTTGTAATTCCAGCAGCTCTAATCTCAAGCTGCCAGTGTGACAAATTTTGCTTGAAACATGCAAACAATGTGATAAAACATGCTAACAGAGTGATAATTCACGCTGAAAACATGATACCAATGTGGTAAAATCAGATCTAGTTGCGGAAGAGTGGCACTGAAACATATTCAGGGACACAAAGACAAGATTTAACAAGTTTTAACAAAGGATTCCCTTGTGATTTATTTTCACAAAAGTGACAATTTCTAAATGAGACTTTTACAACAGAGAGCTCTCTGCCATTAAACCAGACGTAACTTCACTAACTTATTGAATAGACTCTGTGAATACCAAAGGTGACAGGGTCTCCATATTATTTGAGTATAGTTGACCTTATTCTCCTAACCCTAGTCTAAGAGAGATAATTGAAGACATGTAGCTGTCGCTGGATAAATCCACGCTGTTTCTCCACAGACAACCTGTATGTTCTCATTTTGTCTCTGAATTTATTGGACACGTGTATGTCCTTGAATCCAATTTGCTATTAAAAGAACAACTGTCTTTGTTCTGACGTTTTGGTGGTCCTCACCAGACAGCTTAGGTAAATGTCAGACTTGTGTGCACAGTCTAAGTGATCCTGGCAATGTACATCTATCTCTAAAAAAATCAAAGCCTCATTTTGTAATTTATAACATGCCTGTTTCAGAAGGCTTGCTTCTCATTTTATGGGCAGATTTCCCCCCCAAAAAAGTTGTTGTTTTACTTTCACAGTTTAAAGTCTGAAATGGAAGCTGTGATTTTCGTTTCTTACCTATTGTGATGTTAACCAGAGTGCAATCATTTCTTGAACATGTAAGAGTCTAATGAGTGAATATTTTTGTTCTGGAATTTTATAGATGGTTGGATAGTTGTAGTTTGGTATTGGTGGATCTCATATGATTGACAGATCATTGTCCTGCCCTTGTGTTACTAATCCTTCCATCATCATATAAGAGAAGAGATCTTATTGAAGAAAAAAAGAAAGTCATTTTGATTAAACATTTCGAAGACACATGTATTTTACAAAGTAATCATGCAATTTATTAAATAAAGTTCAAAATCTCAGACCAAAGCCAAAAAGAACATCAATTCTTGTATTTGCTCATGTACCTCCTGAGGTCGAGAAAGTGAGGTATACAAGCACAGCTCTTACTAGATTCTCCTTTACACTTTCCTCCTTAAACTCTTATCTAGGTCACAAAGTAACCCCTTCAGCTATACTTTTCCCCCTCCAAGAGGAACTTTAACTTATGTTTCTTGCTTTGTAGGTTGGCATGCCAACAAGGATGCTAAAATCCTTGTTAATGCACTTCTTGAGGCCATGGTAGGGAGGTTCACTTACACTTCTTCTAGAAGCTGCCCTCTTTTATACTCTTCCTCTAAGACCTCACTCCCATCAGGGTCACGGCACCAATTTACATTCTCTGGTACCCCTTGCCCAAAAATAAACTTGAACTAGCATGAACTTGAACTTGCTTTTATGGATTTCAAAAAGAACAACCTAAAAAGAAATATAAAGTTTGCTGCTTCTAGTTTCAAGAGCATATCTTGAGGCTATAGATGTGAGGTTTTATCACATCAGTTACCTCCATTACCCTCTGCCCTGTAAACTGGTAAAGTCTAGATAGGATATAGCTGCGGATACCCACATCAATAAAGCATAATTTCTGCAACACTGTATAACAATAATTAACATTTTACATTACTGTGAGGTTTGGAATTAGGGGTGGGGTGGGGCTAGGCATTAATAAAATGCAGTCTATTGGGTAATTTAATAAACAACATAAATAATACTTGGCACGACTACTGTTTTTACATTACTGTGATTGTTTTGTTTAGGGTTTGGGTAGGGGTAGACATCAATAAAACACAATAAATGGGAAATTTAATAAACAATGTACATAATTATTGTTAACTTTTGGCCGCAACCATTTCTGACAGGTCACAGGATCAATGTAACCCCTCTAGGCTTATTTGCCCTACACCTAGTCAGATTCAAATCAATGATTCTGGCATGGAAGGCAAATGCACTAACAAGGAAGCTAAATACCGTATCCTCCCTTTTTCATGTTGTTACCTATTCGAGTCATGGTAGAAAGGTCGGGTGATCTCCTACTAGCTGGCCTGTTATATTCATCCTCCCAAACCTCTTTCCCTTCTGAGTTACAGCACTAATGCAACCCCTCCAGTTCTACTCTTACTGCTAGTGTACAAGGGAAGCAGAGTCTATTTAATTCAATTCAATTCATGTTTATTTCTGTAGCGCTTTTATAATGTAGATTGTGTCAAACAGCTTAAAATAAAAATACAAGTAAATTGAAACTGTGTCAGTCCAGTTTTCAGAGTTGAAGTTCAGTTTAGTTCAGTTCAGTGTGGTTTAAATTTCACTGCTGAAAGTCCAAACACTGAAGAGCAAATTCATCGATGCGCAGCTCCACAAGTCCCAAACCAAGCAAGCCAGTGGCGACAGTAGGGTGGAACAAACATCTCCAATTGACGAAAGTGAAGAAGAAGAAAAAACCTAGAGAGAAACCAGACTCAGTTGGGCGTGACCATTTCTCCTCTGGCCAAACTTCTGGTGCAAAACTGCAGTCTAGGCGCCGGGGCTGGAGAACACTGGACGTCCGACGTGGAGAACTGCAGGTGTGAGTAGGTGACCGGTGGATGGTCATACTGGCCCATGGGATCAATGCGAAGACTCGTCTGTCACTGTGGTCTTTCAGGAATCAGTCTCGTGCTCAGGATTATGGATACCTTGGCATCATTTCTTCACAGGTCTTGGATCACATCAATGGCTTTGCTGCATATTCTCTAAAGGCCTTGGGATAAGTATCCCCAGGTGGAAATAGAGAATAAAGAAAATAATTAGCGTAGCTGCTGTTCATAGTGTATTTAAACACTAAATGCAAAAATGAAGGGCTATAAATGAAAATAGTAGTTATATAAACAGACAAAAACAGAAACAAACATGTAAATCATATGAGTGTTTCTAACAAAATGTCTGGTGCATTAAGACAGAAGGAGTGTATCCTACAGGTGGTTTGTCAAGCCCACTCACCTGCATGGAGCACACTCATGCATCATACTGTTATGTGATGCATTGTGTGTATGCTTTACTAAAAATATAAGTCTTTGATCTTTTTTAACTGAGAGAGTGTGTCTGAGCTTTGGACATTATCAGGAAGGCTATTCCAGTATTTAGGAGCCATAAATGAAGGCTTGATCTCTTTTAGTGGACTTTGCTATTCTGGGTACTACCAGAAGCCCTATGTTTTGAGATCTTAAAAAGCGGGTTGGATTGTAGTGAGACAGAAGGTTGAATGAATAAACAGGAGCTAGATTATTTAAAGCTTTATAGGTAAGAAACAATATTCTATAATCAATACAGAACAAAACAGACAGTCAGTGTACGGAGGGTAAAATTGGGGTGATTTGGTCATATTTTCTAGACCTGGTAAAAACTCTCAGCTGCATTCTACTGTCTACTGGCACTGCTATATCTAGCTGGTCTCTAGACTTTGAAGAACTTTTGGAACCTGAAGTGGGTGATTGTAGTTTATGGGCTTTACATTTTAATAAACACAGCTGTATTTCAGATCAACTGGCCAATTAAAGCACACTAGGCTTTTCAGAAACCAGAAATTGGTCTTTGCATTGAAGAATTGGAAAATAGATGCTACAAAAATGTATTGCTTATGCTATTTTATTTCTAATAATTTTTTTAAACAGTTAAAACATATTAACCTATAAATACCTATATGGGAACAGTATAGTATCTATATAGTAAAAATGACTGGCCAGTTTTTGCACTCGTATTGCATCAACTTTCAAAACTTGTATCCTTCAGCTAAAACTCAAGTCATACATAATAGATTGATGGCCAAACCCATTTAAAGCACTTGTATGTGATCTCAGCCCGAGGCTGCACACCCACAAATGCTTCAAAGTCCACATTTTGTACTAACGTCGTGAAAATGTTGATTGCTCATTTTGCAGTGTCTATTGTGAAAAATAATTTCGATTTCTAGCTATTGGATTCCAGCATAATTTCCTGTGATTTTGGACCCAGCAGTCAAGGAAGTCAGCATAATGCATCTATGACATGAACCTATATTCTGACAAGCAGCTGCTGAGGTACACTATTATAACAGTCCATCCAAAAGACCTGTCTATATGACACATACATGCATGCATAGCAATTCCCAGTCTTATCAGCTGAGCTTTCAATCATCACACCTGTTTCCATAGTTACATGCATACTTACTTGTTTCCTGCTCTCTCATAACCATTCACAGGTTAAAGACCCTGTCTAGTTCATCCAACATGTTCTGACACGTTTGTAAGCCATTTCTACACTCGTAAAAGAACTTCAGGGAGCATTATTTTGAAGAGTTCTGTTTACAATTGGTTTTAAGATTCATTTTGTTGATCCTATCATAAGTGGACAATCCTCGTATGACAATTTTGAGTTTGTTCACATCTGGTAGATCGAGAGGTGGTCAAAAACACACTAACCCAAATTGCTCTTGTAGTACGAACACACATGTGGTTTAATATGATCAGACACCATCTCACTGCCTACTGAACTCATTCATAATCATGCTGTAGAAGCACACTGGAGAGACAGATTTTAACTTTGTCATTGATAATGTTTTTTTATTTATTTATTTATTTTTTTTTTTTTGCAAAACTAAATATATTTGGCAGCACCTTTGATTTTTGAAATAGGCTAAAGCTACAACATTGTCTTCATACAGCAGCTGTCATCATGCAGTGCTCATGTGCTTGTGTTTTTCACCAGGTACAGCTTTGTAATTGTAATTGTTTTCAACAATTTTACACCCATTTAGAGTGATGTGTGTGCTTTTGTGCATTTTTATTTATTCCTTTTAAACAAACATTCAAGGATGTGAATTAAGGCCCAATCCCAATTCTACCCCTTACCCCTTCCCCCTACCCCTCGATTTGCACTTTCACGTGAAGTAGTAGGGGTGTCCCAATTCTCTTTATCTTGTAGGCGCAGGGCTAAGGAATAGGGGTAGATACCACTTCGAACGGAGATTTTTCAGGACCAAACTCGAAACCAAGGGGTAAGAAAATTTCCCAGAATAAACCAGCTACAACGGCAATATAGCTGGACCCAGAAGTAAGGAGATCCACAAATTAGTATTAGTTTTTGTCATTATTACGATTTTTTACAACAAACAAGCATATGTTTTAATACATTCATAACTGTGGTTGTGTTTTACCGTCATGCTTAAAAAAAAAACACTAAAATAAAAACCGCTAAATTTCGCTATCTATAATCCATACTAATAACTCCTGTATAGCAGTCCCACAACATCCTGACACAAAAATATCATTAGGATTGAGTCTAAGTCTTGTCAGGCATTACACCAAATCGATGTTGCATGTCTTTTAAACTAATGAACGATGACATGCAACTTGAGCAGTGGATTTGAGGTTGTCAGCATGCTTTGAATTGGGCTGGATAAACAGAACAAATTTGGAAGTCAGGGTTACATTGGCACCCGTTTGGGCTGTTAATTTAGCCTGGAAGTAAGTTTTAAAGTTTATACAAAAAAAACATGATTCTGGGGAAAATCTGTCATCTGTCATTTATTTCACGTAATGTGGGTACAGCCATTGAAACCTTACTGACTTAAGACTTAAGGTCTCATTCAACTCCATTGATTTTTAGAAGTAAAAAAAACAACGTTATGCTTATTATGCTGCTTGATAATACAAACTGTATCCTATTAAATCATTTTTATTTTTATGTATAGTTCGCAACACTGGTTTGCCGAGCAAGTAATTTAAAGGGCAAATTTTTTGTGTTTAAAAAAAAACCCCACCAAGATCAACATCTTTAAATGTTATTATTATGAATTATGTGTATATGTCTGTTCAAACACGCACCCAAACCCCCCCCCCCCCCCCCCCAGACTTTCGCTCCGCTTAAATTTCGCTCCGTTCGGGGAAACAGCATCTATTTAACACTATGGAGCGCAACAGCTGACAGTCACTCACCATTATATGACTGTTTTGCATAGGAGAGGCGACGGCACCTGTAATGAAAATGAATGGAATCCCTCCACTTTTATATTTATTTCAAAGTGTTTTCATGCCTAAATAAAGTGAAAACACAGAACAGATTCACATTTAAGTACAAGGTGCGTCCGCTGGTGGTTCATCAGTATGGGTTGTGCATAGGGAGGATCGGTTCTTTAATGTTTATTGCCACCCTTTATAGAAAGATTGAAAATATGGGAGAATAAATCAAGTACGGGAACATAAATCAAATAATCATTGGAAAAGTTCTTATTGTAGTATTTCTCACAGACGTTTCGTGAGATCTGCTTCCTTCATGTCTGTCACTGTGCTGTTTATCTGACGCAGCCGAGGCAGATATTGAAACACACTGACAGGCATGTGGGAACGATGGTTAGGGAGAACTAGCATTAAAGGCACAGGCAACAAAAACAGCTCCATTGTGCTCAGAGCAGAAAAATCCAATATTCTGAAATATCTAATTAATAATCTGGTGCGTATTTTGAGCTGAAACTTTACAGACACATTCTGGAGACACAGAAGACTTATCTTAAATCTCGAAAAAGGGGTAAAATAGGTGTCCTTTAACCATTTACTGCCATTAGTAATTCCATATAGTCATTTCTCCATAGGCAAATGAATAGTAAGTTCTAAAACAATATCAGAAAAGAGCTGATAGAAAAGGTGAATAGTCTTTTTGTGCTTTATTTGTGTGTTTGATAGACAATATAATGCAGAGTTGTTTAGTATGCAATCAGAATGATTATGAATGTCATGATCCTTGTTGCTAGATGAAACCTGACATTTCTAACTTAAAAGGGACAAAACCATGAGCAGAATTTTGATGCGCTTGTAGCTTTTACCACATCTCCTTTGAATGAGATCCTGGCATCTCACTGATATCAAACTGAAAGGGCTCCAGCATGAAACATAAGGCGCGATCATGTGAAACATTAAAGGTTATGTTTGCTGTTTAATGTTCTTGCCAAAAACACAACAGGGGGTGGGGGGTATTAATGGGGAAAACAGATGGATATTAATTAATTTTTAAATCATAATGAATATAAAAAGGTGTCCAAAAACAGTGCTATATTGGCATGGTATATAAATATTTTCAGGTTTTTACATTGTCTGCCTTATAAAAATGTCAAAAGAGTATATAGAGTTTCTCAAATGTTCCTTTTATGGAGCTAATAGAGCTGTGGCTCAGTGGTTAGCACTGTCGCCTCACAGCAAGAAGGTTGCTGGTTTGAGTCCTGGCTGGACCAGTTGATATTTCTTTGTGGAGTTTGCATGTTCTCCCCGTGTCCATGTGGGTTTCCTCCGGGTGCTCTGGTTTCCCCCACAGTCCAAAGACATGCGCTATAGGTGAATTGATTAAACAAAATTAGCCGCAGTGTATGATTGTGAATGTGAGAGTGTATGGGTGTTTCCCAGTACTGGGTTGAAGCTGGAAGAGCATCCGCTGTGTAAAACATATGCTGGAATAGTTGGCGTTTTTATTCCGCTCTGGCGACCCCTGATAAATGAGGGACTAAGCTGAAGGAAAATGAATGAATGAATGAATGAATGGATAATAGATCTGTGACAAGAATTTAGAAATGTTTAGTTGCTTATTAGGGAACATCAACGTCAATTTTATGCATTAAAGTTGTTATTCTCTGTTGTAATCTAAAGAGGCAGTTCATATAAAATGAGCATTTGCTATTAAATTACTCACCATCAGGCCATCTATGAGATGTAGCTGACGTTTCTTTCTTTGGTAGAACAGAAAAGAAATTAGTTGAAACCCTGGTCCTTGTTTTTTAGAGTAAAAAAACATGTTGGCAAAATGATACATTAAAGTTTTCATCTGTCAGTGCTGAAAATCTTCTTAATCACATTTAATCCCAATTTGAGTACATACATTTTACTCCCTATAAACTTAATACCTCTTTTAACAATGTTAGTTAAATTGGGTTTTACCCTGCTGTGAAACAGCATTCATGCATTGCATGTAATTGCATTGCAATATAATTGTTTTCATTTGAGACAAGGTGTGATTGTTTACTACGCTGTTTGAGAGAGCTTAACATGCTGCAATTTAAGAAAACACATACAATTACAAAATACACTAGCAAATTAAGAAAAGATTTTCATCTGTTTGACACCACACGTGCTGCAAATCCTTACAATGCATACACATTAATAAAAATGTGCTGCATTTTCCCACAGCACTATTTAATTAAATGCGCTGTATTTACTCACAACTCACAAATTTTTTATGAAACATGCTGCATTTTCTCAAAACCCAAACAATTTAAAAGAACGAGCTGCATTTTCTCACAACACAAAAAGAATGAAACTGAATGGAAATGTTTCAAGGAGACTCGAAACGTGACAGACGCCGCAGTGCCATGACTGTTGCTTTGTGTAACGTGAAGTGATGCTGACAACAAGTGTGCAGATCCAAAAGCAGGTTTATTTAGCAGGATGGTCAGGCAAGCAACAGTCAACACAGGGGCAAAGAGATGTGTACAGGCAAATCCAGATTCGTTGTCAAAATAACAGGTAAATGGTCAAAAGGCAGGCAGCAGACAACTTAAAACAAACAAACAAAACAAGGCTAGCTTCAAACATGGCAAGACAAGGCAAAGGAAAATGCATCGTAATGTTTCACTATACAGATTAACAAGACTCAGCCATGAAGTGTGTACGTGTGCGCTCATTTAAAGTTATTTAATGTAATCAGTTCGTAATGTTTATCCAGCTATAAGAATGTAATTAGTCAGGATTAGGAACCGGTTGTGTGTGTGGTGCATGACTGGATACTGTAGTCCATAAATGGTGGATTTGTAGTCTGTTAGCGATCTGCAGCCACTAGAGTTGTAGGTGATCTTAGGTGAGATTTTTGTTTGTTTATTTTAATATGCTGATTTATTAGCCTAAATAAAAACCTTGATAACTGGGTCCATCACGGTTTAGGGTCTCCTTGAAAAATTTCCATTGTCTTGTGTGAAAATGCTGCGCGTTTTCGTTGAATTTTTGCGTTGTGAGAAAATGCAGCACTTTTTTTTTTGATTTGATTGCATTGTGTGAAAATGCAGAGCGGTTTGTAAAAATGTGTTTGCATTGTGAGGATTTGCAGCATGTGTTATATTAAACGCATGAAGATCTTTTCTCAATTTGCAGGCATTTTTTGTAATTGCATGTGTTTTGTTTTGCATGCAGCACTTTAAGCTTTCTTGGCCACAGTACTTTACAAATGTACACCATTTGCATTTTCTAGATATGCAAGCAGGAAGTACTGTATGTAAACTGTAATCTGATCATTTTAATTGTCGTTTTTATTATTATTATTATTATTATTATTTGTTGTTGTCTAAAGCTAACAACAACATAATTAGAGCTTCCAGAAATAAGAAAAACTGCACTGTTCAACTGTAACCTGTGGGATTAAACAAGATTTATGTTCTTATAAAGGAAGAAAAATCAGCTACATCTTGGATGCCAAATTCAAATTTTTGCCTGTATTATCCTTTTAAGCATTTCATTTCAGAAATAGCCATTTCAATGAAATAGAAAGTCTAAGCCAAATTCAAAATGACTTGGATAGATGGATAGATGCCTGAAAGGCTCACATCAGAATTACTTGCGATAATATTATATAACATATTAATTATTTCAAGTAAATGTAAACAATTCTCAGTTTAGTTTTTTTTTTTTAATATGACTCAATGGTTAGCACTGTCGCCTCACAGCAAGAAGGTTTCTGGTTCGAGTCCCAGCTGGGTCCGTTGGCATTTCTGTGTAAAGTTTGCATGTTCTCCCTGTGTTGCTGTTGGTTTCCTCCAGGTGCTCTGGTTTCCCGCACAGTCCAAAGACATGCACTATAGGTAAATTGGGGAAGCTAAATTTGCCGTAGTGTGTGTGTGTGTGTGTGTGTGTGTGTGTGTGTGTGTGCGTGTGTGTGTGTGAATGAATATTTATGGGTGTTTTCCAATTCTTGGTTTGCTGCTAGTAGGGTGTAAAACATATGCTGGAGTAGTCTGCGATTCATTCCGCTGTGGCTACCTCTGAAATAGACTAAGCTGAAGGAAAATGAATGAATGAATGAATGAATGAATATGAATAGTGAAAGTATGCCTGCAATACAATGAAATTAATATGCTCCAAAAAATTATTTTTGACTTACTCCAAATTTCAAGACCGCATCCAAAGATTGTTTTGATTAGCAGGTAAAGGTAATAAATCAGACTCATCGTGTGACAGTTCCAGGCATCTCATATAACTAATGGCATTTTAATGACAAGAGGAATTCAAGCAAAACCAATCCAAAACACAAAACAGTAAAGGGAGAATGTGGCACTATTTATTCAGGGAAGAGGGAGGTGTTTGTGTTGTGTACTGTATGCAGATTATTATTTGTTAAATCTCAATAGCGCTCATGTCAAATGTGAGATGCTCTCAGCTAATTAATTATCATTCAGAAGCATTACTTATGATTCAGCCTAGTAATTTAGGTGGTACTTTTATCCATCCAGCTGACGCATTTTACTGTTTACACACAGAAACAAGAAGAGGTGTGATGCTCTGTGTTCAACCAACCCACTCTGCATGATTCATTGGATAGAGTGTGTGAGACTCTAAATAATTGTTGGAGATTTCTACCAGTGTTGACCTTAAGCCTGACCTGTATTTTCTCAAACACAAACTTGAAAATGCAAATGATTGATGACCTACTGGTGCATTTGGTATATGAGGGTAAATGGTTTAATTCTGTGGTGCTGTTCACTCCTGGGAGATCTGTCTCAAGTGATTAGTTCAGAGAGTATAACACTGATGACTTTTTCATCCTGCATATACAGTAGTCAACATTTGAAGTAAATCTAATCCTTTCGTCAAAGTTGTCCTAAATCTATTGATCAGCTCCTATTCATGTCTTGAAACAATTGTAACTTTTTTTTTATCCACTTCAGATGTTGACTACTGTCAGGCCCATAGCCAGGGCCAGTTCGGGTGGTTCGGAAGACCTACCCCTCACTGACAAAGGTCCGGACTTTGTCCCATACACAAGCTCGTTTGTCCTATTTTGACTGCTATGCCATCATAAATGGTGAATATAACCCATAGAAAAAACCTTTAAGACCAAGCGGAAACCTCTGTTGGCTGTCGCTTTGGCGGGACTTCAGTTAATCAGTTTTGGCTAAAGGTGCGGTCACACTTGACTTTTCTTCCCATAGACTTCCATTCATACGCACGCGAATGCGTCAGACCGGAAACGCGGGGTCATGCATCAAGCTTCGCATGTTGCTGCGGTGCAAAGTTCAAGCTTGGTGAACTCTGACCTGCGAAATCGCATCACTTGGCTGCATGAGACCAATCGAGGATCAAAACAGGACCTCTCTGGACAGAAATTTAAAACATGGAGCGATCGCTCGCTTTTTTAATGTCTAATAAGCTTGTTTAATCCCGCCCCTTTTCGCAGCGCAGCACGACAGAATTTCGCACACACAAAGCCCGGTGTGACCGTAGCTTCATGCTAACAAATATTTTCATTTAACAATCTGACATAAGTGTAGTAATATTTGGCTACTGTACTGTTTTTAGGAAGAAAAAAAACATTTTACAAGTGGCTTTAATTCTAAATTTTTTCTTGAAAAAAGTGACTAATAAAAAGGTGTGAAGCACCAAAAGTGGACCATATTGAAATGAATTTTAAGTGAAGTTTCACAAACTAATTTCAAGAGGAGCATGCGATATGATTGACTGCAGCTGGTCCCTCATCTACAATCATTAGTTAGCCAATCAGATTAATCCAAACTCATTATAACTAGCCTAACTAAAACTACTCCCCTAAGCTGCGGTCACATTGGGCTTTTCTCCCCATAGACTTCCATTCATTCATCCATTCATACGCACGCGAATGCGTCAGACTGGAAACGCAGGGTCATGCGTCAAGTTTCGCAGGTTGCTGCGGTGCAAAGTTCAAACTTGGTGAAGTCTGACCTGCGAAATCGCATCACTTGACTGCGTGAGACCAATCGATGATCAAAACATGACCTCTCTGAACAGAAATTTAAAACATGGAGCAATCGCTCGCTTTTTTACTTATGATAATGAGGAGATAATAAGAGGGCAAGTCAAAACAGTAATAATAATGATAACAAAGTAAAAGTAATACCATTAATGATAATGACTGTAGTTTAAACGTATGGAAGCCACGCTGGCTATTTCTGGGCTCTGATACCAAAAACACCATGGTACAAAGTGAGTCCTCTCAAAAAGCCATTCTTTAGCTATGTTTCCATCCATCTGTTTTTATGCTTATTTTGAAATATCACATAAAAAAAACATGCTTAATAAACTCAACATTTTGAAAATGTGCATAAAAAACTGTATGCACACAACTAATAGTATACACTTTTTATAAAATAAGAAAATAAACTGCAATGGAAACACATTTAGCAAATACATTTTAGCATGTGCATTAAAAAGTGATGAGATTTTGTTTTTACATATAAGCATGTTCATTGTGTTGCATCTTTGCTTTAAGAGACACAATTAATTTAGGGCCACAGTGACTTCTATCACAGCAAATTTAATTTTTCTTTTTTTATATTTGGTGCCAGTTTACCAGGAAGTGGCAATGTTGTTCATTTTGACTCATTGGATGGAAACAATGTTTTCTTGTAAAATGTTTTGTACATTTAATACAGTTTTACGCATAAAATATATGTACATCTTTGGATGCAAACAGGGCAGCACGGTGGCACAGCAGGTAGCACTATCGCCTCACAGCAAGAAGGTCGCTGGTTCGAGCCCCGGCTGGGTCAGTTGGCATTTCTGTGTGGAGTTTGCATGTTCTCCCTGTGTTAACGTGGGTTTCCTCCACAGTCCAAAGACATGCGGTATAAGTGAACTGAATAAGCTAAATTGGCTGTAGTGTGTGGGTGTTTTACAGGTGATGGGTTGCGGCTGAAAGGGTATCTGCTGTGTAAAAAACATGCTTGATACATTGGCGGTTCATTCCGCTATGGCGACCCCTGATTAATAAAGGGACTAAGCTAAAAAGAAAACGAATGAATGAATGCAAACAGCTAATGACTTGCCCTCAATTGGTTAAATTTTTAATTGATTTATTTGTTGAACACAAACTAAGATATTTGGAGGAATATCTTTTGGAAAGGAAACCAGTATCTGTTGACATTAACAATAGGAAAAAAAAATATTATAACAAACTCTAAAAGTGGAGGTGAAATATCAAGGTTTTTTAGGATATTTTTCTGTAGAAGTTTTGTTTCTCTAGAGGCCAGATTCCCAAAACACATATTAGAACGAAATTTTATTGCTATTTTCTTAGGGCTGGGTGATATGGCAAAAAAAAAATATCACAATATCAAGTTTCTTATCATCCGATATTGATGATTATTGAATATTTTTTAACAATACATTTAGGAATATTAGATTTATTTTTTATTTACCCACCTTATTTTTATTTTCTAACATTGCTAAGGCAAGTAGTTTTAATAGTCAAAAACAAAAATATTAAAACAAAATATCTAATCTCTTCATAATAAAATAAACACAAGTGTTAAAGAGACTCTTAAACTTGATAAATAAAATGTTACAAAGTGTGTGCAATGGTAACGGTATAGCAACATCTGTAAGGTGTGAACATTAATGATACAGTAAACCTCAAACCTCAGACAAATTATGATAATCAAATCTGAGCTTTCAAGTAAAGGAACCGACCATCGTTATTCAAATACATACTCCAACACTTTAAATTGTAAAGTTGAATGACTACATTACCCCCTATGCTAAAAAAAATCTTTCAGACAGGGAGCTAGTGGCTGGGATGCACAAGAAAAGAAACCAAAAAGCCACTCTGGCAACATCCTTACATCTATTTTTATCTACAATCTCCTAGTGGCTGCTAGCCACCGCACTCATTTTCATGTGTGATGTTATTCTGACCTGAAATAACAAGCACAAGTGCATGGTTTCATTCACCATTTAGAATGGACTTTGCTCCCTTGGCTTCTCTCGTAACTAGGTAAAAAGCGCTGCAGTGTTTGGGTGCGCTGTGTTTGTCTGAGGTAATTAGTCTGCCGTTATTACTGAAATGTGTATATTCCATACAAAGTGTGAAGCAGATTGGTTAGTTCTACTTGCATGAATTGCGGTGAGCTATCCACCGAATTGCGGTGAACTACACACCGAATCTTTTTTTTTATCATTATTGACAATGGTGTTCGGTCAATAAATATCGATACAGATTTTATCACCAGCCATATATTTACTTCTCATTTTCTAATTTCTAAATTAAACTCGTTTTAACTTCTAAAAATGTAAAAATTAATTATCCTATAAACTCCTAATAATGTAATAATGTAATTTCATCCCTGAAAAAATTGTCTTCCTAAGAACCTCCAGCTCTTGCTAAGCTTTAGTTTCTTTTCTTATCATCCATGTCTAGTTAGCTTAGTAGTTAACCCTTTACTGCAAGTCAATTTTCATTTGATGGTTAATGCAGTTTTGAAAAACCTCACTGGCATGCGACTACTTTAAAACAGGGTAATAAATCCATACAAATTGAATGTGCTTGTAATAATATTTGTGTAGGGGATAATCTATGAATTGTCACATGTAAAACGATTTTAAATGTAAAACAATGAGGCAGAGAACCACCCGATGTGATGCAAGTTACTATGATTACTTCTAATGTTTGTGTAATTAAAACTGTGATCAAAACTGACTGGAACTACAGTTTTGTTGCACACCTTCCAACCAATCAGAATCAAGAATTTCAGCAGCATTTCATTGCGTAAATAGCCATCATTTTTTTGGTCACAAAAAATCTCCACTGTCAAATTAAACCGTAAATAAAGCAATGCTTGTTTACATTTTTGAATATAACAATGTTAAATCGCTTTCTTTATTTCAGACAGCTCATGCTGTAAGATGTTGCAAAATTCTCCAGCAGAGCATGCTCAGTCAGCCAAAAAAGTCTCATAAAAGCCTCAAAAGTTGATCTCTGAAAGAAATCTGATATTTATTGAGCTTAAGTTCAATCAGGTGTAAATGTGAGTTTAGTTGAACTCTTAAATCTCCATCAGTTCAGCGAGGCTCAGGTTTTGGCAGTGCGGTCTGTGTTTTCTTCTGGCTATCTGAGGTCACTGACTCATCTGTTTACCTCAGCAAACAGCTGCGCCAGCAGGGCCAGACTCACCGCGCTCACAAAACTTCACTTGTCTTTGGAGTAATATTATTGGTATAATATTTCACTTGTGTTTTCTCATTACACTCTGAACATTTTCCCTTACGACCGCTGATCAGTGGGAGCCGTAGGATACAGTGGCTGCTGGCCAATTTCATGGCTGTTTCATTAGGCGTCGTGAGGGCGGAATATTTCACAATTACTGTCACTCGGATGAAGTTTTGTGTGTCAGTGATGAGTAAAGGGGCCACAAGTCAAACGTTTTCAATGAGTCAGAGATGGTGGATTTTCTTTGGGATTTACTTTTGCTTCAGGTAACTTGATTCACAATCAACATCATTCTTACACCCGGAGGCTTTATATTTTCACAAACCAAACCCAAGACAAAAACAAATGGCAACATAGGCTCGTTCTGAAATGTAGCCCTGTATACATTTCTGGAGATCGCAAATTATGTAGCCAGAAGTATATATGGCTGCATTTCGTCTTTAAAACAAATTTTATGGGGCAGTATGATGCCATTTATTTTCATGCTTACCAGCTGACTGCTTACCTCAGTGTAGACGGCTTTCCCGCTGTTACCAGTTTGCCCAGTGGCTCACCATGTAAGTCAGTGGACTTGATATGCAGAGAGGAGCTGACTACGAAGACAAGGTTTGAGTATGTTGACTGCTGACCAATATGTGCTTTTGAAAACACTATTGGTTGGGTTAAGGGAAGAAGGAGGGTGGGACAGTCGGTCGGTCAGTCAGTCAGTCACTTTCTGCCAGTGAGAGAGAGAGCAAAGCAACAACAACTCTTGTTAGACTTTTTGTTGCATATGCGCTGGACTTATTTCACACAATGTACTTTTTGTGCTTAAATAAATCATTCATACTATATGTTTCTGCCTATTTTACAATTAAAAATAAGTGGTATGTGAAAAGACTAAAATAGTTGTTAGAAACCTTTATCATACTGCTTCTCCACAAACAAGGAGAGGGAGAAAATCACAAGACATAGTCTAGGAAAAATAATTCAAGAAATTGCATTTAGCTAAGTATTGTCATCAAATTAAAAACATGTACTTAGGAGATGTGTAGCTTTTGACCTATTACTTTTCTGTGTTGCTCCAGGACTAATTTCACATATTTGTTTATGAAATAATGAAATGTTTGGTGCGGAGCAATTTTTTTACATTACTTAAGTAATAAACTTTTTTTTTTTTTTCATTTTGAGCATTATAAAGTCTAGATGGTGGATAATAAAGCCCAGATGTCTTCTTTGCAAAGTTACATTAACTGTGAATGTAGACCAAATCATTCAGCAACTGTTAATGTATTAGTTTGGGAAGATCATTTTTGAGAAAGCGCCTCTGACGGTGAGGGAATGAAGGACACCGATATAGTCTCGGAAAACTTTTTACAGAAATCTCATTTTGCATGCTATCTTCATCAAATTTCAAATATGAACTCATGAGACACTTGGCTTTTAAGTCATATTTTTTTTCTAGGACATTACATTGATGTTTTCCTGTGTTTGTATATATGGAAAAACAAATATTGAACACAATACAACTTTTTCCCTCATGACTTCATTAAGTATAACTTTTTATATTTTTTAACATGTAACTTCTTCTTTTACCACAATAAAGCTCAAAGTGTCTTCTCTCCAATGATACATCATTTCTGTTTGTAGCTTACTGGAGTCAGGAACTTTTACTATTTAAATTTTGGTAGGTGTAAATCCCCAAAATTGAGTGCTGGCTAACAGGTTAATGCTAGTTCTCTCCGCCCACCGTTCCCATGTGCCTGTCAGAGTGTGCCTCATTCTCCGCCTCTGCTGCGACAAATAAACAGCACAGCAACAGACATGAAGGAAGGTAACATTTGTGAGAAATACTACAAAAAGAACTTTCCCAATGATTATTTGATGTATTTGTTGTGTTGTCAATTCAAGCCGTAACTAACTCCCTTTGTTAAAGTTAAATGATCAAGATAAAAGGTATCAGAGCAGGGATCGGCACCATAATCCAGTTTTTAAAATATAATAAAGTAAAACACTAATAAAACACAAATTGTTTTCAATTACAATTTACTCTTTCAAATTCAACACATTGTTCATACATACCCCTGTCTACATTTCTTTAGAGCGTGAATTATGTAGCCAGAGGTACGTATGAATGCATGAACTCTAAGGGGTGGTATGCTGTTGCTGTTGGCTTCTGTTCCTTTTAGCGCTACCAGCTGACCGCTTACCTCCATATGGATGGCTTTTCCGGTGTTACCAGTTTGTCCAGTAACTTGCTGCATACGCTAATGGACTTAGGACATGGAGCTGAGTTGACTGCGTTGACAGGGTTTGAGTCTGGTGAAGAACGGTTCCAGAAACAAAAACAAATAAATAAATAAATAAATGACAGGCTAAAAATGTGATGAAATCAAGCAGCCACGACTGCTTTTCTTTTTCTAGATTGCTTTTGAAAACACTGTTAATAGGGCTTAGAGACAGGGGTTTGTTTGAGCCAGTTGGTCAGTCTGTCAGTGAGTCAACAGCAAGCTGGCCTAGTTACCGAGTACAAGTGTACA
The DNA here is from genome assembly GCF_903798145.1 of Danio aesculapii. Lineage (NCBI taxonomy): Eukaryota > Metazoa > Chordata > Actinopteri > Cypriniformes > Danionidae > Danio > Danio aesculapii. Next base: position 52,397,093 of record NC_079437.1, on the reverse strand, counting down.
CAGCGGCCTCTGGTGGATTTGCAAAAACAAAAACTGTGAGCAGATATACTTCCAGTTACGTATTTTGCTGTCCCCAGAAAGGTAGACCTGGGTACATATCCGTAATGAGCCTGGGTTGTTAATCTTTAATCTCTGCTCTGACAATTTCATTCATCCATTCATCAGCTTAGTCCCTTAATTATCATGGGTCGCCATAGCAGAATGAACCGCCAACTATTCCAGCATGTGTTTGACACAACCGATGCCCTTCCAGCTGCAAATCCAGTATTGGAAAACACCACATGAGTGTGATTCACACACACACTACAGACAATTTAGCTTATACCCAATTCACCTATAGTGCATGTCTTTGGACTGTGGGGGGCACCTGGAGGAAACCCACATGAACACAGGTAGAACATACAAACTTCACACAGAAATGCCAACTGGTCCAGTCGGGACTCGAACCAGTGACCTTCTTGCTGTGTGGTGACAGTGCTAAACACTGAGACACTGTGTCGTTTATATGTTTTATGTTTAAAACATTTAATGAATTAACTAAATCATGTAAATTACAGTACAAAAACCAGGTAATTGGCTACCAGTACTAAATCACCAAGGACAGCTGCAGGTGCCATTCAACATGATGTTCATGATGTTTCTGTCAATAGTGTCTTCTTCATTCCGTAATTTAGGTAACACAGATTACAAACCAAAATAGCAGATCGTGTTTTGCCAAGCTGTAACATTCATGCACAAAACCCGTTCATGATTTTGTCATGCTGGTGAAGCACAGAGCATGACTTTAAGGATCCAGACATGGTCCAGAGCTGATAACAGATATTCATATCCCAGGATTCAGTCTCACATTACTCACGGTGAAGGAGGCTGCCGAGGATTAAAGCTGTTCTCTTGGTTGAACCTCAGCTGGACGACGCTCAGAGCTGGAATAAACGTCTTTAGGGTAAAGTAAAGCAGGACATGTTTACACTGGAGAGCTCCTTTCATCATCTATAGCTTGTTGACCATTTCTGGAAAACCAATCTGTGTGTCCATCTTTAGAGATCCATATGGTAATCTTTCACCGAGCTAAAATTAGGAATGAAGATAAACATTTTCTGTTTTGGCTCTTTTATATTGGAAAACAGTTAGCAGATGAAAATGTCATCCATAATCAACAAACAAGGAAAGAAACGCCAGTGTTTTAATTCATTTAAATAATGATTATTGAATCATTTGTCTGTCTGTAGGGTTGAGTACTGAAAGCCGGTACCTATGCAGTGTTTCCTCTAGGATTTTTACCGGCTGTGGCGGCAGGCCTTTTTACACAGATCTACTAACTACCTGTGGCGTTATTTCAATGACAAATGTCATGAGCGCAGTATTACGAGTCGAGATCGCATTCATGTAATAGCCTACAGCATGCAAATCTCTTTGCTTGAGCTCCGATTTCCTCTGCTCGTGCTTCTTGCGCGCCCTCAAATACGCGCTGCTCAGGCGCAGACAGTGTTGCCTGATTGGGCGGTTTTGAATTTATTTTTGCAGGTAAAAAGTGACATAGGCGGGTAGTGAAAATTTGAGCGGTTTTGCAACGGCGTGCCCGCCAGCCCCGGGCTGCCCTCATAAACCTGTTTTGATCTCCCAAAGAGATGCCTTAGCCCCCATTCTTCGCATACATATGCTTAGAACAGTATAAATGCTTGTGATCTCGACAGCTTTTGGGCTGGAAACAGTCAGCATCCTCTGGCAACACTGAGCGCAGATCTTCTTGTGCGCTCTCAAATAAACACTGCAGAAGTCTAATTTAGTGTGTTTATGTAATGAGTATGTCTCCAACATTTATTAGATTTGCTAGGAATATTTATGAATGTCTCCAATAGACCTACAGAACGGTATTAATGCGTCCTGAAGTAAAGTGAAACAGATTTACATCGTGTTAGCTGGCCTCACGCATCACACACCTGCCAGTCAGCCAGTCAGTCAGTCAGCTACGTAACCTTAAAGGGTTAACGCACAGCACTACTACGGTCGGTTACAGAAAAGTTCACGCGGTTATAATTCACTTACTCTATAATACGTTTTGGTGCGATTATCACCCGCTATTAAAAAAATCAAACGTACACAGTACAGTGCATCTGGTGAGCAAGAGCGACTCCCTTCAGACTCATCAACATGCATGAACGCATTCATCAAATTTGCTTAAACTAAGCGTGTCTGTCATGATCACCAGCAATCTAATCACCAGAGGTTGCTTGTCCACACTCACATTCACATGAACTACATATCTACTGGTGAATGGACTACAAGAACCAGTCATGCTCCACACACACAACCGGTTCCAGATCCTGACCGATTGCATACAGCTGATGGTGCTCAACTACTGATTACACACACATATATACAGCTCACTTTGAGACACTCATGGTTGAGTCTTTTTTCTGCAATAGTGACATTACAACGTGTTTCCTTTGTCTGCCTTTGCTGTGTTTTTGATCCTTCGCCCTGTTTATTTGTTTCATCATGTTTACTGCCTGCCTTGTGACCATCTGCTTGTTAATTTGACTACGATTCTGGATTGCCCTCACACATCTGTTTGACCCTGTATTGACCACTGCTTGCCTGACCTCGCTAATAAACCTGCATGTGGATCCGCACCTCTGTTGTCAGTGTCACATCCCCGGGTTACAGTTTCAAAGTATGGCTATATTTTACAAGCAAGGATTCTGACACAGCAACTTGAAGTAGATGCTTCACAAAAGTTGTGTGTAAGAGGGAAAACTAGTCAAAATTAATGAAACATTTGAGGGCTCATGGAATCAACTTAAAGGCAGAGGAATGCTATGACAGCTTGCGTTTTACATCATCTGGCACTTTCAGTGACTACGTTTACCTGGACATCAGTAATCTACATAAGACAATAATACGATTAAGGTATTTAATTGCTTTTTGAATGTTTCTTTCATTTTTCCATTTTACATGTTAGGAGGAGGAGTTCACTGATTTTATTGACAGACTTACCACAATTAAGTAGTAAGCTAATGTAACGTTAACTGCATAATGCAAATCTTTCATGCTGATCAAAAGAAATATAATGCAATTAAAATATAAAAAATATTAATTGATGTATACTTTAAACTTTAATTATATTGTTCGATTAAAAAGCTTAAAATACTTTTTTGTCATTTTTGAGATTCATTTACCATAATTTTGTGGCTCAAAAGTATTGTTTCAGGCACCGCTTTGGCACCGAAATCATTTTAAAAGTATCGATTTAGCACCGGTATCGAAGTAACTCCAAACAATACCCAATCCTCGTATTTGTCCCTTCTCCTTCAATGCTCTCTCAGAGAACATGTGAACTTTATTTCAGACTGGAAAAGTAAATGACAAAAAGGTTTTATGCTACTTTTACTTAATTTAATACGTTAATCAGGTTTCAACAACTTTCTGAAGCTATACAAAGTTTAACAAAACATTTTTAGTCAGTCTGACTGATTTAGGTTGAGATGACTGGAAAAGTTTATTTTGATTCAACAAACAAGTTAAGCCAGGAAGAGTTTATTTTTTTACATTTTACATATTTGGGAATGTTCATTTATGAATCTAAACAACAGCCTTGCCTGCAGTGTCTTACTAGAGAAACTTGAAGCGTGAAATAATGTAAACTAAAATGTCAAAATAAGTGCAGTTTATTTATAAACTATTTTCGAGAGGATCACGTGGTTATAATCAGCATGGCTGGCACCACATTAGCTCCATAAACAGCACATTATAAATAACCAGGGCTTTTCACTCCAGTTATCTATACCCCCCCTTCCACCCCTACTTTTCACCCTTTTTTCCCGATAGGGTGACATGGCGGCCCAGTGGCTAGCACTGTTGCCTCACAGCTAGAACGCCACTGGTCCAACCTCCTATCGGGTAGGTTGGTGTTTCTGTGCGGAGTTTGCATGTTCTCCCTGTGTTCGCATGAGTGTCCCCGGTTTCCTCCCACTGTTCAAAAAACATACACCATAGCCAATCGACTAATCCAAATTACCACCTAAGACAGCCTTAGTTTACACTTCTCACACGACGACAAGCAGGGGAGTTCTCGAGACCTACCTGAGCTCAAACTACCCTCCCACCCTTCTAAGGGGAGGGAGCCACGGGCTCGAGGATATTATGAGCTCAGGGCTCTCTCCCAGGACAGCATGTTAATTACGCTTTATTGATCATCAGCTAAGTGTGAACTCTTGAAAATGTCAATTGAATGAAACACATATGCTCCCTTCAAACTGAAACCATGGTGGAATATCTTGTGGAGTCTACTTTGCAGGACACTTATTGTCGAATTAGAGCAAATATCTGATGTGAAAAGAGAAACGTATGAAATGTGCAGGGAGTGAGGACCAGGATTGAGAAACGCTGCCCTACTGTAAGATGGACACATACTTCCAAACTAAGAGTGTTTCAGTCTGCATAGGAGAGCATGTATCTGGCTCGGTACCCATATCATGTGGTGTCCTGCAAGGTTCATTCCTAGGACCTGTTGCAACATAGGCTCATTCTAAAAACGTAGCCCTATATACATTTCTGCAGATCGTGAATTATGTATCCAGAGGAACCTATGGCTGCATTTCATCTTTAAAATGAACGCTACCAGATGGTATGATGCTGTTTCTTTTCGTGCTTACCAGCTGACCGCTTACCTCCATATGGATGTTTTTCAGCTGTTATCATTGGCCAGTGGCCTGCCGCGTACGTTGGCGGATTTGAGATGCAGAGTGGAGTTGACCATGACGATGGGGTTCAAGTTTCAGAAAAAGTTCGGCGATAAACAGTTCCAGAAAGCAGGTGAGACAAAAACAAAGGCCAAAAATAAAACAAGTAATTTACAGCGTGAGAATGAATCAATCGGTGCTTTTTAAAACACTATCAGTTGGGTTTAGGTAAGATGATGGGTGGGTCAATCGGTGCTTTTTAAAACACTATCGGTTGGGTTTAGGAAGGACGATGGGCAGGTCAATCGGTGCTTTTTATAACACCATCGGTTGGATTTAGAAAGGACAATGGGTGGGTCAATCAGTGCTTTTTATAACACCATCGGTTGGATTTAGAAAGGACAATGGGTGGGTCAATCAGTGCTTTTTAAAACACTATCGGTTGGATTTAAGAAGGACGATGGGTGGGTCAATCTGTGCTTTTTAAAACACTATCAGTTGGATTTAGGAAGGACGATGGGTGGGTCAATCGGTGCTTTTTAAAACACTATCAGTTGGGTTTAGGTAAGATGATGGGCGGGTCAATCGGGGCTTTTTAAAACACTATCGGTTGGGTTTAGGAAGGACAATGGGCGGGTCAATCGGTGCTTTTTTTTAACACCATCGGTTGGATTTAAGAAGGACGATGGGTGGGTCAATCTGTGCTTTTTAAAACACTATCGGTTGGATTTAGGAAGGACGATGGGTGGGTCAATCGGTGCTTTTATAACACTATCAGTTGGATTTAGGAAGGACGATGGGTGGGTCAATCGGTGCTTTTTATAACACTATCGGTTGGGTTTAGGAAGGACGATGGGCGGGTCAATCGGTGCTTTATAAAAAACACTATCGGTTGGGTTTAGGAAGGACGATGGGCGGGTCAATCGGTGGATTTTAAAACACTACCGGTTGGGTTTAGGGAAGGGGGTGGGTGGTGTATTGGTCGGTCAGTCAGTTGACATCGGCCTCTGGTGGATTTACGTGAGAACAGCAGGAATGGCGCTCACAAGAGAAATTTGAGATCTCAAAAAGCATACACAGTGCCCTCTGGTGGATTTGCAGCTCCTGGGATGTATTTGGCGCTCTAAAGAAAAGTACATAGGACTACGTAATCAGAATGAACCTGAGTTGACCCTTTTTTCTTTTCTCTTCTTGCTACTTTAGGATTTTTCCACCAATTTTTCCACCAGTGATGCTCAGTTGTGTGTCTTTCAACCCAAACTAATCCAGTACTTTGGGGCATTTATTGGCCTGTGTAGATAATGGCTGCAAACATTTTGAGTCCTAATGAATTAAAAATAGAGATGATAATATTTGGTGATTATATTTTAACGAGTGAGCTGAATTCAATCTGGGTTCATTGAGCCCCTTTAAAGATCAAATAAAAAAATCTAAGTATGATCTGTGATAGTGCCTTAAAATGTAACTCAAATAAGTGATGTTGTCAAAGCTAGTTTTTAATCAGAGAAGAAAATTGCTAGTAATAAGCATCGGGGGAATCGGTCGCTTGGTCAGTCAGTCAGTCGACAGCGGCCTCTGGTGGATTTATGTGAGAACAGCACTTTGAAATATCAAAACAGCGTATTTGACGCTCTGCAGAAATGTATATAGGGCTACATTTTCAGAATTAGCCTGGGTTGTTTTCACAATTTGATTATTTCAAATCACTTTTGGCATTTTGGCATTCAAACTAAACTTTTGGACAGTTTACAAGTGGTTTAGAATGCAGCTGCATCTTTTTCGGTTTGTAATACATTACTGATTTCGTTTATGTCCAAGAGTAAAAAAAACATAATAATAATTTAATGCAGAAAAACTCCTACATGTTATTAGATCAGAGTTCAAAGATTGCAACATTACATTAACTTTCGATCAAGGATGAGTGCTGAAATATTGTTGTTGTAGTTACTAGTCTGGGTGTTGTCTTGAGTGTCATGTTTTGTCACACATTTTTATTTAAATTATTATTATTCCATATTTTTAACATGAACTTTTTTGTTTAATTGTGTGCTTTATACATAAAGTTGGAGAAGATTCTGAAGTATAGTCCTGTCAGAAATGATGGTAATATTTTTCCCACCTTCCGATTCACAATTCCAAGACACATGTAAGAGACTGCAATCTGGTCCCTGAGGATCCATGTCTCGCCCCTTCCTGCTCCTCAAAGCTTGCGACCAAGTCCTAAATGACGAGATGAAAGAGGGTTTTGAACCCTCTAATACTAATGATTGAATCCTTTAGTATGCAATTCAAGTAGAATGATGTCTGTCAGTGAAATACCTTGTATATTAATTTATTTATATACGGGAAAAAAACACTTACAATTGAATAATAATTTGACTGACTGATTGGTTGATAATAAACAATTGACTGATTGATTGATTGGGTGGTTGGTTGGTTGTTTGGTTGGTTGATTGATTGGTTGATTGATTTGGTTGGTTGGTTGGTTGATTGGTTGGTTGGTTGATTGATTGGTTTATCGGTTGCTTGGTCGGTTGATTGATTTATTGGTTTGTTGGTTGGTTGGTTGGTTGATTGATTGGTTGGTTGATTGATTGGTTTATTGGTTGCTTGGTCTGTTGATTGATTTATTGGTTGGTTGGTCGATTTATTGATTAGTTGATTGATTGATTGGTTTATTGGTTGGTTGGTAGGTTGATTGATTGATTGATTGATTTGATTGGTTTATTGGTTGGTTGGTTGATTGATTGGTTTATTGATCGGTTGTTTGGTTTATTGATTGATTGGTTGATTGATTAATTGATTGGATTATTGGTTGGTTGTTTGGTTTATTGAATGATTGGTTGGTTGGTTGGTTGATTGATTCATTGATTGGATTATTGGTTGGTTAGTCGGTTGATTGATTGGTTTATTGGTTGGTCGTTGATTGATTGATTGATTGATTGATTTAAAGGTTGGTAGGTTGTTTGGTTGATTGATTGATTGATTGGTTGGTTGGTTGGTTGTTTGGTTGGTTGATTGATTGGTTGATTGATTTGATTGGTTTGTTGGTTGGTTGGTTGGTTGATTGGTTTATCGGTTGCTTGGTTGGTTGATTGATTTATTGGTTGGTTGGTCGATTTATTGATTGATTGATTGATTGATTGATTGATTGGTTTATTGGTTGGTTGGTTGATTGATTGATTGATTGGTTGATTTGATTGGTTTATTGGTTGGTCGGTTGATTGATTGATTTGATTGGTTGGTCGGTTGTTTGGTTGGTTGATTGATTGATTGGTTGACTGATTGGTTGGTTGTTTGGTTGATTGATTGATTTATTGGTGGATTGATTTGATTGGTTTATTGGTTGGTTGGTCATTTGTTTGGTTGGTTGATTGGTTTATTGATTGATTGATTGATTGATTGGATTATTGGTTGGTTAGTCGGTTGATTGATTGATTGGTTGGTTGGTCAGTTGTTTGGTTGGTTGGTTGGTTGACTGATTAGTTGATTGGTTTATTGGTCAGTTGTTTGGTTTATTGATTGATTGGTTGATTGATTAATTGATTGGATTATTGGTTGGTTGTTTGGTTTATTGATTGATTGATTGGTTGGTTGATTGATTCATTGATTGGATTATTGGTTGGTTAGTCGGTTGATTGATTGATTGATTGGTTTATTGGTTGGTTAGTTGGTCGGTTGGTTGATTGATTTGATTGATTGGTTTAAAGGTTGGTAGGTTGTTTGGTTGATGGATTGATTGATTGATTGATTGATGGATTGGTTTATTGGTCGGTTGGTTGGTTGATTTGATTGATTGATTGGTTGGTTTATTGGTTGGTTGGTCGTTTATTTGATTGGTTGGTTGATTGATTGGCTCATTGGTTGCTTGGTCGGTTGTTTGGTTGGTTGATTGATTGATTAATTGGTTTATTGGTCAGTTTTTAGGTTGGAAGGTTGATTGGTTGGTTGATTGATTGATTGGTTGATTGATTGATTTGATTGGTTAGTTGGTTGGTTGGTTGGTTGGTTGGTTGGTTGATTGATTTGATTGGTTTATTGATTGGTTAATTGATTGGTTTATTAATCGGTTGTTTGGTTTATTGATTGATTGGTTGATTGATTAATTGATTGGATTATTGGTCGGTTGTTTGGTTTATTGATTGGTTGGTTGGTTGGTTGGTTGGTTGGTTGGTTGATTGATTCATTGATTGGTTTGTTGGTTGGTTGGTTGGTTGGTTGGTTGGTTGGTTGGTTGGTTGATTGGTTGGTTGGTTGGTTGGTTGATTGATTGATTGGTTTATCAGTTGCTTGGTCGGTTGATTGAATTATTGGTTGGTTGGTCAATTTATTGATTGATTGATTATTTGATTGATTGATTGGTTGGTTTATTGGTTGGTTAGTCGGTTGATTGATTGGTTGGTTGGTCAGTTGTTTGGTTGGTTGGTTGATTGATTGATTTGATTGGTTTATTGGTTGGTCGGTTGATTGATTGATTTGATTGGTTGGTCGGTTGTTTGGTTGGTTGATTGATTGGTTGGTTGTTTGGTTGATTGATTGATTTATTGGTGGATTGATTTGATTGGTTTATTGGTTGGTTGGTCTTTTGTTTGGTTGGTTGATTGGTTTATTGATTGATTTGATTGATTTGATTGATTTGATTGATTGATTGGTTTATTGGTCAGTTGTTAGGTTTATTGATTGATTGGTTGATTGATTAATTGATTGGATTATTGGTCGGTTAGTCGGTTGATTGATTGATTGGTTTATTGGTTGGTTAGTTGGTCGGTTGGTTGATTGATTTGATTTATTGGTTTAAAGGTTGGTAGGTTGTTTGGTTGATTGATTGATTGATTGATTGATTGATTGGTTGGTTGATTCATTGATTGGATTATTGGTTGGTTAGTCGGTTGATTGATTGATTGGTTTATTGGTTGGTTAGTTGGTCGGTTGGTTGATTGATTTGATTTATTGGTTTAAAGGTTGGTAGGTTGTTTGGTTGATGGATTGATTGATTGATTGATTGATTGATTGATTGATTGATTGATTGATTGATTGATTGATTGGTTGTTTGGTCGGTTAGTTAGTTGATTGGTTGATT